>NC_053497.1:95872513-96200370 GCF_905171775.1 Rana temporaria
GAAGAGTTAAGAACTCTTAAATACTGGTAATGTATAATTTTGTTTATCTACCTTTTGGTAGTGAATGTTTTTACATACACATAACTGAAACCATTTAAATATATTTGGCTAAGCAATTTTGGGAGTTAGTTATTTTTAACTGCAGTATAAAATAATTATATTCCAAATATTAGGAGACATACACAAATTATGTTTGTCTTTAAAAAGCTAAATGCCAACCGCTGTACAATGGTTTTAGGGTGATGTCTGTGAAAATAAATTCTCTCTAAATTTAAATTAAGCTTGTCTGCATTGCAGAGCTTGTGTACAAAATGTTCTTTGATCTGTACACATATAAGTAGTAAGAAAGAGATCTGTTTGTGTTGAGAAGAGATAACACAAGCCATTTACTAGAGTCCGTGGAAATCACGGAAAGGATATTTTACAAGTTACCAGGTTTTAAATATACCAGGATGATTTAAATAAGAGCTGTGAATTTACCTTGTCATATAATGTAAATATTATCTGAACATTTAACCATCATGTATCTCCGATTGTAGAAGTATATCAATTATTTGTTTTATCACGAATTGTACCTGATTTTAATTTTGCACTATATCTTTAGTTAATAAATATATATGATTTAAATATTCATTTGTGTTACTTGTCCTCAAAATAGCACGGATAAAAGAATTTTGGATATTGTAGGAGATTGTAATTCTCCCAAAGCACAGATTTACATATTTCCATAAATAAAATAATATTTTATATTTCAGTATAAACATTCTGACGGTATATATAGGTACTATGCCGAGATACGTCAATGGTTCTGACACCACCAATCTCCCTAGAACAACCACTAAGGCCCCTCCCTACTCAGCCCACCAATGAAATAAGCTCTCTTAACTGTAGTTGTTTGCTCATACTGTGTGACTAGAAAAAGTAATATGAGTGGAAAGTTAACTAGGCTGCTGCATTAATTTGTAGCAGGGAGTGATGTTCTTTGCGTCATTACAGTTTGCCCTCGGGGGGCCCTCTCACCTTGTGGTAAAGTTATTTCCTGTCTGTAAGCAGATTGGAGCTGTGATAAGCCTGACTCATGTAATCGATGCTTATTTAGATCAGTGATATGTCCTGGCATATATTAAATACAAACTGGATAAATACTAAAAAAATAAGTGATAAATCACACATCTAGTGATGACTTGTCTGTAACATAAGAAGCACTCTGGTTTAAGCTGAGAACGTATAGTAAAAACGTCACCCATTACAGGATAACAATAGTAACTTAGTTCTTACCCCAAGTTTTCCTTTCTACACTACCATCTACCATCACTTACATTACTCTACACTACTGTGTTTATCAATCATTCTTTAACTGGTACCTGTGTTACCTCTACACAGATCATTTTTATGGGGCCTCGGTAGTAATCAATAATCACATTGTTCTTTACTGAATCATAGAAAAATCCAGTTAACAGCATGAGTTAAAGTAATTGTAAATTCTATTTTTTTTATTAAAATAACAAACATGTCATATTTACCTGCTCTGTGAAATGGCTTTGCACAAAGAAGCCACGACCCTTCGCTTTTTGGCCCCTCCATCGGTGCTACTGCCCCCCCCAAGTGACCATCATAGTCGCTTGTTATGGAGGCACTCATGCATGCTGGCTCCAATCTGTGTATCCATTGGGGCCTAATATTTTAGCTACACTATGGGGATGCCTTTCCACACAATCTCTCCTTATGGCAGTAATACATACACTCTATGTTGGAACATGATAAATTATATGGTGATCCTCCAAGATGGGTAATGCCATTTAGCAATTAAACAGCAATTTCTTGGTCTTCTCTTGAGGCTTCTCTCTCAGTGTTTGTGCAGCTCCCACTGCTCTAACTGTCTACCACCAACTATTGATTCACCTGCTCATACATCCTCTCTTTCCTAATTGGAACAATGTTTACCAAGCATAGGAGAGAGCAGCATGTTGCCATATATTTCTCAGGGAGCGACATTTCTCCCCTTAAAGGGTCTCTAACAAGTTTCTACCTTCAGCTCCACATAACATACAATATATATATAAAAAAGTACACAAAGTATGTTCAAATGATCAAATATAGGCAAATTCAGTTTTATTAAATTTAGCACATTCTTAGTAAAGTTATTCTATGCACAAATATGTGTAATAATTACAAAATGCATGTACTCCACATTTCCAACAAGGAACTATTTCCAATAAATCAAGATAGCATACTTCAATAACAATATGCACTACAAAGTGAAGCTTTAATGATAGGTGCCAGTAGCTTGACACTAGAAGCTTTCAGCCCAGACTACCTATCACTCAGAGCAATATTATACCCTAAGTCCCCTTGCACACTAAAGCTGGCCGTACATCGTGACATTTTCATGCAAACATTCTTAAAAAAAATATTTGTTAAAACACATTTTCTTTCCATTCATTAGGTCATATAATTTCATTTAAAATTCCTAAAACTTTTTTTCAGACCTGCTATTTAAATGGAATTCCAGGTTATTAAAAAACACTTTATTACAATATGTACAATATTTAAAAAAAAAAAACACATTTGTAAAGGCTGTTTGTCACAAGAAATGTCAGCTCTAAAGGCCTGTACAATACGAAAATCAAAAATAAAATTTAGTCTGACGAACGATCTGCCGATTTTCGGATCGTTAGTATGGTGCTTTCGACAGCCGATTCTGATTTTGCGTACGACAAAAGCTGGATGTGCAGACTATACAAATTGTGTCAGATGTGAACACAATGTCCGATTTTTGTTTAATTTGTATGTTTTTTGTCTAAAAAAAAATTGTAAGAGCAAGACTATGCATGCTCAAACGGAAGATAACATACATAATGATGTCAGCACCCCAAGCTTATTCATCCATTGGCTTTGGGTGCAGGTGCCAGCATTGCTAAAAAGGGAAACCGGCAGTGAAGCTTGCAGGCTTCACAGCCAGTTTCAAACTGTGTAGCCGTGAGTCGCACTGCGCTTTCTTAATGGTCCTGTCATCAATCAGAAGTGACGTACCTCGAAAGATATCAAAACATGTGTGTGTGTGGGAGGGGGGGGGGGGGGTTGATGGACTATTGATAAAGACCTAGGTCAATTATAGTCTGGAACTCCACTATAAAGTGTTTGTAAACCTCAGTCATAAAATCTGAGCGAAGCACATGTACAGTACAGTATCTATAGTGTTTAATTTTCTTTCTCCAAAGCTCTAAGTGCTTCTGGTGCTTTGTTCCTCTGTTATCAGCATGTCTCACTTCTGAGAAGTTTTCCCAACACATGGGATACATTTGTGATGGGGAGGGAGCTCAGCACACAGTTTAGTAGCAGTCTATTCAGAACACAGCTCTGTATCCTTCCTTCGCTCCTGTTTTCTGTGTGGAGGGGTGTGTGTTTTTCCTCTAATCAGCTCTCACATAGTGTAACTGTAGCTCTCCACCACCTTCTCTGTGATGTTAACAGATGAAGAAGGACTTTAACACGGTTCTGCCCCTTAGAAGGGGTGTAGGGAAGAGAAGACCGTAGATAAATAAGTAAAACCTATTTAGGAAGATTTGTTTCATCTCTGTGTATCACCTGAGGCCATTCACTTCACTGGGTATATGTGAGGGTTTACAACCACTTTAAATCACACCTGTTCAATACAAGTAGTCATACAGCCAGAGGTAATTTCAGGAAATGAGTTGAGATGAGAAAATAAAATGCCCCCAAACCCCTTTTTTAAGACAAGTGTGTAGAATGTGACTCGATAAGTTTCATGCAATGAATGAAGTGCTGCATACATCCCCTAGCCAAACATTATGCTTGCAGCTATTTATAAAGGCCCTAAAACAACCCTAGCATTAATGTACTGCATTGTTTAACAGGGGGCCGGATATCTAATAAAGTGCAAATTAGGTGAGAATAAATTCATCTGTTTTAAAGAAGAATAACAGTCTAAAAATCAGGAATAGATGGAGGGAGTCTGGTGCAGTCATGTACACAAAAGCCATTAAGTGTTTTATAGCACTGCAGTGTAAAGCTCAGACTTGAAATATAAATTGTCACTTCAAGAAATACTGACAGCCTCAGGCTGTAATAATGTACAGAATGCCTTTCAAGAGCCACACAAAGGTAATTTTTATTCCCTCACAAATGCCGCTTTATTGTAAGTAGCAAGATGATCATGTGACTTCATATTACAACTCAATCCCAAGGAAGCAACAATATGTTCAGAGGCTGCTTTCAATTCTATAATATACGCTCAAATAATACATTCATATTTCTAGGAGTTATCTGAAATCAACTTATTTTGAACACAATGTTAAATTAAACTTGTGCTTTGGTAATATCAGGTAAATTATTGTTCCTGTTGTAAAGCAAGTACAAAACTTGTCATTTGCTGCCTTTACTGTGTGTTTCTAGAACACCCTCTTATGCAAATATGTCATTTCTGAAAAGGAATACTGGAGGAAGGTATAGACAATTTCCATGTAACCTTGCTAATAGGCTTGTTCAGTCACTAGGTTTTTTGCAAAGCTCTGAGATGTAGCAACACAATTGTCCCAGATGTGCAGAAAAAGCTGCTGTTGATCTTATGCCGCATACAGACGGTCGTTTTTTGTGATGAAAAAAAATGACGTTTTTGAAAACGTCATTTAAAATGATAGTGTGTGGGGAAAATGTCGTTTTATGTCTTCAGAAAAACGACCAAAAAAAAATTCGAACATGCTCGAATTTTTTGTGTCGTTTTTCAAAATGTCATTTTTTGTGTCAATGAAAATGATAGTGTGTGGGCAAAACGACGTTTTTAAACCCGCACATGCCCAGAAGCAAGTTTTGAGACGGGAGGTAAAACTACCATTCATAATGGAGTCAGCACATTCATCACGCTGTAACAGACAAAAAAGCACGAATCATCTTTTACTAACAAGTAACCAGCTAAAAGCAGCCTCAAGGCGAATAGAACTTCCCCTTTAGAGTGCCGTCACTTTGTTCATCATTTTTCAAAATGATGGTGTGTATGCTACATCGTTTTTGAAAATTAAGTTTCAAAAATGTCGTTTTTTTTCATCACTTCAAACATCATTTTTTTTTCATCACAAAAAACGACCGTCTGTATGCGGCATTATACTTGTGGTTCCATAGAAGAGCAGGCATGTTTTTACTTGTAGTCCCACAGACCAGCAGTCCCACAGCTCAAAGACACAAAGCAGCTCTGGTTCTTGTAGTTCCACAAACACAAGCCCTCTTCTTACCTTAGTCTTGCACAGGAGAGTATTATAGGCATCAACTGGTCACACCTGTTCATCAACTAAATGGCTAGTCCCTTGTCAGCCTGACTCTCTGTCTCTCATTCATGCTACAGCCAGTTAGAGCAGTAATTACTCCTCTTGCCTTGACTATTTACAATTAGAACAGTTTGCCATCAGATCAATGTTTTTGTAAACTGGCTGATGAGCCCTGTACCTACCTGCTATCCAGTCTGTTTTCCTCTGTTAATTCCCATATACTGACCTGTGGCCAGGGGCGGATCCAGAGTCTAGTCTCGGGAGGGGCACTAACAGAAAATATTTTTTTTGGGGGCAATTTATCAGGGAAATGACTGGTGTTATCGCTTCAATGATCATGGCACCATGGTTGTTATTGTATCAGGATGATTGAAGCGAATTATTGAAATGGTTCAACTCACCATTATGCAGAATCAGTAGGAGTGTGTCACTTGCCACGCCACCTGCCACCAGATGCAGCTTGTCACTTTTCACGTCACCTGCCACACGTTGCGGATTGTCACTTGCCACGTCACCTGCCACACGTTGCAGATTGTCACTTGCCACACGTTGCAGATTGTCACTTGCCACGTCACCTGCCATACGTTGCGAATTGTGACTAGCTACATTACCTGCCACACGTTGCAGATTGTCACTTGCCACACATTGCGGATTGTCACGTGCCACGTTGCCTGCCACACGTTGCGGATTGTCACTTGCCACATGTTGCAGATTGTCACTTGCCACGTCACCTGCCACACGTTGCAGATTGTCACTTGCCACATCACCTGCTACAAGTTGCAGAATGTCACTTGCCTGCCACCAGATGCAGATTGTCACTTTCTACGTCACCTGCCACATGTTGCGGGTCATCATTTGCCACATCACCTGCCACAATTTGCGGAATGCCATCTGCCTACCACCAGATGCAGATAGTCACTTGCCACCTCACCTGCCACACCTTGCGGATTGCCATGTGCTAAGGTGATGTTTTGCTTGTCAGAGTCAGGCAGCAGAGAGATGATGTAATCTCTCTGCTGCCTGCACAGTGAGGGCGGAAGTTACTGCAGGGATGCAGGGCGGGCACGGGGCGGTGAGAGATAATGTCATCTCTCTACACCCCTGGCCGCCAGCTTGTTGATTGACTCACCCACAGAGCCGACTAGCTGACCACCCACTCTCTGACTCTCACTCACCGCCGAGCCGTCCGCCCACACACCAAGGCACACAGCAGTCCTCGCTGTCACCCGCCCGCTCTGTCACTCGCACGTGGACTCGTGGAGCTCAGACTCTCTGGCGCCCGCAAATTTCACAACTAGAGATTAGCTAATTTCTCGGGGGTGACAATTGCCCTGTTGCCCCCACCCGGATCTGCCTCTGCCTGTGGCTTTGTTTCCTGGTTGTTCAAGTCCACTACCTGCCCTGACCCTTGCTTTTTGTTCCTGACTATCTAAGTCCACTACCTGCCCTAACCCTTGACTTTATTCCTGGCTAGCTGAGTCTGCTACCAGCCTTGACCCTTGGCTTTGTTCCTGATTATCTGAGTCCACTGCCAGGTCTGACCTCTGACAAATACCTTTTCTTCTGGTTCTGCAATCAGCTCTGTCCTTTGGACTGTCTCTACAGTGTACCTTCTTACGGCAGACTTATTTCCTGGCACCTTCTTGTCTTTAAAGTGTGAAGTTAACTTCCATGCATTACTTTTACCTTAAGGTAAGCCTTTAATAAGGCTTAAAAGTGCACCATTTAGGAGATATTTACTGTACATGCAGCAAGTTACAAATTACTGGCTTATGCACTCTGAAGGAATGGCCACCTGTGCCATATGTGCCATATCTTAAGAGCCCTGTGCTGTGACCCGCAGCTCCTGAAGCATGTGCAGTCACAGAGCCAGAATCTGCGAACCCAAAAGAAAGACAGGTGAAGATGGAAGCGGCCTCCAGATCTGACATCTTGCACAGGAGGGCTTCATTTTAAGATAGTTTTAACAAAATTTGCTAGTATGCGATGCATACCAGCACATTATGCATTTACCTTGCAGGGTAAAAAGAAAAAAAAAGTCCAGCAGTTTGCAACTGCTTTAAGTCCCTGGTCTTCGCTAAAAAGTGTACCTGGGGGGGTTATTAACTGAGGTCAGCCACATGCAGTGAAATCCACCTCCATCAACAGAAGCTCTGGTAAATACCAGCTGGCCCTTAGATTCCTTGCCCCTGCGTTACCCGCTCTCACTGGGACTATCTGCCCAGTGGCACTCTGCTTTACTGTGGACACTTCTTGGGTAAGCCTACTATCTCTTGTAGGGGGTATCCTTTACAGTGTAGATAAGGGACCCATGCCACCACAATCACCACCTTGACAATGATATAGTAAATTATTGTGCATGCTGCTTTACTACAGTATAGGTTAACTTAAAACGTATCCAAACCCAAACACAAAAAAGGAGTGCAGCTACTCTAGGCTGCACTTCTGAATTGGACTACAAACACATTCTACTCTTTTCAAATGTATTACAGAGAGTGGCATTGCTTTGTAGTCCAAAAAGTATAGCTGAGTAAGCCTAAAACATTATTTGAGGTTTCATTTAAGTCCATAGGAGGTTACAAACTCCCTGGAATTTTGCAATATATAAAAAAAAAATCTCCAGACAAAACCTTCATACCTCCTGTCTACATTACATGTGTCAAGCAGAAAAGTAAGTGGGGACAAAGTCATATAATGGGGACATAGACAGAAAAAACACACAATCTCTAGTAGTGTAAGGAAGGTTTAGAACTTTTGTGTAAAATGTGTGCTTGCGCCAAACATCCAGATAAGTTAAAATAACTTTAGATTTATATTAAGCTGATTATGTATATAAAGAGAAAACTGTTTAATGGCAGTAAACTTGTTTTATTAGAAAATCCCCGAAATATACCACTAAACTATTAGCATCAGTGCTTGCTGACAGTGGAGCTTACAATCTATTGTCCTTAATCTCTACCACAGCCATAAAGATAAACAAGTTGTATTTCTACATATTTGTATTGGCAAAGTAACTGTGTTCATGCTCAGTTCTTTAGAATGCCAGCATGCATTCATATATATTAAATTAACTTTTAAAAGCAATGTTTGAAGCATGCATTCAATTAAAAATTAAAAGGAAAATACGCTTTAATTCGTTGTTGACCAAGTTCCAAGTCTAATGTTTTTTCAGTTTAATTGCGTTTATAATCCCATTGTACAACTGATTAAAAATCAACATTTCACCAATTAATAAGTCAGCTGAAAAAAAAGGGAACCTAGCATGGATGTCTCATAAATCCTTACAGATGCAGCAGAAAATATTTTTGCTTCCCCTTTCAATGATTAAAAAATCAATTTTGCCATGAGAGATGATGCTTTCTGTAGAAGGAAAATAAATGGGGGCTTAATTAAATCTTTCATACTATTAGGGAAAAAAAAAGACTCTCTTTCCATCCAATAATTTTAGCCTGTTGAAGTTTCACACTTGGAACTAGGAATGAGCCGAACACCCCCCCGGTTCGCAGCAGAACATGCAAACAGTCAAAAAATTTGTTCGAACATGTGAACATCGTTAAAGTCTATGGGACACGAACATGAAAAATCAAAAGTGCTTATTTTAAAGGCTAGTTAGTTATTGGCAAGTTATTGTCATAAAAAGTGTTTGGAGACCCGGGTCCTGCCCCAGGGGACATATATCGATGAAAAAAAGTTTTAAAAACAGATTTTTTCCTGGGAGCAGTTATTTTAATAATGCTAAAATTGAAACAATAAAAGTGAAATATTCCTTTAAATTTCCTACCTGGGGGGTGTCTATAGTATGCCTGTAAAGTAACAAATGTTTCCCGTGCTTAGAAAAGTCCCTGCACAAAATTACATTTCTAAAGGAAAAAAAGTAATTTAAAACTGATCGCGACTATAATGAATTGTCGGGTCCCAGCAATACAGATAAAAGTCATTGAAAAAAAACAGCATGGGTTCCCCCTTAGTCCATTATCAGGCCCTTTGGGTCTGGTTTGAATATTAAGGGGAAGTTAAAAAAAAAAAACTTGGGGTCCCCCCCAAATTCCGTAACAGGCCCTTTCATATGTTGTGACCCCAGCCCCTCTGACACGCCACAGGAAACCCGCGTTGCACAAGAGGGGGCGGCGTCACTCATACACATCATTGGGTAACCCCAGGCTTTCTCCTTGCATTAAAAAGGTGGCGGGGTCACCTGTGCATGTGATGTGTGGCCCCACCCTCATCTATAAGAGCTGTGAACCCAGCAGAGCGACATTCACCCGGGCGCCTCCTATGAGGCGGTATCGTTCGTAGCTGCATTTTTTTTCTTCCGTATCGTTTGAGAGTGGAACCATCGTTGGAACCTTTTTTTTTTTCTTTTTATAAAGGACTTGTCCCAAACTGTCTCCTGTGTTTTTTTAACATTTTGGCACTTTTTTTGTGAAATTCACATAGGGGGTGCCGGGATCTGGGGTCTCCTTTGTTAAAGGAGGCTTCCAGATTCTGATAAGCCCCCCGCCCACAGACCCCCACAACCACTGGGCAAAGGTTGTGGAGATGAGGCCCTTGTCTCCATCAACATGGAGACATTCTCCCCATGTTGAGGGCATGTGGCCGGGTACGGTTCAGGAGGGGGGTTGCACTCTCTCATCCCCCTCTTTTCCTGTGGCCTGCCAAAGGGTCTGGTAATGGAGTAAGGGGGGAACCCATTCTGTTTTTTTAATTACTTTTATCTGTATTGCCGGAACCCGACAATTCTCTATAGCCGAGGTCAGTTTTAAATTACTTTTTTTTCTTTAGAAATGTCATTTTGTGCAGGGACTTTTCTAAGCACGGGAAACATGCGCTACTTTACAGGAATACTATAGACACCCCAGGTACAAAATTTAAAGGAATATTTCACTTTTAATGTTTCACTTTAAGCATTATTAAATTCACTGCACTGTTTTTAAAACTTTGTTCCCTCGGGCAGGACCCAGGTCCCCAAACACTTTTTATGACAATAACTTGCATATTAACCTTTAAAATTAGCACTTTTGATTTCTCCCATAGACTTTTAACCTCCCTGGCGGTATGATTCTTTCTGGTTTTAGGTACAATTATTTTGCATGAAAATCTGGCATTTTATATTGTAGGCCTGTAATTCTTAGGAATAACTCACTTAAATCTGACCAAACAAGAGTCTAGTAGACATCCCAGGTATGATAAAGTTTGGAACACAAAATCATAAATTATAATTTTATAAATAACTATAAATAATTATAACAAATAATAATGTAATTATAATAAAAATGATTCAATAATGTAATCAAATAAAAAACACTGAAATTTGCTCAGTTGTAGAATAGTCGCTGTCATTACTTTTATTGTTTCATGACGAATTTCCCCACAAATCGCTATCGCTCAATTCTGCAAGTGACATACAGGGACACTTTTTGGTTGCTATGGACAATCCACAGTTTCCAGGCAGAAAGAACAGTTTTTATTATATAAACTTGCATGCAGGACACTGGGCAGACCACTAGGGACAAAGGGGATGTGTATTTTTTACATACAGTACTGTAATCTATATGTTTTACAGTAGACTGTATGTAATGTGTTTATTTACTTTTTTGAATTTGGCGCCGATCTCCGCCCCCTGGGCATCGTAACGTCGCAGGGAACGGAGTTCGGCGGCACACAGGCAGGCGGCAGCTCGATCACACAGCGGAGAGGCATCGCAGGATCCAGGGACACGGTAAGTAACTCTGCCTGCCTGGATACTGCAAGCGATCCCGAGTCTGGCTCAGGGATACCGTTAATGGTACAGGATTTCCCCCCCGAGCCAGACTCGGGAATACCGCCAGGGGGATTAAAGTGTGTTCCGTGGCTTTTCGAATTTCCCGCGAACACCCCAATTTGTTCGCTGTTTTGTGAACGGGCGAACAGCCAGTGTTCGGGTCTAACTCATGTTCGACTCGAAAAGATAGCCCATCCCTACTTGGAACATTGAATATCAATTATAATTTTTTACTTTGCGAGGGTCAAATATATCTTGAGACCAACATTATATTTTGCCACCAATAGCTGGGTGATTGTGCTCTACCCATGCCTGCAGGGAGGAAAAAAAGGCTTGGGCAGTGCACATTGTAAGATACACTCACAATATTCGTTTACACTCACAATATTCTTTGATAGCTGGTATAATTTAAAGATCAAAGAGAAGCTCCTATTTTATCAAGTGAAGAGATGAAGGAGCCAATAAAAATTTGCTTTATTGGTGATTTTTGTGAATAGGACTTAGAACTGGCTAGACACGTAAATATCAGTCCTGCAAATTGTGAACTTAAAAGTAGGTGATATTCACTTTTTTTGATTCAGAGATGTTCTAAGTAGAGATGCTTTTTTTTGTAAGGGGGGGGGGTTGGACATTCTAGACTGAGAGATTGTCTACGCTTGAGATTGCAGATCTCTGTAGGGTGTAGAAATGTATGTAAAAGTCTGTCACCTCAAGCTACTGTGGAATTGTTAATTGTTATAACAGTAGCAAAGATTGCTTATGGCAGTGAATATTCACTCAATGGAAAATTGCACACTTTCCAGTTAGGTCATCAAACTTGGAAGTGCTAGAGGTAGGTATGATTATGGTTGAAATGTACAAGCATTGCTCTGATTTTCATCTTAAATCTGCTAAATGATTTGCTGGCTAAGCAAGGCATATATGTAAAATAAGATCCACTGGATGGAGAGTATAGGACTGAAATACCATTCAAAATAAAAATGAATACATGAATGGCTCATTGTGCCTATGCCTGCTGTAAAGTATATAAGGGATTTATCATTATATACTGTAAGCCATTGGAACAGACAGGATTTCCTTAATATAGTTGTGGTTTCAGTGTTAGCACTCGCAGTGACAAGGAATGATGGACACCGTGGTAGTCCTAAGTGAATCATCCATCTCAACATTTCATCCAGTCTCCCACAGACAAATCTGTTTTTCATTTTTCAGGAATACTGCATTCCTTACAACATGATACATACTAGTTCAGTAAAGCAAAGACCAAAGGGAACTTGTGAGGGAGACAAATGTAAGTTAACACTATCCCAATCCTGTCATCCTAATCCTAACCTGAAAGAAGCATGCAGGATCGAATTTAAACCTTCCAGACTTCAATGGCTGGCATATCCTGCTGATGATGTGAAGTGTTGTTTGCTAAATGAATTGTAACGTATGTGAAAAACATGTAGTACAGCCCTATAAATACATGCACATTTCCCTGTGCTTCACTTTGAAAACCTGAAAGTACAGAAAAATATTTGTTGATATGCCAGAAAATAATTTAACTGGACTGACAACACACAGCATTTTTGGGATTTGCGATAAACTATTCAGACTTCCACTCTCAAATTTCTACAGAACAAAGACTAATCATTCTGTAGAAGAATATAACAACTAGGAGGGCATAATAGACTCTTTGAAATACCAAAGGAACTACGATGAGGACACAGGACACCTCTTAATTCCTAACAAGATCAACAACATTTTTGTTACTTATTAAAGCAGAGTTTTGCCTGGGAATTTTTTTTTCAAATCAGCAGCTACAAATACTGAATACTGAATTTGTTTTTTTCCCGACACAAATTGTGTTTTTTTTTGGAGCTACGTAATTATTGGATCATATAAAATCAGCATTGAATTGCTTGCACTCCTCTGCAAACAGGTTCCTCCATGTTTTATAAATATCCCTGTGCTTTGCTTCAACCCAACTACCAAATAACAGCAATTTTTAATAGCTTCAAAATTCTACTTGCAAGGTTTAAATAATTATGTTATCATATTTCAAAATTTTAGATAGTAATAGATTAAAGCCGGGTACACGCTAGTTTTTTTGTGCAAAACAGTCAGCTCCGGTCGGAGATGCTGTACTAACCATGCAAGGTTAGTTCAGCGATCCCCC
Organism: Rana temporaria; assembly: GCF_905171775.1. NCBI lineage: Eukaryota > Metazoa > Chordata > Amphibia > Anura > Ranidae > Rana > Rana temporaria. The sequence continues at coordinate 95,885,718 of NC_053497.1, forward strand.
CCACTGAGTTGTTGTGTTCTGACAGGGGGACGGCCCCCCACTAGAACACTCCAATCATCGATCTCTGCAATTGGCTGAAAGTGCTGATCAGGAGTCGTTTGGATGCTTGTTTTCCAGCATGCACGTCGACAGAAGTGGGCCATAATAGCTGGCTTCTGTCAGATAGGTCCGACATAAACGCGGGCATGTATTTTTTTGAACCGGTAAATGTCTCCTGTATGTGCAGGGCTTAAAAGACAATACTATATTCTATGAAAAATAGCTGTAGATTTTTATTCCCACGTGTACATCTTTTAGCTCAGGTAGAAAGACATCCCATAGAAAATGAAAAACTGGTATGGATGCATGCCATAGGAAGCACATACAGTACATATTGTAGGAGAAGTGTATTAATATCAATGTGTATGATATAAAGAACAGTTTTTTTCCTTTGATATTTTTAACGTCTTACCTGCAGATATTCACTTCAAAACAAAATCAAATAAGCAGGGTTTTAAACTAAGAAATAGTAAATCTATAGAAAGCAATCTATGAATGAAGGATAGGTGGTCTGCCTCCTCCATTTGAAGAGCGTTTTCATTCATAGAAGCTATAGTAAAACCTCTATGAATGAAGGAGGGGGTGGAAAGGGTGGGCATAGTTGGCACTCTTGATACTCAGGTCCTTATACAATTTTTGCATTAAAAACTGCCTGCTGCTTTAAATTTTATTCAAAGTTTATATACAGCTGTTTAGCTATTAGTGGATTAGTGGCTGTCTACATGTGAGAGCATGCGTCTCATATCGTTCTTTAATGACTGCTATAAAAATCAATTACATGCCCTGCCCTGCTTAAAGTGTATTATATTTTCTAACTTTAGAGTGTGTGTTATGGCAGATGATTCAAATCAATAGATTTCCTGGAATTTAATTCACTTTTTATCATACAATAGAGCTTTGTTACAAACTAAGTAATAATGACTTAAATGGCTTTTGCTTAAATTTGAAACAGTTCAAAAATCCAAGTGTTGGATTGTATCAGAAACACAATGAAAAAACATGTATACAAAAATCTATTTTTTTTTATTTTAAGATTGCAATAAATTTTAAAGATGCAATCAGGCACACCACTGACTTATCAAGTTACTTAGCAATATGGGCTCACCATATGTAAATACAGCTTACTCCTGTTAAGAAAAAGATGGGGAATTGGAAAAAAATAACTTTTCACAGACAGAACAGTGGTTACTCAAATTTTTTACTTTAACAATTAAAGTGGAGGTTCACCCAAAAAAATCAATTTTTAACATTAGATTGAGGCTAATTACGGGAAGCAGAATCAGGTGTTTTTTTTTAAATCAATGCAGTACTTACTGTTTTAGAGATAGATGTTCTCCGTGGCTTCCGGGTATGGGCGGCGGGACTGGACTTTCCTATTTGATTGACAGCCTTCTGACCGTCGCATACAGCGCGTCACGAGTTTCGACATTCGGCAACTCTTGACGCGCTGTATGCGACCGTCGGAAGACTTTCAATCAAATAGGAACGCCCAGTCCCGAAGACCATACCTGGAAGCGGCGGAGAACATCTATCTCTAAAACGGAAGTACTGCATTGATTTAAAAAAAACACCCGGTTCTGCTTCCTGTAATTAGCCTCAATCTAATGTTAAAAAAAAAAATTTGGGTGAACCCCAGCTTTAATTAGTCTTTAAAATACTTTACCTTTATATGCTACACAGTTTATATATTATTATTAGGGATGGGCCGAACTGACCCCTGTTCGGTTTGGATCCAAACGTTCGAAACACCACAAAAGTTTGGACCCGAATAACAAACCCCCTTAAAGTCAATGGGACCTGAACGTCAAATATCAAAAGTGCCCATTTTGAAGGCTTAAATGCAAGTACTTGGGCATGCAATGGTTATAGGGGTCCAGGTCCTTCCCTAGGGGACATGTATCAATAAAAAAAAAAGTTTGTGAAAAACATCATCTTTAAATGAGCAGTGATTTTTTGATTTTTAAATTGAAAGCCTAAAAATAAAAAAATCCTTCCAATATAGTGCCTGGGGGTCCCCTTAGTCTAACAGCAAAGTGGCAGATCTGTACCATGTCTAGAATCTGCTGCAACAATAATTGAATTTATAAAGCCAAAAAAAAATGAAATTTTTCCTGCAAGCTGCCTTTATTTTGCTCAGCAACAGCTGGGGAGCCAGAGGGTTGATTTACTAAAGGCAAATAGACTGTGCACTTTGCTCCAGAGCTTAGTAAATGAGGTAAAGCTTCACTTTGCAAAGAATACCCAATCACGTGCAAGGAAAATAAAAAATAAGCCTTTTTGCTTGCATATGATTGGTTGATGGATATTGGCAGAGCTTTTCCTCATTTACTAAGCTCTGGAGAAACTGCTCTTGCAGAGTGCAAATGCACTTTGCAAAGTGCACAGTCTATTGTTCTTTAGTAAATCAACCTCAGTGTGTATGATGAGGCCACAATGTAGTGCACTGGGAACAAGATTAGAGATATTTTGGATACATTCTGGTGTCATTTTGACTAAAATTGGTCTTTGGGTGTCGGTGGTGTCTTTCCACCGTAACCCTATAGAGATAATCTTGATAAAAGCAAGAATTTGCATTGCTGTAAAAAAAATGCAATGATATGCACCTGTCAGACAGGTACTGAAAAATTGGTCTTTGACCACCACGTCCACCTTTGCCTGTGGACACATTTGTTGCTGCCCCCCTTACAGTGCCAAGGGAACGTCTGCCTCTCTTTGTTGTCCTCCCAGACATTATTGGGAGGGAGAGGGCGGTGCTTATAAAGGAGAAGTTGAAATCTGTACGTAAATGCACTTTAATCAATGTAAAGAGGTGTTTGGTGCCCTTTAATTCAAGTACTCACACTACACAGACACACTCCACGGATACAATATAATATACTACAATATAATGCGCCAAACGTAGAGTGACGCCCAGAACTATATGGCGTTAAACTGGCAAAAACGCATGCAAAACGATATGGCGTTTAACTGGCAGTAACGCACGCGAAACTATATGGCATTAAACTTGCAATAACACGCGCAAAACGATATGGTGTTTAATTGGCAGTAATGCACGCAAAACTATATGCCGTTAAACTGGCAATAACGCACGCAAAACTATATGGCGTTAAACTGTCAATAATGCACGCAAAACTATATGGCGTTAAACTGAAGTAAATGACGGTAAACTAGCAGTAACACACACAGAATTAAATAGCATTTAACTGGCAGTAACACAATCAACCGTCACTACACTGACGCTATCTGAACTGTCCCTACTCTAGCAATACACTAATGTCAAGATTACTGATACGGTCTCACTACAATATACCACAGTGAAACTATCTGAGCTGTCCCTACTCTACACTAATGTATGTATAAATGACATGGTCTCACTACACTACAGTGAAACTATCTGAGCTGTCCCTACTCTAGCTGCACAATATGCAAAGCTGAATGATGGTCCTCCTCACTACACTCGCACTATCCCTAGACTGATACTAAGCTAATATTCTACACTGACAAATGAAGCAAAATAGCACACTAACTAGCTAATAGCACTGAACAGAGCCATGTTCTACCTCTCTCAATGCCAAAATCATACTGATAATGGCTGCATTTGCAAGAATACTTTCATACTATGGGGCGGGAATGAACCATGATTGGATAAAGTCATGATGACAGTGTCCAATCATGACTCTGACAGTGCTCTGTGCCCTGATTGGCTAAAGTTTTCACTGCTTCAGCCAATCAAAGCTTGCAATGCACTGTTCAGTGCCGCAATGCATTGTGGTCGGTTCAGGGGGCCGAACAAATGGTCAAACTCCTGAAAGTTCGGCTGTTTCCCGAACGACCGAACAGCGAAAGTTCAGCCCGAACTTATGCTTGGGCCGAATCATTCGCACACCTCTAATTATTATCTGCAAAAGCCAGCTCTTCCTCAAAGACTGTGAAGACGAAGGGTAGTGTGTACATCTGTTGGGTCTGATAGAGTGCGGTCTGATGACCATAAACATATTTATTTGGTGTGTCACTGTATAACCCATATGATGTTCTTTCTGAACTAGTGAACTAGATAGTGATACAGTGGTTGCAAGCATAGCTCTTTGGGGGTTATTTATGAAAGGCAAATACACTTTGCAGTACAAGTGCACTGCAAGTGCACTTGTAAGTGCAGTTTCTATAGATCACTGTAGACCTGAGAGGAAACTCTGAAATGAGGGGAAGCTCTGCTGATTTTATCATCCAATCATGTGCAAGCAAAAATGCTGTTTTTTATTTTCCTTGCATGTCCCCCTCAGATCTGAAAGTGCACTTTCAGGTGCACAGCAGTGTACTTGTAGTGCAAAGTGGATTTTCCTTTGGTAAATAACACCCTTTGTGTCAATAGTGACCATTGTGGCCATGCAGGTTTCATGGATGAGGTTTTTAAAAGAAGAAATCTTGTTTTAGTTGGCATTTCTCTAGGAAAGGGTATGAATATGTTGAAAGAAACATGGACTATAATTTGACATTGCTTTAAGATTGGTCAATGCTGAGGAAACACCAGTTTAACATTTCTAATTTAAAAATAAGGCACTGAGAGAAAAATAAAAAAGTCATCTGATGGAGTTCTAAATTAGGCATACTGTGTTGGCCAGAAATACAGTAGAAAATGATTTGATTACAGATTGATTACAAAATAAGAAAACAGTGTGGCCAGGCAGCGTGGAAAGCAGATAGGATTCTGGGGTGGATCAATAGAGGGATTCCCATCAGGAGGAAGGAGACCCTGATTCTATTACACACATCTTTTGTTTGATCTACAGTACTGTGAATACTTCTGGAGCCCTTACTTACAAAATGCTATTGATGAGATGAGTCCAGAGAAAAGTGTCTAAAGGGATAAAAAAATATCGAAAGAGATTGCAGGAGCTAATATGTACAGAAGGAAAAGGTGGGACATGAATAAAACATTTAAATACATCAAGGGTGTGAATTAGGTTCAGGAGTGCAGTATTTTCAATATGAACATAAGATCAAGAACATAGGGCCAGATTCACAGAACAAATACGCTGGAGTATCTACTGATACTCCGGCGTATTTTCAAATTTGCCGCATCATATCTTAGTTTGTGATTCACAAACAAGATACGACGGCTTTTGGCTAAGATCCGACAGGCTTACGGCTTCGTACGCCTTTGGATCTTAGGCTGCAATACTTCGGCCACCGCTGGGTGGAGTTTGCGTCGTTTTCCAGCGACGGGTATGCAAATTAGCATTTACGGCGATCCACGAACCGACTCGCGTGTGTAACAACGTTTTTTCCCGTCGCAAAGTTAAGCAATCTTTTTCATTGCTTAACTTTACACCAGCCATGTTAAAGTATGGCCGTCGTTCCCGCTTCGAATTTTTATTTTTATTTTTTTCGGCGTAAGTACGGCGTAAGTACGTTACGCACGTCGCTATTCACAAACACGTCGGGGCAACGTAATTTCGCGCAAAGCACGTCCGGAAAATTGCGAACGGAGCATGCGCAGAATGTTCGGCGCAGGAGCGCGCCTAATTTAAATGGTACACGTCCCATTTGAATTAGGCGGGCTTGCGCCGGACGTCTTTACGATACACCGCCGCAAGTTTACAGGTAAGTGTTTTGAGAATCAGGCACTTGCGCTGAAAACTTGCGGCGGTGTAACGTAAACACGAGACGTTACGCCGCCGGAGTTCTATGAGAATCTGGCCCATAGGGACAAGACCCAGAGCTAGCAGAAAAAAAGGCAAAAACTAACCCCCAGAAAGTATTATTTTATCAAAAGAGTATTTGATGCTTGGAACAGACATCAAGCAGAAGTAGTGAGTCAGTCAACAGTATGCATAGGACAAACATAGATCTATGATCATACAAAAGTAAGTATTTTCTGCTGTTACTCTTCTTTGTTTTCATGTATAAGGATTTATGCATAGTAATCATTATTTCTAAAAAATAGCCCATGTATTTCGAATTTCCTATGGACACCAGTTCTCATTTTGGTTTTTGCACTGATATCATTCTGAATAATCCCCCTACCTCATTGTTATGTATATATATATATATATATATATATATATATATATATATATATATATTTATTTATTACTATCAGAAACCAGTTTAGAAAATAATACAAGCAAGGCTGAAGAAAACCAAGAACCTTAAGCATCTAATATTCCTACTGTGACTAGATATTGATAAAATAATTTTATTAGTGTGCTCTTTGCACTGCAACAACACTGATTGATTCCTTATGCTGCTTTTCCCTCCCCATGTCTAAGCTCTACTGGGGGTGCAGGAGGCTGATACCAAATCAAAGTCAGGTACTCACACTGCTTGCATTTAAAAATATTTAAGGATGTTATACAGGGTTGAATACAGGGTTTTACTGAATCGTCTAATTAATATCCTGGATGGAATTTAGCCTAAAACTGTTTATGTTACACTTTTCTATGATTTGAAAACAACATGATATACCATGAAAATCCCCTTTAATAAACCACTGGCCAATATTATCCAGTATTAGTTAGAAACACGTCAGTGCAAGAACAATTTACGTGTTTTTCCCAATTAGTCAATAACCACTTAGCAGAGCCATTTCTGAACTAAAATATATCAAGATGTGGTTATCTGCCTTATTTTTAGCAGGAGCATTAGATGTTATACTAAACTCCCTCTTGGGTTTCTCACTGTTAGTTTTCCTCTGAAACAGCACAAAATAGAATCTACCTCAGCATCAAAAATACAGACAATTCAGGTTGCCTTGTACACTTCTTCTCTGCTTGATCTCCATAAGACCCTTGATACATTGGTATGCAAGAGACATCTTTGCATGAGAAGATATAAGCATGACATGGAATCAATTTTTCCTAAGAAGAAAAGAATGCCAGCTTTAACACTGGGGTCATCTGCAATGATGGGCTTGCAAAGTAAAAAATCATGATATTGATTTTATTTCTTCCAATATATGATGACATTCCTTCTGCCCTGAAATATTAGTAATATTAAAATTGTATATATGCTACCCTGACACATTTTTTTTTAGACATTTTGGGTTTATGGAATTGCAAAAATATAAGGAGAAAAATGGTTAATCATTAACCCAAACTTTTCTTGAACCTGTCCAATTCAACTAGAGCACATGGTAAAATCACAGCAAAAGTTACCTTCAGTAAAAGATATATATCAAAGTGATCAGTAGATCTAGAGATAAAGGCAGCTAAAGTAGTATACTAAAGGAAAAAATTTCCTCCAAAACTACTCTCCTTCACTAAAAGTGGAAAAAAACATTATGCTTTGAGGAGGCAAATTGACTAAAGTTAAACTAGAGTTTATTTTTGGGTTAAAGTTAAGAAGAATTAGAACCCCTATCAGGTTTTATTTTTTGTTCCTGCCCTCATTGGAGAGATAAATCACCCTAAATTATTTTCTTGGTGAAATATCAGGTAGTAGGAAGAAATCTTCACATAGTTGAGAAAAATCCCACCATCTTCAACAGAGCAGGGATCCCTGAAAACTCATCTCTTCAGGAAAGCCTATCACGTCTCCAACTAATCTTTTACCACTTATAGTACCTGTCGAGAAAGTGTTTCAAGCACAACGGCATTGCGCTGATTCTCGGCGACATGGTGCCGACATCTCGCATTCGCTGGAATAGGAAAAGCACATTCCAGCGAGCGCGTCATAGAAGCGACGGGGATCCGACTTGGATTCTCGCCAATTCTAGCCGCGGCGTTTGGTATGAATCATGAGGGGGAACTCCACACTAAAAAAATTGCCTCCTAGAGCGCTAGATATCCAGAGTAACAAATTTATTTTATTTCATGAAGCTTGTGCATCAACTGAATATTAGACATGTTTAGACGGTCACACTGAAGCTTTTATACTAGATAAAATTAAGTTAATAAAGATGAAAGCTTTTAGAACATGTTATGTTCTTTTCCAGCATACAACATTTGCAAAATACCTTAGGCAGGAACCTAATGTGTTCCAAAAGTCTGCATCTTTAATAAATTAAGTTAGCCAATAAGGACATGACTTAATTTATTTCTGAAAAAGCTGAACATCTAAAGCACTTGTCAAAAATGATTGCTTTTATATATTTTAAAATGGTTTTACTAAGCGTTTCCAATGTTAAATAACAGTAAGCAAGAGCATGGTCCTAAGCCGGAAAGAGACATTTGAATTGTAGTTGTACAGATAGTGGATGACAGAGTCTGTGTAGACATTAGGTTGCAGAGATATTAAATAGTTCTTGAGATTTAGGTTAATTTGAGCAGCTCACAGGATGATTAAATCCCCCCAAATGTCAGTTTTTGTTTAAATTAGCAGTGTAGTATTAATCTAAGATGATTATTTGTGTAGCTGCATTGGTACAATAAACCTGGGCAATTATTGTCAAATAAAAATATACATCATAATAAGGTATTAACGTATTCATCTTAGTTTGCTAAACAGGATTTGATTGTATTAAACTGATTACTATATTAACCAATGTATAAAGAGATTCCTGAGAGTGCACCTATGGTCACAATAATTTAATAAGCTGGCACTAACTTCGACCAACAGATGCCTGAAACATACCAACAACACAATATGGAATTAAAATACCAATTAATCTACCGTAGTTCTAAGTTGTTACCATCCTTGTATCACATCCTGTATTTAACGTGGTTGTAAATCCTCAGGGAAGGGGAGTTACCGCTCCAGGTGGGTCAGCTTAGTGATTAACCTCCTCTCAGCAATCACGGGTGCTGGCAATGCGTGTAGCAAAAAATAAAGAAAATAAAGAAAATCTTGGACAGCCGCACTCCGAAAAAACTCTATGTTGCCTTTTATTGGTAAAACAGGTTTGGTAAAATAGATTTGGTGAAAACGCTAATATTTAGCTAAGCTATGACTAAGGCTGCATTCACACCTGAGCGTATCGTTTTGCCGCGATTTTGCGGCGTTTTTTACAGCGTTTTGTCGTGATAGTTGCAGCGTTTTTTACCGCGATTTGTCGCGAATTTGGACAGGTCTAGGGTCACCAATGTTAAAAACAGAAAAACGCCCAAATCTGCCTAAAAAAAAAAAATACTTGTTTGAGCTTGAGGCGTTTTTGAACTTCTTGCTTTAGGCGTTTTGTAGTGGACATGTGAACCATCTCCATAGAGAATAATAGATATTTTCCCATGCAGCATTTTGTAGCTTAAGGCTTCAAGCTACAAAACGCCCAGGTGTGAATGGGGTCTAAGCGCAAAATATTATTGTGAAACTCGTCAGCTGTGTGTCCTATTTTGTTGTGGCTTGTAGTGTTTTATCCTGTTTTACCAATAAAAGGCAACATAGAGTTCTTTCAGGGGTGCGGCTGTCCAAGATTTTTTTTATTTGTTATAAATCCTCACATATACCAAGTGAAGTGAACAGCCTCAGGTGATGCATAGAGATGAAACAAATCTTCTTACATAGGTTTTACTTGTTTATCTACAGTCTTCATCACAACCTCAAAGGCACACAACCTCCTTCCACACAGCAGAAGAACTGTGTTCTGATTATACAAGCTGTCTGCTGAGCTCCCCCTCCTCCCCCAGACACAAATATATCTCATATGTTGAGAAAACTCCTCAGAAGTGACTCATGCTGATAACAGAGGAATGAAGCACCAAAGAGATACAACACTTAAGCCTCGTACACACGATCGAGGAACTCGACAGGCGAAACACATCGCTTTCCTCGTCGAGTTCCTTGTTAGGCTGTCGAGGAACTCGACAAGGCAAGTTTCTCCATTCCCGTTGAGGAAAAAGAAGACATGTTCTTTTTGGCTCGACGGGATCCTCAACAGTTTCCTCGTCGAAAAATGTACACACGACCGGTTTCCTCTGCAAAAAAAAAATCCCAGCAAGTTTCTTGCTGGTTTTTGCCGAGAAACTCGGTCGTGTGTACGAGGCTTCAGAGGTTTGGAGCGAGATAAGTAAACACTACAGATATATGTGTTTTGCTCAGATTCCATTACTGAGGTTTACAACCACTTTAACTATTGATCTCTATAACAATGATAGACCAGCAGTGAAGTAGCGGATGTGGGATGGTACAGACAAGAGCCCATCATCATCGTAGCTTGATCACCACTTTTGTAATAGATTCATCCTACATTTAAGTGCTTCTGTGAAGCTATAACTGGCCGTGACCATCAGACACCTGGAAAAGCCTGCTATGTACAGTATTGTACAGGCACAAGATTGCCCTAAAACTGTTGAACACCTGTGTGACCTACACTATTCATAATATGGTAAAAATGCATATGCAGAGGCTACCTTCAGCAAAAACAGCATGTCAAAAAACAAAATGCATTAAATAAAAATCCTCTTTTTTTGTCCATGGTAGCTACAAATGTGTGGTTTAGCTTTAGGTTGTAAAAAGTAAATTCACTTTCAGGTACAATTCAGAGAGGAAAGATGTAGTACATGGACAATCCAGAAACACCAACATACAGATTTTACAGTGTGAAAGAACTGACAGTAGATGACATGTGATGTAACATACCAGCATCCACCCCACACTGAAGTTTTAGATTTTCCAGATTTGGCATTTAACAGCACATAAAAAATAACATGACAAAAGCACTCTGTTGCAATATGTGCAGCTAGCATTAGGAGGAAAAAGAACAGAGCAGGCAGATGTTATACCACATCTCAGTAATATTATGTGCAGTGATGTGCACCCTGCAACTCAAATAGATCTATCAGTATTCTCTCGTCTCAAATTTATAAATGCACAGCTACAGATTTGGGGAAATCATTTCCATGTGATGAGCTTCAGTTGGTTAAACCGAAATGGACTACAGCTTTCTCCTGCAAATTAACCTGCCAGTCAACAAATCAAAGATGAAAAGATGAGTTTGTTATTGAAGCATGACCATCCAGTTAAAAGATTTCCATGAATGTAAAATTCCAGCTCATATTCGAATGCTTTTTTGACATGTGATTTAAAAAGAAATAAAGTTTACTTGACTTTCAGAATTTTTGTAAAATGAATAGAAAATTGTATCTTGCAGATAAAGGGTATTGTTTGTACTATGGCAAGTTTAAAGACTTTGGATAACCATAATAAAATAGTTTGTTAATCTTCTGGCATGCCAGATTTATTGGCTTGCTACTACGGTATGTTAGCACTTATTATGAGTTGAACATTCAAGAATAAGTTTGCCTTTATGAGAAAAATAATAAACGCACATGTTTTTTGCAGAGCATTTCTCCCGCAATCAGTGGATCGCAGGTGCAGCCTGCATACTTTTCTACAATTGTGCCCCTACTCTGTCTCTTTTTTAGCGCTGTAGGAAGTGTGAATGGACTTTGTGCATCGTGATCATCATGCTCACTGTCCATTTAACCCTTGGTCTACCGGCAGGGTACAATATGGACCCTGTAGGTAGTTTGTGTTATGTTTTTTAATGGAATTTATTATTATTATTTGATAAGCACTCATGACTTTTTTAGTGCTAACTAGACAGTTTTAAATCTGAAGGCATGATTTTTTTGTATTTACACTTTTCCTATAAATTCTAATTATAGCATTGTGAACTGGCAGGGTCCATCACACCCATGCTGCTCTTTAATACCTTCTCCGTTATGACTCATCAAGTCACATGATAACTGTACTGCACATTGTGAGCCATGAGTCTGCAAGTTAGGACATGTTTCTGCATGTTAGGACTTGCTTTCTTAGCTTTTAAAGATTTGTTATACTTTCTTGATTTGGCGTAGTTTCATCATGGCTCGCAAACGCATAATGAACAAATAGTTTGTTGAACTCAAATTCTGAAGAAGATCAACATGCATTAGATTACGAGCCATCAGATGACAAAAGCAAAATAAATGATATCCTTGTATCCAACTCGGATTCTGATGATATCACCATCTCAGCACCTAACACTCAAACCCGGTTCCCAGCCGGTGATCGTTTCAGCACCCTTTTATTTATTGGCCATTTCTCCGGAAGGTGTGCAATCGGAATATTTTTGAGATAACACTCAAACTGATCTGCCATCTTCACCTGCGAATAGAACTATTTACTATGTAGGTGTACATCGGAGAATGTCAAGACCAAGAAAGGGAAGTGAATCAGGGGGAGTGAGTGGTAATGGATTTGGCTCAAGAAATATTACATTCTGGAATAAACATCACTTGTGATAACTTCGTCAAAAGCCTGCAGTTATCTTGTAAAAATTGCTGGAGAAGAAAACCACAGTTGTTGGAACAATTCACAAAAACAAAAAGAACTATCACAAGAATTTGTGATTACAAAAAAACGAAATGTCTACTCTACTTGTTTGGTTTTAAAAAAGACGTGATGATTGCATCATACTGTCCCAATAAAAACAAAGTTGTTACCCTCTTGAGCTCTATGCATTCCCAACCTACTGTTCTAAATCGAGAAGACAAAAAAAAGAGATAATTCAGTCATACAATGAGGCAAAAGGAGACATCGATATGTTAGATCAGATGACAGCCCATGGTTATTTTTTATAACATGTTAGAAGTTAGTGCTATCAATGCCTACATTATCTGGATGTCGCTAAAACCAGACTGGTATGCAAGTAAATCGCACAAAAGGAAGGTTTTCCTTACACATCTTGGGAAAGCATTGACTGGAGTATCTGAGGGGCCTGACGTTCCTCAAACTTATACCTCAGAGGAACCACCAAGAAAGAAAGCACATTGCAGTTTTTGCCCTAACAGCAAAGACAGAAAAACTTGAACAGTGTGTTATGTGTGCAAAAAAATGTATGCCAAGAACATCTGAAAATGGTGTTTGAACTGTGGATAGTGAAATGTTTTCATCATATTAGCATAACTTTTCTAACTACTTATGCCCTAACCCTACATATCAAAATTTTGTGTTTCTCTCAATTGAAAATTTCTTTATCATTTTTATCGTTATCTGTGAATTTATGTGCAAAATAATATGACAAAATACTCTTTACCGTTAGTGCTTACAATATGGAGAATACACTTTATTATCACCAAATGAGTAAGCATTACTTAGTATTTCATGATTATTCAATATTTTACTAGCTACAATTAGATTTCAAAATTCATAATTACCCTGTTTCACAATAAAAATTGTTATACTAAAATGTTTGTTCATTAAATGTACCAACATTTATTCATTACGTGTAACAAACTATAGTACAGGACCCATTGGGCCCTGCAGGGTGGTACAAAAAAAGCCGGTAGACTGAGGGTTAAACTACAAGTCCAAGTGCGGTGGCAGGTAGAACTTTATTTATTCACAGCTTCCTGTGAATTAATGATGTGGCTGTGCAGGCAGAGCCCCGCACAGGCACAGCTGCTTTGATTCCAAATGTGACAGTGACTGCAGGGAGATGAACCCTGGGTTGATGTCACAATTGGGGATAAGGGGGGTTCAGCTTGAACATATTACATGTTACACTCTAAACACGAGTGTAACATGTTCAAAAGCTAAACCTATGCTTTCATCTTTAAATGTATCTATAATCAAAATGTTTGTTTTGTATGTATATATATATATATATGCAAATAGATGGGTAAGTGCAGCGCAATAAGGAAGAAAGTCCATCAGTCGTTAAATAAAATAAATTCCAACAGTTTAGGGTGGAAGAACACCTTGTGAAGTAATATATCCGTATGCGATTCTGGATAATCAAATGACAAATCCTCCACCATCAAGTAGATGTGCTTACCAGATGCGGTGGACCTCTGAATTAACAGATGGTCAATTGTGCTTGAATCCACATATGGGATAAAGATGATCAGTCAATCCAGCAAAGGCATGTAGTAATAAGCAACCAGGATCGGGATGAGAGATACAAAAACAGGATCTAAGTGTACTTCGTAACGATCCTGTGGTTTGCACAGAATGAAAGGTAGCTGGTACGTGTATAACACAGCAAAACCGTAAAACAATAACAATAAAGCCGTATGTGCCCACTTGTGTCCATATGGGAAACACAGCGCATTTGTTGTTTACGTGTGCAGTTCCGGTTCTTAGACTTCCGGTCCCGGAACTTCCAGTTTTCGCGCTTTCCATGGCAACCGTGTGGATACATAAGCACTCGGGTGACGCTAGGGCTCCTCCCACACCAATGAAGTCCCGCCACAGACATAATGCGTATGGGCAGGAGCTTACAGACGTCACCCGCAGCTATCTTGGTACACGCCAATCACACATGGCTTTATTGTTTTTGATTTTCACACACTTCCTGTTGTGACGAGAACTGTAACATTTTGGATTTCTTATCACCTTCTGTCTCAATGACAATGGTCACCAGGACAAACAGAGAAAATAGGGATGGTGAATCTCCCCCTACAAGGACACATACAGTAATAAAATTTGAATCCAACCCTTGCCCAATCTATCCAAAAATATATATATAAATATACATTTATTTGACTATAGATATACTTTGAGGGCTCTGAAGAAATAATGCATTGATTTATCAGTATGTTAAAGCTTTTAACAGATTCCTCAGCACTCACCCCTTCCATCAGCAAACATAGGTATTATCTGCATACATTTTTAAATATATGTAAATGCTATATACCATTTCCACAAATACTTGCAAGTATATAGATTTAGGATCTAATTTTTACTTAAAAGGTGTAGAGTCAGTTTTAAATGGGTCCACTGTGCTGTTTATTAGGACTAAGTCCTAGGAGATCTGTCAATTGGTGCACTCACAGTGATTACTTCTTCCACCCTCCCTTATTAGTTAATAAAAAATTATAGGTTGTCTACTCTTTCCTTTTTCAGTATGCAAATAAAAATGAAACCTCTCATTTTATAGAGCAGTCAAAAACCAAACAATGATCAAGTGTTCTTTCAATTTTGTAGTGTAGCTGCCATTAATATGTTTTATAGTATATTTGGGAGACCTGCTGTGTGATTATATTCTTCAATATTCAGCTGCTGATTTTCCATGAAAAAGCTTGTCAAGAGCCAACACCTGCAACAGAGAAAATCTCTGTTCTTTCTTTCCTTCACAAGACAAAACTAAACTCATATAATCGGTCCTACTTATTTCTAAAGTTATGGTATGCTGGTCACCTCCTACAGCACTCCTATTCACCCCTTACCTGTGCTAACCTTTATGATGCAGTGTCTTGGATATTTTTATAGGCTGATAAAGAGTATTAAGTTTGGAGTATGACCATTCAGGATTTCTCTTCTCCCTTGTGTACAGCATGCAAGGTGGGTGAGCACCCTTTCGGCAAGTGTGTGAGGTGTTGCAGCATCGACTTATAGGGAACAGCGTGTCTCTTGTTGCAATATTCAAACTGTCAAAGTAAAATTTAGTATAAACCACTTGATTTCAACCAAGTGAGCTGTGTTGAGCAGTGTTACCTAGTCCATATATCTATTAGATAATCAAGACCATATATAAAAATGACTATGATTTATACAACACTTGTGATAATAATGTAAATATTGTGTATTTAAGTTTTCTTAACCCTTCCCATTAAGCATAGGCATATATGTGGCCTCACAGAAGTAGTTCTTTATTTGTGGAAGTGCATATATGCACCACTGTGTCTGTGCTGAGAGCGTGCTGCACAGCATGCTCCCAGCACAAGGATCAAGCCCCAAACCCCTGTGTTGTATTCTCTTCTTGAATGGAGAAAAAAATACAGTACATTCAATCTTATTCTCTTTGCTAGTGGAGAAAAATTTAAACAAAGAAAGTGTGTGTAAAAAAAATAATAATACTAAATTAAAAATAAATAAAAAAGAGCTAGATCAGGGTTTCATCTAGTTCATTGTCAGGGTTAGCGTTATGGTCAAAAGTCAGGGTCAGTGGGCCAAATCCTCAAATTTCCTGCCTAACTTAACTTTTCCCATTTAAGTTACACTGACTTAAAATTTCTACCTAAGTGCCCGATCCACAAAGCAGTTACCTAGAAATTTCAGGCCGTGTAACTTAAATGTCTCCGGCGCAAGGCGGTCCTCTTCTGCAGGGGGCGAAGACAATTTAAATGAGGCGCGCTCCCGCGCCGACCATACTGCGCATGCTCGTGACGTCATTTTCCCGACTGGCAGCGCCCGAAATTACGTTACGTCGGGCTTTGTGGATTGCGACGGGACAATAAAGTTGCGTCGGGTAAAAAAAAAGTTACGCGCCGGGAAAAAAAATTCAAAATTTTTTAAAAAACGCGGCGATCGAAAAAAAGATCTGTTTCTACAAGGTGTTACTAGTTTACACTTTGTAAAAGCAGAACTAATTTTACGTATGCAAACGTAAACTTACGCAGAAAACACAAAGCTGAAAAGCTTTGTATCTCCGTAAGTCCTCATTTGCATACGCAAAGCGGCATTTCGACTTGAAATGCCCCCAGCGGCGGATGCGGTACTGCATCCTAAGATCCAACAGTGTAAGTCTCTTACAGATGTCGGATCTTCTGCCTATCTTTGGAAAACTGCTTCTGAGGATCTGTTCCAAAGATAGGCACAGGGATACGCAGGCTGAACAGCAGTTCCGCCTGCGTATCCCTTTTGAGGATTTGGCCCAGTGTATTTTAGGTAAGATGAAAAAAAAAACATTTTAAAATTTAGTATCAGTGGGCCAGATCCACATACATTTAGAACGGCGCAGCGTATCAGAGATACACTACGCCGCCGTACCTTACCTGGCGTATATTCGAATCCTCAGCGAGTTTGCGCCGTAAGTTACGGCGGCGTAGTGTATTTCTGAAGGTGGATTTGATTTGGGCGGGTTTCATTTAAATGAAGCGTGTCCCCGCGCCGAATGAACTGCGCATGCGTCGTCCCGTAATTTCCCGCCGTGCATTGCGCTAAATGATGTCGCTAGGACGTAATTTTTTTAACTTAGACGCGAGTTACGTCCATCCCTATTCACGGACGACTTACGCAAAAAAAAAAATTCAAATTTCAACGCCGGAACGACGGCCATACTTAACATGGCAAGTCTATCTATACGCCGCAAAATACCAGCTTTAACTATACGCCGGAAAAAGCCGACTACAGACGACGTTAGAAAATGCGATGGCCGTGCGTACGTTAGTGGATCGTCGTAAATCGCTAATTTGCATACCCGACGCGGAAAACTACGCAAACTCCACCCAGCGGGCGCCAAAGTATTGCATCTAAGATCCGAAGGCGTACGAAGCTGTACGCCTGTCGGATCTTACCCAAATGCCGTCGTATCTTGGTTTGAGGATTCAAACTAAAGATACGACGCAGGAAATTTAAAAGTACGCCGGCGTATCAGTGGATACGCCGGCGTACTTGCTCTCTGGATCTGGCCCAGTGTGTTTTAGGTAGGACAAAAATAACAAAATGCACACTATTGTTTCTGGGCCCTACTACGAGTACAAACAAGGATTAAGATACATTGCTGTGATTGTCAGAAGCAGGAACATTTATTTTGGGTTGTTGTTTGGTTGTAGGTTATGGTAATAGCAAGAAATATACTGTTATATTTTAAAGAAATACAATTTTTAAATATCTTGTGCTAGTATCCATTTGCTAATAATAAAATAAAATCAGGAGATATCCATTGCAATTTTTCTACCAAATGAAAGCCCAAATTATCATTAAAAACAAGGACTAATTACTGTATATACTTGAGTATAAGCCGAGATACCTAATTTTACCCCAAAAAATGGGAAAACGTATTGACTCAAGTATAAGCCTAGGGTGAGAATGCAGCAGCTACCGTAAGCGGAAAAGAGGGTTAACAATGTCCATTTGCGCGCCTCACTGTGACCATTGCAACCTCACTGTGCTCAACCTCACTGTGCCCATTGCAACCTCACTGTGCCAACCTCACTGTGCCCAACCACACTGTGCCCATTGCAACCTCACTGTGCCAACCTCACTGTGCCCAACCACACTGTGCCCATTGCAACCTCACTGTGCCAACCTCACTGTGCCCATCCTCACTGTGCCCATTTGCAACCTCACTGTGCCAACCTCACTGTGCCCATCCTCACTGTACCCATTGCAGCCTCACTGTGCCCACAACAGTGTACCTGAAATTATTGACAGGCTGCGGGTGTCCATTCATTGTTTAAAAGTCGCGGACTCCTCCCGGTCCCTTCCGTGATATGCGTTTCTCAGCAGACACAGTTCTCTCATCACTCAGTTTCCCAGCAGACACTGTGTTCAGTGTTCCGCCAATCACAGATGTTCTCTTGTCCGAGGATGAAAATACGTCTGTGATTGGTGGAACACTATACACAGTGTCTGTTGGGAAACTGAGTCTGAGGATGAGAGAACGTCCGTGATAGGTGGAACTGTGTCTTCTGAGAAACACCTATCACAGAAGGGACCAGGAGGAGACCACGACTTTTAAACAATGAATGGACACCCGCAGCCTGTCAATAATTTCAGGTAAACTGACTCGAGTATAAGCCAAGGGGGTTATTTTCAGCCTTAAAAAAAGGGCTGGAAACCCAGCTCGTACTCGAATATATACGGTAATCTGGATAAACTAAGTAGTTGCGATGATATGTACAGTTTTACAAACACATGTCAAAGTTGTAAAATTGTGTCTAGGCATTAAAATTTGCTTTACACTCTATTATGAAGGGGTTAAGAATCTATATTATATTTGATTATATGAAGGGCCGTTATATGGTACCATTATATGGTACTTGATACTATGTTTATGCATCTAACTAATGATACCTAAGGCCCTTTGATTTAGTATTGATCATCAATTTATGGAATGTACTAATACAGAGAAATATAATTATATGTTCTAACAATAGAGACCCGGATTCACAAAGCACTTACGCTGACGTATCTCGAGATACGCCGCGTAAGTGTAAGTATGCGCCGTCGTATCTATGCGCCGTGCCCATAAACTGAGATACGCCTGAAAATAGGCTTCATCCGACCAACGTAACTTTCCTACGCCGTCGTATCGTGGGCGCATTTGCCGCTCCCATTGATTTTCTATGCACATATGCAAATGAGGGAGATACGCCGATTTGCGTAAGTCGTACGTCCGGCGTAAAGTTATTCCCCATATAGGAGGCGCAACTCATGCAAAGGTATGGACCAGGGAACACAAGCCGTCGTATCTTTTGTTGTTTACGTTGTACGTGAGTATGACTAGGCGTAGGTTACGTTCACGTCGTAGGCAGTGATTCGACGTATCTTAGGCAGTTGTTTTGGCGTGATTCTGAGCATGCGCACTGGGATGCTGCCACGGGATGGCGCATGCGCCGTTTATTTTAAGTACTTCTATGGCGCTTGGCCCATCATTTGCATGGGGTCACGCCTCATTAGCATGGCTCACGCCCACTTCCACCTACGCTGGTTTACGCCGAGGAAACCCAGCATATCTTTAACAGCGAGTGGGAGCAAGTGCTTTGTGAATCCAGTGCTTGCCTCTGTGCGCTGTGCTGGCGTAGCGTAAAAGAGATACGCTACGGCGGCATTAATATACGCCGATGTATGTGAATCCGGGCCAGAATGTTATATGAATTTTGCAATGCTGAAGCTGGAAAATGAAAAGCGAGTTGCTAGCAGGCTATACAAATTCTAAACATTAGAAATAGTTACGTTGCTGTCCTCATTAGAGGAACCATTTTGGTGGAGCTAATTACACAGTGTTTGGTGACCTTAATATGCATAGATCAATCAGTGGTTCAGTCTTTTTACAGATTCATGTGTGCTAATATTAGAGCGTGTTCTCCTGCAGGTTTGCAGACTGTTGTCTCTGGAGGCAAACATGTCTCCTGTAAGAATTTTTTTTCTGAGATGTTTTGTTCTGCATGACATTTTTATAAATCCGACAATGCTGAATGGATGACTGGCTCTTTTAAAGTTTGCATAAAGAAATTATGTTTTATGTCCCGATACAACAAAAGTAGAGATGCCTGCATTAAATGGCAAAGTACAGTATATTTGTATCCTAAAGAACCACCCCAAAGAGAAATAATTAGGCATGTCCTAGTGACCCAAGATCACTTTAAAAGCATGGTCTGTCAGCCCTGCAAACAGCTCTGGCAGTAGACTACATATGGTTGCCTGGTAGCAAGCCCATATGGATCAGAAGATCTGGAAGATGTGACACAAAGGAGAAGTCAGCTACACATATGGAGTACAAAGGTGTAAAAGGGAATGCTGTGTTAACATATACACATTTGAGTAATCTCTTTGTGGATTAGGATCACAATTCCAGAATTGTATTAATTCTCACCATTGTCACTGATTAATACATTTTTAGGCCTCATGCACACTGGACGTTAGAATAACATTATAAAAATGCCAGTAGCTTTGCAGTGAGTTTTTCAAAGTTTTTCAACATTTTTGCAATAGCGTTTTTTAGCGTTTACAAACGTTTTTTCATTTTATTTTTATATATGTATTCTTTTTTCAATGGCCACATGTCTTTTTAAATTCCTTTTCGCAGAAAAGTTGTATCCCTATTGTGGGGTCACCAGTACAGTATTTGTAGATATAGAACAAATAAGACAGTTAGCTCAGGGGGGACCTAAATCTTCAGATATTTGCTTAAAATGTATTTTGTCCTGCCAGGGGAATTGTGTGCACAGTCATGCAAGAAGATATGCACATGTGCATAATAGAACTCAAATGAAAACTAGACATGCCCTAACTCCTGCACGTGGCATAACTTTAAGAATGTTTTAATTAAAACACCAGATTATCATTTTTAGATGCTTTTTTTCTGGACCCTCCAACAAGGAAAAAGCCTAGGTAGTTGTTCTCGTTTAGAAGGGGACTGGGCAGCTGTGTTTGCCATAATTAACCCTGTCTGTACTGTGCAGGCAGATCCTCATTATCAATGAATGTAACTCGATTTGAACACTATCTGTCCTAACAAAGGGTTGGGTTAGGTTAGGGTGTAGATACTGGGCTCCTTGCACTGTATGTTAATGAGGACAGGCTCCCTCTAACATTATTTAAAAAAACTTGCAGTCAGCACATGAGAAATATGTAAGGTAAGAAATATTTTTGAAAAATGTAGGCATGCTGTATGAATTGAAACAAATGTGATGACAAAAGTGGAAATGTATTTTAGGAGTATGTTGAAAGCTGAGTCCATCACAGAATATGCCTCATTGCAAACAAGTATGGCATTTGAAAAGATTAATTAAGTCTAATAAGTGCAAGCAATATGCATCACAGACTATGCCTCAATGCAAACAAGTATGGCATCTGAAAAGATTAATTAAGTCTAATAAGTGCAAACAATATGCACAAACCAGACAACAGCTTATTGACCAGCACATCACAACTGTATAAAATGACTTTGTACTGTAAAGTATTTCAGAACCAGGATTACAGTATGGAAACTAAAATTAACAGAAGTCAAAAGAAATGGACTCTCTGATTGTTGTACCACAACTATACAGAGATGGCACTTAAACAATGTTTGGATCAGCATCACTGTAAAATGCACAACCAGTGACTGCAATGATCTAATCAATAGACATGTGCATTCGTTTTCGTCCGAATGCTTTTTCGTCCGAATTTCAGGTATTTTCGTTATCGTTTTAACAAATGAAAACGAAAGCACAGAAAACGAAAAACGAAAGATCCGACATAAACAAATGCTTAATTTTCATTTTCGTTGCGGTCGAATGTGCCTAACCTTAACTCTATTAGTCCAATATTATTCTACATAAAGAGAAAATATTTGACATAGAGAGAAAAGATTCGACATTATAGAGACATGAAGAAGAGTCGACATAGAGAGAAAAGATTCGACATAGAGAGACATGAAGATTCGACAGAGAGACATAAGGAGTCAAATATATATATATATTTTTTTTAAAGATTCTGTCGAATCTTCTTTTTTTTTCTTAGAACATTTGACAGACACCATAAGCCTTCAATGACATATTCAACATAGAGAGACATGAAGATTCGACATAGAGAGACATGAAGATTCGACATAGAGACATGAAGAGTCAGAATTGTTCTTTTTTTTTTTTTAAGATTCTGTCGAATCTTCTTTTTTTTTTTTTCTTAGAACATTCGACAGACACCATAAGCCTTCAATGACAGATTCGACATAGAGAGACATGAAGATTCGACATAGAGAGACAAATGCATTTTTTTTACGAAAAACGAAATAAATAAAAACGAATTTCGGAGTAACTAAATACATTTATTATTCGGACGAAAACAAAATTACGAAACAAAATATTTCAGTGTGCACATGTCTACTAATCAAGAGACCAAACAAACTGAAGATGGTAAGTAAGTCTGAATAATTACACAATTCAGGAATCTAGGCAAAAATAGTTTATTGACTGTGTGATTATCTGCACACTGGACATATCTGTGTGCATATATTATGAGCACTTGCAATTAGCTAATTTGCATGATATGTCAATCCAGTTTGCTCAAAACTGATACCAACTACATTTAGCTAATTCCCTGGCTAAGCCCATTAAAATGTAACCTATTACCACGATGTTAGTGCCATATGGTGATGTCAAGTATGCTCATACGTTTACCCTGGCAGCATTTATGATTTCTTGGCCATTTTTCAGAGAATATGAATGATAACAAAAAAACTTTTTTTTACACTCATGGATAGTGTTTGGCTGAAGCCATTTATTATCACTCAACTGTGTTTACTATTTTTTAAATCATAATGACAACAAAAACTACCCAAATGACCCTGATCAAAAGTTTACATACCCCAGTTCATAATACTGTGTATTGCCCCCTTTAACATTAATGACAGCTTAAAGTCATTTGTGGTATTTGTGGATGAGGCTCTTTATCTTCCCTGATGGTAAAGCTACCCATTCCTCTTGACAAAAAGCCTCTGGTTCCTGTAAATTATTGGGCTGTCTTGCATAAACTGCACATTTGAGATCTCCCCAGATCAATGATATTGAGGTCAGGAGACTGAGATGGCCAATCCAGAACCTTCACTTTATTCTGCTGTAGCCAATGACAGGTCGACTTGGCCATGTGCTTTGGATCATTGTCATGTTGGAATGTCCAAGTATGTCTCATGCGCAGCTTCCTGACTGATGAATACAAATGTTCCTCCAGTATTTTTTGAAAACATACTGCATTCATCTTGCCAACAATTTTGACCAAATTTCCTGTGACTTTGTACCTCACACATCCCCAAAACATCAGCGATCCACCTTCATACCTTTCATCATAGGCCTTGTTAACTCCTCTCCAAATGTAGTGTTTATGGTTGTGGCCAAAAAGCAAAATTTTGGACTCATCACTCCAAATTACTTTGTGCCAGAAGGTTTGAGGCTTGTCTCTGTGCTGTTTGGCGTATTGTAAGCGGGATACTTTGTGACATTTCCGTAGCAATGGCTTTCTCCTGGCGACTCAACCATGCAGCCCTTCTTTCTTCAAGTGCCTCCTTATTGTGCATCTTGAAAGAGCCACACCACATGTTTACAGAGAGTCCTGTATTTCACCTGAAGTTATTTGTGGGGTTTTGTTTGCATCCCGAACAATTTTTCTGGCAGTTGTGGCTGAAATTTTAGTTGGTCTACCTGACCGTGGTTTGGTTTCAACAGAACTCCTCATTTTCCACTTCTTGATTAGAGTTTGAACACTGCTGATTGGCATTCTCAATTCCCTGGATATCTTTTTATATCCCTTTCCCGTTTTATAGAGTTCAACTACTTTTTCCCGCAGATCCTTTGGCAATTATTTCGCTTTCCCCATGACTCAGAATCCAGAAACATCAGTACAGCATTGGATGAAAGATGCAAGGGTCTGTCAGGAGTCCAGAAACTTGTTCACCTTTTATACACACACACACACACACACACACTAATTACAAGCAAATAGATCACAGGTGGGGATGGTTACCTTTAATAGCCATTCAAAGGGAGACACACACAGAAAGGGGTCTTTGCCCGAGAGGAACATTCAGCTGAGGAGGGGGTGCTTTGCTCTCCTCAGTAACTGCTGCCATGCGGCCTCAGGCTGGAGGCCTGGAAGCTGGAGGGCTGACCCATGTGTTCTGAAGAGCTGACTGAGGGGACCCATGCCAAAGAGAATCAGTTTAAGGGACTACAAAGTACATTTCTTGGGGCTTGGCTATTTAGCCTACCCCTCTGTGCTATTAAAGTAAGCTACTGGGTTCAGGAGAAAGGGAATACTGGTTAGTGTCCTGTAGGGCAACAGTCCATCCTTCTCGCAGGGGACTTGCTCAAGAGTGCATGTTGCATCAAATAGGAATTCCACAGTCAAGTTAAAGAAGTTGTCCTCAATGTAATTAGTTGAATCTGGAGTATCCCACCACTTCCTTATCCATATTCTCAATAAAACATCAAAAACAACCCAAACCTCTAGAATGATTATTCAAGAAACAAGCCTAAGTGTGTGCCTGGCTGTGGAAAATATTGTGTGCCTGGCTGAAGAGTTGAAGCAAGAGAAGATTCTAGTGGCTCCAACTAGGGTGGCACTGCACAGGGAAAACCAATTGCGTTTCTCTTTTCCAGTCGAGTTTTAGTCATCATTGTATCTCAGATAAAAACAAACTGTATCATCTCATTGCAACCAAGCAAATTAAAACTCTCCTACTTTTTCCATTGCATGTTTAAATACGATTCATGGACACTATAGATAGTCCCTACAGCAAAAATTACCAGAACCAGACTTTGACCCATAGAACAAATCTGCTTTAACGCATCTGCACTGAAGTTAGTCTTAAATGATTGTTTTAAAGTGATGACTTTCTGAAGCATATTGCTTTTCCTGCTCCTATAAAGGGAACATCTGGTTGCTAGGAGGCATCACAGACTTATACTTTCAGGGCTTGTTTAAAATGTTAAAATCGGGATGTTTTAAGGTGCATTCACTTTGCATTGGAGAAACACAATGAATTCCCCAGTTTGTCTATTTTAATATATTTCTTCTGAGGTCAGTTTAGGAGTTTAGTCAAAGGTACTATTAACCTTCCTATGGCATGCTTCTTATCTCCTTCTAAGCTTTTTTTGCATTCATATGTAATTACAGGGAGAAAAATGTGGTTCTGACATAAACAAATGTGAGGTGAGCACAAATCCTAATAAGTATAGCTTATGGTAATAGAAATCATTTTGTTTTCCTTCCAGCTTTATTATTGGTAGTGTTTGGACATCAGACCTTCCACAGATGGCTTCAATGTTTTGGCTGGTAATGGCTGACGAGAAGTGCAGAGAGAAGCCATGTGTTATATATTCACAGTTGATATGTAAAAAATCAGGATCACAATATGGTATTTATAATACAGTATAGTGGCCAGCATTTCAAGAATTGGAAGCAATGCTCACTTGTATATGTCATTGTTACAATAGGGCAGCACATTCTGTGATCACATGCATAAGAGTAAGACTATCTTTAAAAATATCCAGAATTTTTTAGAATAATAATTTTGAAAAGGGGAAAAGATTGATTAAAGTCTAATGCCATGTACACATGATCGGAATTTCCGATGGGATAAAATCCGATGGAATTCCGTTCAAGCTGTCTTGCATACACACTGTCAGATCAAATTAAAAGTAAAACACTACGACGAGCCGAGAAATATGAATTTCATTGCCTCATCTTGATTCTGAGCATGCATGTTTTTTCTCCTTTGGAGTTCCACACAGACAATCAGAATTTCCGATAGGACTTTTTTCCATCGGAAAGTCTGACTTTTTTCATCAGAAATTCCGATCATGTGTACAAAGCACCAGCATTGTCATTTGGTAGAAAGGGGATTGAGTCACATGCAACTGTACAGGCCCATAAAAAAAGTGAACCTGTTGCTTTGCCCTGCATTGGATAAAGCATAAATTCACTTTAACAAACATGCAGATAGAGTGTGTGAAATTTTTCTTTGCCACATTATTTTGTATTTTGGAGGGGATGCTAACCTGCTAGGTACAATACGTTATCAAACTGTTTTTTTCTGGTTGAGTAGTGAAAAATATGCTGGTTTATCCTTTGTGAAGTTCAGTGACAAATTGGGCAACGCACAGTAATCTCTGACATCTATGGATCTATGAGAATTTGGTTGGCAATTCCACTCCTAGGTATCTACACTAAACGGCAAATTCTGGTTTGGGTAGGAATTAACTTTAAATACACTTAATACAATTTAGGCTTACTATGCTCCAATCAAAATAAAAACAGAGTGCTTAAAATTATTTGCATTGGAATTTAAAACAAAAATCGATATATACTTGCAATTGTTAGTAATTTTACATTAACATGCTACCGGTATTTACTACACTTTTATAGCGATTTTTATTATATATGTACTATATAAATAATATTTATAACACATTTAGGTTGTGAGAAGTTCAGTTTGGGAAAAAAAAACTCCTTTATTCACAAAAGCTGTAGTCTGAGAAATGGTGTCATCGCTATACTGAAGTTGGTCTTACTAAATTAATGGGTCTCAATCTTCAGTCCGTGTCCTAGACACTCACAGGTCAATATTTATCAAGGGACTTGGAAACTCCCAGTCCAAATCTTGTTTTATGGAGTCTATTTATTAGGTGGAGAAATGTTCTTTGTGACATTCACTAGAGAATTATTATGCAGCTTGATGAAAGTAGGTTGTGTGATTACTAATTATATAAGATCAGTAATTCAAATCATTTATAGTCTTCTTTCAAAAAGTGGTTTAAAAATTGTTTTCACCTTAAATTTTCTTGTAACAAGAAAACAATAGTATCAGCATATAAAACATTACATTTCATTTTCATGTGCTCACTATATTAAAGATGTATTAAATGTATGTTCAAGTTAAAAAAAGAGATTACATAATAAAAATAAATAATAGCATTACAAACATTAAACCTGTGTCAGAACACAATATATAAAATGAGCTTAGGAAAGGACTACCCAGACCAAGCTTAGGCTGTCAATGATTTAGACGTATGACAGGCTGATTGTGTTGGACTTATACAATAAAGAGTGTTAATTCTTAATAGCAAAACACATAGCAGCTAAATTGAATTAAATCTGTGCTGATCCAACTTTAGTAAAAATCAATTTTGATTGGTTGCATAAAGTCCCATCCGGATTCCATGTCCCTCCCCCTTTCTTGCTGCCCCTACTGCATAAGTGTTATGTTTTATATATATTAATATATATATATATATATATATATATATGTAAAGTTATGCACTTGGGGGCTAAGAATATGCATGCATCATACATACTAGGGGGAGTACAACTGGGGGGATCCCTAGTGGAGAAGGATCTGGGGTTTTGGTAGATCATAAGCTCAATAATGGCATACAATACCAAGCTGCGGTTTGCAAAGCGAGCAAAGTCCTTTCTTGTATTAAGAGAGGTATGGACTCCAGAGAGAGAGATATCATTTTGCCCCTGTACAAATCATTAGTAAGACCTCATCTGCAATATGCAGTTCAGTTGTGGGCTCCAGTTCTCAAAAAGGATATTGGGGAGCTGGAGAAAGTGCAGAGAAGGGCAACCAAACTAATAAGAGGCATTGAGGAGCTCAGCTATGAGAAAAGATTAGAAGAACTGAATTTATTCACTCTGGAGAAGAGGAGAATAAGGGGGGATATGATCAACATGTACAAATATATAATGGGTCCATATAGTGAACTTGGTGTTGAGTTATTCACTTTATGGTCAACACTGAGGACAAGTAGATTGCTTTAAGAAAGGCCTGGATACTTTCCTAAATGTACATAATATAACTGAGTACTAAGATTTGTAGGTAAAGTTGATCCAGGGTAAATCCGATTGCCTCTCGGGGGATCAGGAAGGATTTTCTCCCCCTGCTGTAGCAAATTGGATCATGCTCTGCTGTTTTTTTTGCCTTCCTCTGGATTAACTGTGAGTATGGAGTTGGGTGTATGGGATTGTACTATGTTTTTTATTTAGTCTGTTTATTTTTTTGTGGTTAAACTGGATGGACTTGTGTCTTTTTTCAACCTGACTAACTATGCAACTATGTAACTATGCCTCCTCACTTATCTGAGTCCCCCCTCTCCCAGGCTTTGCTGAGGCAGTGGGAGCAATTTGAAGATTTTACCCCTTTCATAACCACAGCATGTTTTACTATTCGGCACTGTGCTACTTAAAAAGAAAAGTATGGGTTTCAGACTTTTACCCCATCATACTTATTTAGGTGGATGCAGCATCGGTCCCATGCTGCATCTCTCCCCCAGTGCCTCTGCACTGAGAACGGAGTGATCGAACATTGCCGATGGCTCGCTTCTCACAGATCCCGAGCAGAGAGCTTCTGACTGTCAATCAGCATCTCTCTGCTCTGCTCCCACCTCGCCCACTGGAGCGCTGAGCTGTGGGGTGGCTCTCTAAGAGGCTAAGATAGGTGTTAGTCCAGGCACCTGGAGGATCCCGACTCTGTGCCTGGACTGATTCCTGTGACGTCAGCAGACAGCCAACTTCAGTCCGCACTCTGCTGAAAACGGGTCACAGAAATGCAAAACTAGTTGCACTCCTGTGACCCATAGGGGAAGCCCAGTCAAACAAACTTAGGCTGGACTTTTCCTTTAACTGGCAAGTGGGCAGTCATGCTACTCGCGGGGGTTGCTGATTTTTACTGTTTCTATTGAATAGAGAGGCCTGCTAGTCACTCAAGCAACAGTCCATTTATTCTGACTCCAATAAATAGTCTAGAGGTTTGTCTTTTTTTTATTTATTGCTTGCAGAACTTGTAACAGGAGACAGATTAGGGCAAGGGATACTCAGAAACAGTTAGTACTTAGCAATTAGAGGACAGTCTTCTCCTTAAGCAATGGTGAATACTGAACTCGTTGGCTGAGAACTCTTCTTTTTGGGGAAAGACAGTCTCTTCTGGACTTCAGACTATTTATGAGCGGCCTAACCGCCATCTGGGCACACCTCCCCGGGGATTTGCTAGGCCCTGATAAATATTTAGGCTGGTTGTTTTAATTCTCCCTCCCCAAGCTCTAGAAGCTTCTTCTAGAGGCAGGGGAAAGCAATCAAACCCCTGGCCTGTGAAACTATAAACAGACCAGACCAAACAATCACTTGCTTACAGAAGGAGCCAAAAATGAAATTTACCTAGCATTCTACCCTAGGAGGCTGCTACACTGATGACCTCTGCACTTTACATTACTTATTACTGACCCCTGAAATCTGTGTGATTTACTACTGACTACTATACTCTGTCTTATTTACTACTGACCCTTGCTCTCTACCTTACTATTAACTTCTAAACTCTGCATTACTTACTGCTAACCCCTATACTTTGTAACATTTACTTCTAACCCTCAAACTAGCCATTGCTGACTACTGACCTTTGAACTCTCTTTCTATGGACCCCTGAACTCTGTCTTACTTAGTAATGACTCCTGTACTGTGCCAAAATGCCAAGATTCTAATTGAAGCTACAACAAATCCGAATACTGTTCTTGATACTTTTTATTTGCACTAACAGTACTTGAACTGGGAAAACGGGAACACTCTTTTTCCCCTACACTACAAGCCATACACCATAAAGTTACACCCACCATATTGGTCATGCTGCCAGAGTTTTCTTTTTGACATGGCATCCTTCCTAGCCAAGAATGCATATCTTGGTGCCTCTTATTTGATGTGTCTGTTCTGTATTTATATTGTCAATGCCTGCCTCTTCCTCCAAAAGTCTGTGACTAATTGGTTCAGGGAATAGGGGCATTAATTTGTCAATGTGGCTCCAAAGTTGAGGTGGAATTTGTGGGTGTGGTTGGTAAGGTGTCCAAAAATTTCATTTTGAAGACCTGGCAACTTTACCTTAGCATTACCAGTCTTTAAGGTTGAGTTAAAAAGATTTTTTAGGAAAACTGAGGTCTGTAACCCACAAGAGGTACTGCAAAGGACAACTCTAGTACAAAGATGAGTAGTGTAGCCAGAACATGTTTTTCTTTTCACAGCACCTAGGGGATACTTATAAAAAATAAGTTTAGCCTGGATCTGGGTTTTAAAAATTACCACTGTATGAAGTATTGAGGTTGCTAATGCTGACCTCTAGTTTTGAAAATGCTAGCTCTCTGGCTGTAATGTTAATCCAATGGCTTAAATACTGTATTATTGACTTGAAACATGTATATAGATCAGAGTTCTTACTTTACTCCTACTTTGCTTGCTGCATTCCTGCTCTGGGTCAGTGACTCAGAAAGCACCAAATATAGAGAACAAGCATTTTCAGAGAATTCAGAAATTGCAGTCCTACTGTTTTTATGTAACTCCTTCTGGATGAAACAACAAGGAAGTTATATTGTATTACAATAACATTTAAAAAAAAGATTAGGCCTAATTGGTAAGGTGTGAAGTAAGGTGAACTGCAGTGTGTGAGCATGGGCTGTAGAACTTCTGTTTTTTTAATTCCCCAGCAATTGATTTGATATATATATTCACTTCCTTTTAGTAAATCAAGCCATTAAAAAAAACTGAGCAGCAGCAAGATCTGTTGTATGGTCAAGGGGATATTGCGTAAGGGGAATTCATAATATTACTTACTGCTTATTAAGTAACACATTTTTTGATCAACTTGGGCTTCTCTAACCTAATCAGGGGGATTCGTTTAGGGGAAACAACAGACCAAACCAGGTTGTAGTGTCACTGCTGAAAGGGGTTGCCTACTGGGTTTAGATTAGCTCATATATTTGGTTAAATTAACTCTTTTGGCCCTCAGGCATCAGGATATGCTTAATGCAGGCATGTCAAATGCCAATGAAACATTGGACCAAACTGAGTGGAAGTAATCTTCTATGGGCCATGTTATGTCTGCTAAGGGCCACATGTAGTTAATTAAAAAAAATTGTACCGCTTTGGTAATTAACATCATAAAGATAATTGTAACTTGC
Organism: Rana temporaria; assembly: GCF_905171775.1. NCBI lineage: Eukaryota > Metazoa > Chordata > Amphibia > Anura > Ranidae > Rana > Rana temporaria. The sequence continues at coordinate 95,916,539 of NC_053497.1, forward strand.
AGCAATTTATTCCAGAAAAGGGGTCCATAAAACATTTTCTGAAATATTCAGCTGCAAAATGCCTTTATCAAGCAAGTGAAGTCTTTATCAATTAGAGGACAGCTGGAGTCTCATTCAGTTTAAATCCGTAAAACAGCTGAGGGTTGCAAAGAAGGAGTGAGGGGGCTGCGTGCCACCAAACAACATCAGACTGACATGCTTAATTGGTTTTAGGTAAAGTGCAATGCATCTAAGTTTTATACCTATACCTTTTAAGGCTTTCAGGGTATACCAATAAAGCTGACCCTTAAGTGGTGTATATTCAAATACACAACTGTAAAATTCCTCCAGTATTTACTTTACATATTTGCATTAAGTTGAATGATTTGTAGTCATAAAAGCATATGTAATTTTCATTGTCCAGGCAAAAAATGTACTTGCATTGCTCATTGTGCTTCTGATCTATCTTAACCATTGTTCATTCTGATCTCTCTCAAACTGTTATAGATTATAACATATACCATGTCATTCTTGCTCAATCCACAAATACATTCCACAAGGACTTGTTAAACCGAGACCTGAATGCACAAAGCGATAGTTAACCATATTACAGCTTAACCCCATTTAGATACCATTGTCTTCAGTTAGTTTTAATGGTCTTGTTGAACTCCACATTCATGAATATACATTTACATTACAAATCAGTTCCTGTTATACAATGTTAATATGAATGTATGTATGAGGTGTTTTATATAAATTGCTTTGTGTTTAATTAGTATGAAAGTGAAAAGGTTGCAAAACCTGCCTATTGTAATTAGCGAAAGGCTATGTAGTATCAGGACGAATGGATAACAACTTAGGGTTAAAGCATATGCAGCTTACTGAAGTAATAATAATTATAATCCCCCTGCCGCACCCCATTCTAATTTTTGGCTTGTAGTAAAAAAACAAACAATAAAAACCCAACTCGATCTGCCCATTCTACTTATCTAAAGCCATGATCACATGATCCTTCAGTCCCAAGTCTTTTGTCTTCCTTTGTTTATATCAGACCAAGTCCTTCTTCAGGTTCTAACCTCACTTCCTGCGTGACCTGGGCACTTCCTATTGGCTGTCCATCAGCAGGGTCCTCTCATAATGCAGAAGAGGTGAGAGACCTCATTGCAAGTGAGGTGGTAGGTGATCGGCCAGTGAAGATCCACCTTTTCCAGGTGCAGTTTAATGCCAGCGAGGGGTAAGGTGATTGTAAGCTGTTTCCCAAGGTAGAAAAAAAGACCCTGCATAATGGGCTGGAGGGGAATGTCAAGAAGGGATGGGGGTCTTATTTGGCTTATTGGTCCTATTTGGCTTATTGGTCTTATGGGATGTGCTTAACCACCCCCTATTAGCTATTGTAATAAAATGACAACTAGAGGGAACAGTTATTCCTAATGTATGTTTATAAACATCCTTTTTTGTTTATGTTGGTACGTGCATCTTCACACCACTGTCAAAACTATGGTCACTATACTGTTAACATATTCCTTTAAGGACCTTTAACACAATAGATATCTGACCTCTGTTTTCAATGTAAAGTTAATAATTCTCAAAAATTACAATAAAGACTCTGAAGTTAGGATTCAGATGGTTTCTAACAGTTGAGAACCATCTGCTTTGTGTTTACATGGGCTGGCAACCTGCCAAGAAAAAAGTCAAGTGTGTATTTTGAAGCTGAATTTCTCCACAATGCTTAACCGCTTGCCGCCCACCGGCCATCAAATGAGGGCTGGACAGTGTGGCTCTTGTTGTGGGCGGGCATAATATGACGCCCTCGCCTTCCCGGCCGTGATGTCTGGCAGGCACCCGCAATTGCCCAGTAATGAAACAGGACCGTGGTTCTGTGTGTGTAAACACACATATTCACGTCCTGTCAGGTGAGAGGAGACCGATGGTGTGTTCCTTGTACAGAGGAACACCGATCGGACTACTCCCCTTCTGAGTCCCCTTCCCCTACAGTTAGAATCACTCCCTAGGACACATATTAAACCTTTTGATCATCCCCTAATGTTATCCCCTTCCCTGCCAGTCACATTTATACAGTCATCAATGCATTTTTATAGCACGGATCACTGTATAAATGTGAATGGTCCCAAAATAGTGTCAAAAGTGTCCGATATGTCTGCCGCAATATCGCAGTAATGATAAAAATTGCAGAACACTGCCATTACTAGTAAAAAAATAATAATAAAAATGCTATAAATGTATCCCCTATTTTGTAGAGGCTATAACTTTTGCGCAAACCAATTAATACACGCTTATTGTGATTTTTTTAAAATGGATATTTATTATAGCAAAAAGTAAAAAATATTGGCCCAGATTCACAAAGCACTTACGCCGACGTATAACAAGATATGCCGACGTAAGTGCAAATGTGCGCCGTCGTATCTGTGCATCGGACCCACAAACTAAGATGCACCTAAAAACAGGCTTCATCCCGCAACTTGCCTATGCCGGCGTAGGGTGGGCGCACATTTAGGCTGGACGCATGGTGGCGCTCCCATTGAAATACGTGAAATACGGCGATTCACGAACATACGTGTGCCCGCCGCAGTGCGCGTAAGTTGTACGTCCGGCGTAAAGTTATTCCCCATAAAGGAGGTGTAACCCAGCAGCAGACATGAAAAGGTCTGCACCAGGGAACACAAGCCGGCGTATTTTGCGTTGGACGTGTCTGGCTGGGCGTAGGTTACGTTCACGCCGTACGCAGTGATCCGGCATAGTTTAGGCAGTTGTTCCGACGTGGTTGTGAGCATGCGCAGGGGGATGCGTCCACGTCTCGGTGCATGCGCAGTTCGTGATACGTATCTGTCTGGCGCTCAGCCCATCATTTGCATGGGGTCACGCCTCATTTGCATGGCTCACGCCCACTTCCACCTACGCCGGCGTACGCCTTCGAAACCCAGCGCAGCGTTGGGAGCACTGGCTTGATGAATTCCATGCTTGCCTCTCTGCGCTGCGTTGGCATATCGTACATTGTTTGCGCTACAGCGCCGTAATGTGTGCCGCTCTCTGTGAATCTGGCCCACTGTGTTTTTTTCACACTTGTCACTCTTCTTTTGTTTATAATGCAAGAAATAAAAACCACAGATGTGATCAAATACCGCCAAAAGGAAGCTCTATTGGTGGGGGAAAAATTCTAAAATTTCATTTGGGTACAGCATTGGATGACTGTGCAATTCTCATTCAAAGTGTGACAGCACTGAAAGCTAAAAAATGGCTTGGGCAGGAAGGGGGTGAAAGTGCCCCGTATTAAGGTGGTTAAAGTGGATGTAAACCCTCACATACAGTATACTCATTGAAGTGAACAGTCTCAGATGATACAGAGAGATTAAACAAATCTCCCTACATAAGTTTTATCTGTTTAGAAAGTGCACATCGTGTTAGAATTTTCTCTTCCTGTTTCACCACTGGGTGTGGATTCTTGAAATATGCTGTGTGCCAGCTGATTGGAGGAAAGGCACACACCCCCTCTCCACTTAGGCAGAAGATGAAAGGAATGTGCAGAGCTGTGCTGTGAAAAGACCAGCTGTCTGCTAATCTATTTCTATGCACCATTCCAGAAAACAAATTTCAGGCTGGTTTTATCTCGGTTGTCGGAGAGCTTGTCAGAAGATATCATGTTAATAACAGAAGTACCGAGCAGCAGAAAGACATGGGACTTATGGCTTTGGAGAGATAAGCAAACACTACAGATATATGTGCCCAAGTCAAATTGGTCAAATTTAATGAATAGGGTTTACATCCACTTTAAAGATACAGTACAGAGATGCTTTAAAGAGCCTTGGGACTCCTCAGCAAACATCCCTTCTTCCTCTGACTGTTTTCTTTCTGAAATCAAGTTTACTGACAGGTATGTGTCTCTGCATGAGCCAGGGTAATATTATAACTGTGATCTGTTTAATGTATTAACAGATTCATGCCAAACATCCTATTTTTTGGGGAAATTAAGTAGTTCCTTTTATTGGCTTTTGTACAGCTACCCTGTCCATACATGGATTGAAATTTGGCTGGTCTATGCTGAACCAGTGGAATTTTGATCTATGTATGGCTGGCTTTATACTCATCTTGCCTGAGCACCTTGTTTCTGGAGAACCCCAGATAACAAGGATAACTTGCTACAAATTTGTGGCAGTGTTGAATTGTAAGTCTTGTTAACTTGCTGCACATTTCCCTTGGCACATTGTACACTTGAATAGCACTTAAAGCACAAGTTCTAGTTGACCCATTTCCAACTTGTAGAAAATTTGTGTGGCAAATCTCTAGCAAGAGCAAAGTTGCAGTGGTGAGTCTACAGAAAGAGCTTGGCAAGTCAAAATGACTCCTGTGGCGGAATGACTATTGCACAACATAACTAAACTAAAGCTTGCAGCAAGGGGGCGTGGCCAGGACAGGCATGTGAGAGGACGCATCTCTCATAGCTCCCGGCGCTGATCCGGTATCGATCCTCCCCCGGCCACGATTCCGGTTTGACACCACCATATGCTGGAAGCCCGTGCTCCCAGGATCACAGCGGTACCACCACCGGCGTTCTGCACCAGGGGGATGACCCGCAAAAGGACAGTCGGAGGCAGCAGGGATGGAGATCCAAGATGGCGCCGCCGCGCTGGCTGTGAAGGGGACGCCTCGTGGGGCGGACAAAACGGGGCCCAAACAAAGCAAGACTGCTAAGACCCAGGGTAAGGACCCCCCCAGGGACATGCTTTATTATGCCCAGAAGATGACTGGGACGGGGGGGCCGGAACAACCGTCCTGCTCGGGTGATGCGCCCCACACTAGGCCCTCAGCACAGGAGGACACTGTCCCACTTTACTGGGGGGAGGAGGAGGACAGGGAACAAGCTGGCCCTAGGCCTGAGGATGAGCAGGCCGCAGATACACAGGCTGCGAATGCTGCGCAACCCACTCTGGCTGATATACTCAAAGCAGTAAACAAGTGTACAGCTTCTGTGGACACACTGAAAGAACATTTTGGACTGCTGAGGCAGGATATGCAGAAAATCCGCGAACGTACTACTGCCGTGGAAAGCAGAGTCAGTGAGGTGGAGGACCAGATGCAGCCCATGGCCCAGGACACCAGAGCTGCCTTGCAGATGGCTAGGGACGCATATGACAGGGTGGAAGATATGGAGAACCGTCTCAGACGAAACAACGTTTGTATAGTGGGTCTGCCTGAGAGGGTGGAAGGCAAGGACCCCACCATGTTTGTGGAGAACTGGCTGATTGAACTTTTTTGGCAAAAATGCACTGTCGCCATTTTTTGCAGTGGAAAGGGCCCACCAAGTACCCTCGCGCCCACCACAACAGGGGGGCCCCCCTAGATCCATCCTGGCGAAACTACTTCACTACCGGGACAGGGAGGCGGTGCTGCGCCAGGCTCGGGAGCGAGCGAATATACAACACAACGGCGTCCGGGTGTCCTTCTACCCGGACTTCTCACAAGAGGTACAGAGGCGCAGGGCCAAATTCTTTGATGTGAAACGGCGGCTGCGAGCTCTGCAACTTCCATATGCCATGCTCTACCCTGCGAAGCTCCGGGTGGTGGTGCGGGGTCAAGCCCAGTTCTTTGAATCTGCCAAGGAGGCCATGTCATGGCTGGATCGAAACGAGCAATCTTTGCAACGCCGAGTGCAGGAGGAAGGGGAGTGAGACATGTGCAAGTTTGTCCCAGTTTATATCTTTTGTTTTGCCTCCAGGCACCTAGTATGCACATGTTGGAAGAGCTATTATGCTTCAACGGTTGGCCCTTTTTCTTTTTTCTTTTTAGGGGGGATCCCCTACTTTTTACCTGATTGAATCTTTTTATTTTTCCCTTTGGCCGGGGGACACAATGATTGGCGACACAAAGCGAGAAGAGCTGACCTTAACGTAAAGTGTACTGTGCTGATGGTTGATGTGACTGGAGTAAGTCGACGATTAGTCGCACAAAGTGTTGAAACCGCCCTGTTGGCGGTCCAGGATGTTTTAGGACCCGTTCGGTCCACAAGTTTTACTAACTTTAATCTTTTCAGCCACCATACAAAGAAAGAGGTACAACACACCAGACTTGGGCCTTCAGCCCTTGTGCGAGAAACTGTGCAGGACAGGACAGGTATGGGGGGGGCCCTATCTCCCAAACGAGGGGCCAGTCTACATATGTTTGCTTTCTAGTATACTGTTTTTTGATGATAGTGGAAGATACACATGGCTAAGGTATCTATTGTATCCTGGAATGTGAGGGGTATGCACTCTCCACTGAAACGCACAATGCTATTTATGTGTTTGAAGAAATTTTTACCAGGGGTGATCTGTTTTCAGGAAACGCATCTGACAGCGGAAACTGTGTGCTTTTTGAAATACAGGTGGGTGGGTAAGGCATATCACTCTACACACACCTCCTTTTCTAGGGGGGTGAGTGTACTAGTGCACAATGCTCTGGATTTCCAGGAAATTGACAGTGTTATAGACTCAGAAGGTCGCTATGTGTTTATTCATTGCAAAATGGGTAATTTGATATGTGTCTTGGCATGTGTTTATATCCCTCCGCCGTTCACGGCAGCGGTGCTCCGGCTCCTCCTCTCTTTTCTGGATGGTAGGCCGGATGTTCCGCTGCTCGTGGTTGGCGACTTTAACTGTTGTCTAGACCAGGTGGCAGATAGACACCCGGGCCCTGGTCCCTCTGCCCTCGCTAGGAGTACTCCCCTGGCGCGGTTGTTGCAAGAGGTGGGCTGGGTGGACATCTGGAGGCACCGTAATCCCGGGGTCAGGCAGTTCACGTGCTTTTCGAAGACGCATGGATGCCTATCCAGAATAGACCTGGGGTGGGAAACTCGAGCATGCTTCCATTGATAGCGGACCTATCACACAGACCCTGCAGTGTGTCTGATCACTCTGCCCTGGTGGTGCAGCTCTGCGTGGCACCGCAGGGGAGCCTGGTTAAGGCACCATGGAAGCTGAATGCCTTTTGGCTGAAGCTGATAAGATCCCATGTGGAAATAGAGGAGGACATACGAAGGTATTTTGCTGCTGGGGAAGGAATGGAGCTGAATGTGTTAAACTGGGATGCTTTCAAGGCGTATTTTCGGGGCCTGCTTATAAGGGGAGTGAATGAGGTGAAGAGGGCCTCTGCTGCACTACTGATAGAAGTGGAGAACAGGGTCCAGGAAATGGAGCGGGCATATGTCGCTGATCCTTCTGACCTGACCAGGGAGGCCTGGCAGGCTGCTCAGTCTGCCTACCAGCAATTGCTCTCCTCGTTGGCTGAGAAGAAGAGGTTCTTTGCTAAGCAGGCGTTCTTTGAGGAGGGTGAGAAAACCGTCCGTTTTATTGGCGCGGATTGCAAACTCCCATCAACGCTCACCTGCGATAGGGGCTATAAGATCAGGGTCAGGAGGGGTAGTCTCTCAGCCAGACCAGATTATGCAGGAACTGGCGGGTTTCTATGAGACCCTGTACAGTTCTGGCACGATGTACACCCAGGAGGATCTAGAGATGTATTTAGCCCAAATGGTCTTCCCGGAGCTGTCTGATAGCCAACGTACCCTGTTAGAAAAACCAATCACTGTCGAGGAGCTACAGGAGGCAGTCAGTGCTTTCCCTAACTGTAAAGCCCCGGGGGAGGACGGGTTGCCCATGGAAGTGTACAAACAGTATCCCGAGGTGTTATTGCCACAACTTCTAAAAGTCTTTAACAGCGCCAGGGAGGGGGGGACTTTGCCCCCTTCAATGTCCAAAGCAAACATAGTACTGTTGCTCAAGCCAGGCAAGGATCCCGTGGACCCGGGGGCTTATCGCCCCATCTCCCTATTACAGAGTGACATTAAGATACTGGCCAAGGTGCTCGCCATTCGGCTGAATGGGGTGGTGACTTCCTTGGTTCATGGGGATCAGGCTGGGTTCATGCCCAATAAGTCCACGGTGGTTAATCTGAGGAGGCTGTTCCTTAACATGCAAGCACGGGCGGATAATATGGGTAGTAGGGCACTGCTGTCCTTAGATGCTACAAAGACCTTTGATAGCATTGATTGGAACTATCTCTGGACCGTGTTTCACAAATCTGGATTTGGCCCTGTTTATATCTCCTGGGTGCGGCTGCTGTACAGTCAGCCGCAAGTGGCGATACGGACATTTGGCTCTTTGTCGGGGAGCTTTGCACTGAGGAGGGGGACGCGGCAGGGATGTCCCCTGTCCCCCCTACTCTTTGCCTTGGCTATCGAGCCGTTGGCCATTGGTATTAGAGCTAACCCCCGCATCACTGGATTCTGCTATGGTGACATGCAGGAAAAAGTGATGCTATATGCTGATGACACTCTCCTTCTATTGGGTGACACGGATCCCTCCCTCAGGGAAGCTATGGTGGCAATTACAGAGTTTGGACGATTCTCTGGTTTGCTGGGCAAAATCGTCACTACTTTTGTTAGATGGCGACGATACGCAAATAATTAACCCCGTATGCCCCATACCCGTTACTTCGTCCTTTAAGTACCTGGGAGTACAGATCACTGCTAGGCCACGGGATTTCATCCATCTAAATATCTCTCCCCTACTTCTGAAATTTAGAGACAAAGTTAAGACTTGGAAGGCCCTACTCCTGTCGGTTGCCGGCCGGGTGAATCTTATTAAGATGATACTCATGCCGCAACTGTTGTACTTTCTACACAACACCCCCATGGTTATACCCCTGAAGGTTTTTCATACAGTAAATAGTATTTTCCGAGATCTCATATGGAAAGATAGGACGCCTAGGATTAAACTGGAACACCTGCAGAGACCTAAAGACGGCGGGGGATTGGTGTTGCCAAACCCCTGGCTGTACTATTTGGCGGCTCAGATGCAGCAGCTGGCTGGTATGTTTCGGCCGGCGGTGAGATCCTCGGCTCAGAAGCTTATGGAGCACCCCCCCGTGGGCGGAAGACCGATCCCTGAGGCATTGGAGGCGCAAGCCTTTGCTAAACCGCACAAGAAGCTCCCCACTTTTAGTTTAATCCAGAAGGTATGGAATAAGGTCAAGTACGTTCAAAACGCGGAGGGTTACACGAAATACAGCCCTATATGGCAGAACGGCACATACACTGAATTGGCCAAGTTGCAGTCCGGGGCCAGGTGGAAACAGTATGGTATCACACACCTCACACACATATTCAGTAACGGGGTGCTCCGCACGTTCTCTGTACTACAGGGGGCATTTGGCTTGCCCCAGACTATGCACTTCTCCTATCTGCAGTTGAGGCACGCAGTGGCGGCACAGGGTCGCTCCTCTGAGTGGTGCCTGTCGCCGACCCCTGCTTTTGATCTTCTGGGGGATGCTGGGACATCAAAAGGCTTTATTTCTCAGTGCTACGCCATTCTGCTACAGTACGTGATGAAGCAGCATCCCCTGAAGATACGGGAAAGATGGGAGCCGGATGCGGGTGAGCTGGATGGGGAACAATGGGAAGAAATCTTTCAGGCAGTAGGCAAATGCTCGCTGAATGTTTCACAGAGGCTCACACAACTGTATATTTTGCTGCGCACTTACTATACCCCACACAGGCTCCACAAGATGAATCCATAGCTTGATCCAACCTGTACCAGGTGCAAAAGAGACCATGGTGATCTGATCCATATGCTGTGGAGATGCCCAAAGCTCCACACGTATTGGGCGGGAGTTGTGAGTACCGTAAATTCAACATTTGGCGTGGCTCTTCCACAGGACCCGAGGGCTTGTCTCTTGGGGGCTCTGGAGGAGTACGAATGGGAGGAAGCGGACAGAGAGGCGATACACAGGGTTCTGTTCCAAGCAAGGAAACTCATTATGGTTCACTGGAGGGCTGAGGCTCCTCCGACTCTGGCTGAATGGATTAATAATATTGGGCTGGTGCTGAGGATGGAGAAAGTGGTGTATCAACACAGGGGTAATACCCACAAATTTGAGAAATTATGGGCAAAGTGGCTGGATGTGCCAGGTCTAGCCCCGGTAGACCTTGTGATGGATAGACTTTTGGGCATCAATGTGGGGTGAGATGGGGACGGTGCTACTTGGCGGGATGGTGATGTTTGAAACGGTTTGGGGGGAGGGGGCTCTACCTCCTGTCTATAAATACTCAACGAGTACTGGATGTCTTAACCTTTGTTGTTATTTTGTCCCCGCAATGTTAAGGGGACCTTGCATACTTTGTACCTCTGCAAACTAAATAAAATTTTGTTGGATTAAAAAAAAAAAAGCTTGCAGCAAACTTGCAGAATGTTTGCAAAGAAAGTCGATCTGGAGTCATGCAATGCAGACTTGCTGCAATTGTACACCAAACTTGTCAAGCCTGGCAAGTCTAGCAATAGCTTGGGCAGTTGGCGACACTATCCAGCATTCTAAGTAAAAGAGAGCATGTAACCTGCTTCCTTGTTACAGTGCTTGGGCCTAGAAGATTATCAATAGACCTGAGTACTGTCACATGACAGAGGAAGTGACATCATCATGCCCTGCCTTTTACAAAAAAAATATTTTGGGGAAAAGTGGTCTTGCCTTCAGAGGTGAAGCAAATTTAGTACATCATTTACTTTGTATGTGTAACTTAAGAATTAAAATTGCTAGATGTAAAATCCATGTCACTCTAGGTCAGAGGTTTGGCTGAGATTTAGCTAGTGTGTCAAGATGGGCATGCCAGTAGAAAGGGTGGCTCTTCTGGGCAGACTTCTGTGCATCTTCACAGGCTAATCCACATTCCTTCTCATATATGTAGGAATTGTGCACATGCTAATATTTAAGCGCGTACGAATATTTGTGCATGCACAAATGCGTACTTCCATGTGCATACACTTGTCGTCAGCATGCTCACGTGCACCTGTGACAGATAGAGGCACCAAATGGGTTAGTTAAATTTAGCCAGTGCTCTGGTTCTGTGTTGCTTTGTCTTCAGCCTTCTGTGTTCTGAGAACCTGTAATCCTGTATTATGTTTCCAATTACTGACCTGGCTTGTCTGACTGCTCCCTAAACTCTGCCTGTATGGACCTTGGCTTGCCTTCTGACCACTGTTTCTGCCTGCTCCATTTGCTACTGTTCCATTGACCAGCTCCTGTCCTGGTCTGTACCTTGACCACTCTCCTGCCTGTGCCCTGTACCTAATCTGTTTTACCAGTTTATGACCTGGCTTGCCTGACTCTGCTATTCCTTTTGCTGTTGCCAGGACAGACCTGTCTACCGGCTGTGCCTGCTTGACCACTGTCTGCTACCAGTATACACATCGCATTGCCAATATCAGTCTGCTTTGGCCTGCTGCTCACCAGCTGCTACCCTGACTGCTTTATTGAAGACCTCTGGTGATCACACTGCCTGGCATGGACACCTACTCTGCACTACTGCACCTTCTGTTTACTTTTCTGTTCACTATTCACTATTGGGGCCCTGAGTCAAAGGTGTAAGAGGGGCCCCCCTCGTTATATCATGCTCTGCTACCAGGTATGGCCCATAGTGGTTCAGGGTGGGTTTTGTGAGCACTATCAATGTTCAGGTGCCAAATATGAACCCCAATTGAAGTCAATGTGAGCAGAATGTTAGGAATCTGTAGAGGCCATTTTCTAGGCTAATAGACAAGGGATTGTGAAATAAATGGCATGGGGCAAGGCACTGTCCTGGGCAACATGTACCACAGCAAAAAAAAAGCAAAAACAATTCTGTTTGGCAGGAAACAGCAATTTAACTAATGCTAAACCACTTCAATACAGGGCACTTTCACCCCCTTTCAGCACTGTCACATTTTGAATGACAATTGCGCAGTCATGCAACACTGTACTCAATCAAAAAAAAAATTTTTTTTTCCACAAATAGAGATTACTTTTGGTGCTATTTGATCACCGCAGTTTTTTAAAATAAATAAAAAAATACTGATAATTTTGTTTGTTTCTGTTATAAAACTTTGTAAATAAGTAATTGTTCTCCTTCAGTTTTTCACTGATGGGCACTGATGAGGTGTTACTGATGGACACTGATGAGGTGGCACTGATAAGCAGCATTTATGGGCACTAAATTGCAGCACTGATGTGTGGGCACTGATGGGAACTCATAGGCGGAACTAATTGGCACTCATAGGTGGCACTCATGGGCACTGATAGGTGCTAATGGGCGGCACTGATTAAGAGGCACTGACAGGCAATCACTGATGGGAACAGATTGGCATTTGTTATGGGCACTGATTGGCATCCCTTGTGGGCTCTAGTGGGTATCCCTGGTGAGCTTTAGTGGGCACCCTTTGATGGGTCTGCACTGAGAGTCAATGCGCTGGTTATGAGCGCAACCCCCCCCCCCCTGTCAGGGGAGCAGCCGAAATATGATGTATACAATCTACTACAGCAAAACTAACATTTACAAAGGAAAACATCCTGTTTAAATTGCCAGGAAATTACAGCTCCTGCCTGCTTTGGCAATTGTAAATGAGAGTGCCACAAAAAATTAAAAACAAACCAGTGCGGGGTTCTCCATAAAACACATAACTTATCTTTTTATTCTTAATGAAGGTCTGTTATGGATGTTAAAGGGGACAATATGCATTGTCTGGCATAGATTTTAGTGTTAACTCTATGCAAAAAACACACAAGAAGTGTAGGGTGCCCCTAAAAATTCATACCAGATCCTTATCCAAGAATGCAGCCTTGATGGACCGGAAAAAATGGGAGTATTTTCTCATCCTCCCTCTCCTGAACCATACCAGTCCACATACCCTGAACATTGGGAAGGTACCTTGTTGGGGGGCACCCTTAGCAAATCACCTTGTCCCCATGTTAAAGAAAACAAGGGCCTCTTCTCCACAACCCTGCTCAGTGGCTGTGGAGGTCTGTGGGTGGAGGTCCTCCCATAATCTGGTAAACATATAATGGGGCGGGGGGCTACATGCTGGCCCCCTCCTATGGTAATGAGTACCCCTATTCACATAAAAAATATAAATAGTAAGTAAAGACATTTTGACAAGTATCACAATGAACAACAGGTCCAATTGTGTTTCTCACTATTTATTAACAGCTCCTTGGTCCCTCCACTAAATGTAAACAAAGGGGAGGGGATCTCCTAGGGGACGTCATTGACCAAATATGGACTTGACAATGTTTGGTCAATGACATCATAGAAAATCTCCCATGTAAATAAACAACTTGTCAAAAAGTGTGTCTTTATTTACAAATTCTTGTGATTAGGTCGGGGTACTTTGTACCCCTTACTCATTCACATGAGGAGGCAGTTTCTGGAAATCTAGATTTTGCTAAGACCCCACCCACAGACCCCCCACAACCACTGGTCCAGAGTGGTTAACGGGCACTGGCCCCCTAACAACTATGTGCCCAGAGCAGGGAGTAGTCACATTTAGTAGCAGTAGTTCCCCTGCTAAATGTTACTATTTACGCTGCAGCCGGAGGTTTACCCATTAAGTTGGGCTTTTTGCTAAACCTCTGAAAAAGCAAAAATTGGTTCAGACATGGGTTTAGATCAAACTGGCTGCTCATCCTGAGTTCAGCATGCTACTCTGTCTAAAAATGTTGTAGTATAGCTGAATAGGCTGTATACAAGGACAAACTATAAGTGGTCTGAATTAAAGGTCCTCTTGAAGAATGCCAGGAAGCCTTATGAATGAACTTCTAAAGCCACTTCTCACAAAAAAAGTTAGTACCTATCATTGCATGCTAGCATGTTGAAAAAAACTGTTCCGCTTTAGTTTTAAAACATAATTCCTGGTAATTTTATTGCTCCCCAACACCCAATCCTTTACTAAAGCTTAAGCTTCGGCAGCTGGAAACATGAATGGGAATTTGCATAAATAAATGAAAGACAAAAATTCAATATCTCATAAAATTATACATTACATGAATGATTATAGTGTATTTACTTCTTTTAGAGAAATACTTCAATATATTTCTTGCAAACTCTGAAATGTTGAGATGCAACATCTTGTGCCCTCCAGCCTTATCAGAGATTACACAAAATATTTCTTTTTCAACGGAATAGCCCATTATACATTCTAAATGCGTTGACATTCCATCCACCACAAACAAAGGCTAATTACAATTGATGGACTCTCTCCCACCAATTGTACACATAGATCATCTCAGCTGAATCTATCAAGGTGCATTCACTGTTTTACACATGGCAGAGAAAATGCAATGAAACCAAGTCAAGAAAATTGCTGTTGATTCAGTGAGAAACACTTAATATGACTGCATTCATTATAGACCCATTCTTTTTCTAAGAAAACAAACATTTTGTGTCACAAGCTTGATTGCAGCAAGTTGTTTATGCAAATTATATCTTACAAAGCAGCAAGAGTGATGGAGCTAGGAGTATGAATGAGCAAACAGAAATACAGTAAATGGAACAGGGATTTTTTGTAGCAGAGTGCACCTTTTAAATAAATAGAGTTATTAACATAAAATAGACCACTTACATATTGTATGTATTTTTCAGATCTGTAAATCTGAAGAAATAAATGTAAAGTGAAATCTATATACCCATAGCGTATGTTTATTTGAGGGTACAGTATAAATAAAGATGAATAGTGGTAAACTGCAGCGTAGGTAGGCAATCTGCTGATCCACTTGCAAATGTGGTATTGAAAATACAACACATCGGTGCTCCATCACTTGTGTACAGCAACACTGTAATGATGGCTCAGATTACTAATGCACTGTTTAATTGGGCAACTATGTGGCAAATGAGGTTAATGATGGTTCACATTGCAGAGATTTGGCATGCAATTTGACACGTCAAATCGCATGTCAAATCGGCGGCTGTTGACGACAACAGCACTGTCTGAATCGGTGCCATGCTGCACCAGTTCCCAAAAGTAGTTCCTGTTCTAATTTTGGTGACTTCGGGGTGTGGTTTCAATAGACATCTGTGCAGAAACCCGCACAGATGTCTCTTAAATTGCCCCAGAAGTTGGGACTGCCATGCGGGAATGAAATCGTGATTTCATTCCCGCTGTCAGTGTGAACCTAGACTTAATGTTGATAAATGTAAAGTTATGCACTTGGGGGGCAAAGAATATGCATCATACATACTAGGGGGAGTACAACTGGGGGAATCCATAGTGGAGAAGGATCTGGGGGTTTTGGTAGACCATAAGCTTCATAATAGCATGCAATGCCAAGCTGCAATTTCCAAAGTGAACAAAGTCCTTTCTTGTATTAAGAGAGGTATGCACTCCAGAGAGAGAGAGATATCATTTTAGCCTGGTACAAATCATTAGTAAGACCTCATCTGGAATATGCAGTTCAGTTTTGGGCACCAGTTCATAAAAAGGATATCGGGGGACTGAAGAAAGTGCAGAGAAGGCAACCAAACTAATATGTGGAAAGATTAGAGGAACTGAATTTATTCTCTCTTAAGAAGAGGAGATTAAGGGGGGATATGATCAACATGTATACATACATAAGTGGTCCATATAGTGAACTTGGTGTTGAGTTATTCACCTTATCATAGAAGACAAGTGGGCACTCTTTACGTCTGGAGGAAAGGAGATTTAATCTCCAAATACGGAAAGGTTTCTTCACAGTAAGAGCTGTGGAAATGTGGAATAGACTCCCTCAAGAGCTGGTTTTGACCAGCTCAATAGCTTGCTATAAAAAAGGCTTGGATTATTTTCTAAATGTACATAATATAACTGGATACTAATATTTGTAGGTAAAGTTGATCCAGGGAATATCCGATTGCCTCTCGGGGGATCAGGAAGTCATTTTTCCCCTGCTGGATCAAATTAGATCATGCTTTGCTGTTTTTTTTGCCTTCCTCTGGATCAACTGTGGGTATAGGATTGTGTATATGGGATTGTATGATATATATTTTTTTCCCTTTTATAGGTTGAACTAGATGGACTTTTTTCAACCTGACTAATTATGTAAATACATGTTGTAACCACAAACCTATGGTTTGTGTCATTACTATGATCTCATGTGAAATTAAGACAGTGGATAGCATAGTTTAGATACACTAGTGACATGTCCAGGTGGATTCAGTATTTTAAAGCAACAGTCCACTAAAAATGTATATTTGTTTTTTTGGCAGATATAGAAGGAATTAATCAGACCAAAATTTCTTATGTCTGTTGGAGACTCCACTGGTGAAATCCCTGCACCTGGAACAAGCATGCAGGGCAGAAGATTATACTTATCAAAAATGAGCTGCTCCACAGGTAGTGAACCAAAATGAGCATAACAGCCCTAGAGCTTGCATCATTACAACAAGTTTGCAATAGCAGCTGTCCTACTTTTGTACTCAAATGGTTCAATTATTGTACATTTTTAAGTTCAGCTAACCTTTTAAAGTGATCATTGGTCCACGGAGCAAGAACTTCCAGGTGACCAATGGAATACAGTAGCTACTATGGGTATTTTAAAGGCCTGTTCACATCTGTGCATTTATTTATAGTGTAGGTCTCATTTGTATGACTGGTAGATTTAATAATATAAACTTATATATATATATATATATATATATATATATATATATATATGTGTGTTTTTCAGGTCACTATGCTGCATTGTAATGATATTGAAAAAAAGAACCTTCACTTAGACATTTTCAAGGGACTATCAGGAATGAAATGGGGCACATGAAATTTCAGGTCACAGATGAAAGGAGCCTTTCTTTTTAAAGGGTGATTTCAGGTGGCTCATGAGTTGGAACTGTCTATAACAGTTTTCTGTAAAAGCTATTTGGCTTTATGACTCACTCAATTTAAAGAGAAAAAGACATTCCAATGTATGCTTTGTTTACATGTGTTAATACATTTGATGCAATTTAATAAAAACTTGCAAATTCGACTATATCAGAATTTAGTAATGATTTTGCTACTTTCTGCTGAGTCTTGAAATCAAAAAGCACAAGGAGTTGTAGTAACTGACCATTGAAGCTCCTTTTTTTGTACCTGAGTGGCAAAGCCTTAACAGCCTAAAATGACTTCTTTAACTAATGTTTTACTATGGTTTAGTTCTGTAGGTTAAAATTGATCACCTCTAATTTGCACCACAGAATGAAAATGTGAGTAGTTATAACAATTGATAATACATTTGTAGTAAAATGATTAAGCAACAAAGAGCCTTGAAATATACAGTTCTACTGACATAGCAGAACGCTGCAGTGAAATATTTTCAAAGAAGAGGCCACTCTTATTTTTGGAGAACAGCAGGCTGCTCAAAAAAACAAAATACCCATGCTATAGGCTAAAATTATATAACATGCATGTTGGTGAGGCTTCAAGTGACGTCACTTCTGGCCCATGGAGCTCACGCCGGAGCAGCACTTCCAAGTCTCAATACAAGGCTTTCTTTGTGAGTGTAATAGTAAATAGCAGTTTTTATAATAAAAGTTACTACACTATGGCAGTTGTTTTCTTTCATCTTCATGAGTATTGAGTTCCAAAAATGAGTGATACTGATCTATGTGGAGGGTAAAGAAGGTACAGGATTGTGATAACAGAGGAGTGCTGGAGTATATATAAAGTTCTAGGAGTGAAGATATCCAAAAAACCTGACAGAGACAAAAACCGCTGGTGAGTGCGGGCCTTCTTTAAAAGTGGTTGTAAACCCAACCACACATCTTGCACCTACAGGTAAGCCTAGATTAAGGCTTACCTGTAGGTGCAAGAAATATCTCCTAAACCTGCACAGTTTAGGGAATATTTACTAAAATGAAAGGCGCCGATGTCTACGGCGCATGCGCGGCATACACAACGGCATAGGCCCCTTGTCCCATGCCGGTCCCATGCCTATGCACAGGAGTGACGTCATCACCGCTGTGGCCAATCACAGTGCCGGTGCAGAGATAACAGTAAGAAGATGCGAGGGGACATGGCGGTGGAGGGGGGCGAGGAGGACTTCGGGGGCTGCGATCTAAGGTAAGTGCCACATAATGAGCTAGTATGCTATGCATACTAGCTCATTATGCCTTTCTCTTGCAGGTTCTTTTTTTCCCCGGTTTTTCAAGGGGGTTTACTTCCTCTTTAAGGGGGTAGGGTCTTGGATTGTATACAAGAGGCAATGTGGATGAACTCATTATTGCACTATGCTGGTGGATTATTTTGCACACTGAGCACGTTGCATAATTAGTAACTGAGAGACTTTAATGATTGAACCATATATAATGAACATTTTGTTATTTTAGGTTTGCCCTTTATATTATTGATATTACTTTCTACACAAGTGGACTTGAAAATCAGTTACAGCTGTGAAAGAGTATTTATTTAACAAAAGGCTATTGGCAGCCCTCAAGATCACCAATGCACAACAAGGGTATCTTCTGAGGTATACAGCGGTCACAAACATCACTATCATCACCCAATAGTGAAATAGTTGACAGAACTCAATGACAATCATTGTATTACTTATTTGACCTCTATATATAGTTTTACAGAGTTTGTGCTACAGGTATCTTAATATATAGTAGCAATTTCATGTCCTGTACACTAATAACATATACATAAACATATACATCAGAATCATAACTGTCAGAAAGGCCCCCTTACCTCTTTCAGTATCATACAGGTAAACAAATTTCTGCCATTCGTAATCATTTAGAAGTGTTAGGATAGGTCCCTTAAGTGCTGGTCTCATCTGAATGACGAACTGAACATCTGCATCTGTTGGGAAGCTGGGAGTGATGAAGGAAGTGTGGAGGGCTCCGCAAAAAGACGTCAAGGTGTTCATGGACATTTGATCATAGAACCCAAAGATGGCGTACACACCACGGGAAAACTGAGAGCAAACTGGAATAAAAATAGTAAAATATAAATAAGAGGGTAAAAAGTATAAAACTAAAGCAGTAATGCAGTCTAATTATTCACTTTGAAATTATTTAACTAATTGGCTCCTAGATGGTAAGATCACACAGAACAACTAGCAAAGTATATTAGACGTCTGCATTTAAATGAAAAAAAAATATATATATATATAAAATCTGTTAAGGGTATAATAACAAGAAAGTATTTTTAAGATTGTACAAATCAGTGTAAGATTGTAAAAATCAGTGTGCAATTATTGGTGGCATATATGGCATAGCGGTATTGTCAAATTAACCAATGTATACTAAGGCTGCTATCTATATTTGCTTTAGGCATGTAGGCTTCAGCGGCCTTTGGTCATGAAGGGGTTTAACATTCAAAATGTATGAGAAAAGCAACTACATTGTTCTATGATGTATTCAAAATGTCCATTTGAGAAAAAGCTGACTTTCTGTCTACAGTATAGTCACTTTCACTGGCAGCTATACAAATGTCTCCTCTTATCCTCTTATTATTATTATTATTATTATTGTTATTATTATTATTATTGTTTCATTATTATCATTATTTTTATTTTTAGCCATGTCATTATTATTATATGTCATATTAGTCATACTAAATAGATATTTTGGGTCGATTTACATGCCATGACAAGAGCTATTACATATATGTTTCAATAAATAACCTCTGCTAAAGGGGAGGGTCAGCCAGTCTAAACTCTGATGATCTCTTCAATGGGGATCACATGACCTAATGCTTAGGCTTTAGATTCCTAACAATCGCTCCGCATAAGGGTCCACCTTTACATTAAACTGGAACTAAATTGTATCTAAGCACCACATACTGAAAACGCTATTTAGTTAATTTTTAATATGCTAAGCAAACTAACCCATAAATCCGTGACTTCATGCTTTCTTTTGTTTTTCAAATCACTTTGAACCCCCCCCCCCCAGCTTTTCTAGCGGTGGCCATCTTAAGTAAGGGCAGATGATTTATGTAGCATTTACTTGCAATCCATCTGTCCTTAGCTCAGGCATGCAAACAGGAGGGAGTGCTTAGATGAGAAAACCTCTTCTCCTCTCCTCATGGTGAAAGAAAGGAAATGCCTATGATGACTCATGGGATGTATGTCATCATTTTAACCTAGGCAAGAAAACAGGAAATAACTGAAATGTTAAAAAAAAACTAAGTTTAACCACTTAAGGACCGCCTAACGCCGATATACGTTGGCAGAATGGCACGGCTGGGCACAATCACGTATGGGTACGTCTTCTTTAAGTGCCCAGCCATGGGTCGCGCGTGCCTGCGACCCAGTCCGGAGCTCCGTGACCGCGCCGCGTGGACCCGCTGCCGGTGTATCGCGATCGGTCACAGGAGCTGAAGAACGGGGAGAGGTGTGCGTAAACACACCTTCCCCATTCTTCACTGTGGCAGTGTCAGTGATCGTCTGTTCCCTGATATAGGGATAGACGATCACTGACGTCACACGTCCAGCCCCGCCCCGCCCCCTACAGTTAGAAACACATATGAGGTCACACTTAACCCCTACAGCGCCCCCTAGTGGTTAACTCCTAAACTGCAATTGTCATTTTCACAGTAACCAGTGCATTTTTATAGCACTTTTCATTGTGAAAATGACAATGGTCCCAAAAATGTGTCAAAATTGTCCGATGTGTCCGCCATAATGTCGCAGTCATGAAAAAAATCGCTGATCGCCGTCATTAGTAGTAAAAAAAAATTATTAATAAAAATGCTATATCGATAAACGATTATTGCGATTTGTTTACCAAAAATAGGTAGAAGATTACGTATCGGCCTAAACGGAGGAAAAACATTTTTTTTATATATTTTTTGGCGATATTTATTATAGAAAAAAGTAAAAAATATAGAATTTTTTTCAAAATTGTCGCTCTATTTTTGCTTATAGCGCAAAAAATGAAGAAACCGCAGAGGTGATCAAATACCACCAAAAGAAAGCTCTATTTGTGGGAAAAAAAGGACGCCAAATTTGTTTGGGAGCCACGTGCAATTGTTAGTTAAAGCGACGCAGTGCCGAATCGCAAAAAGGGGCAAGGTCCTTAACCTGCATATTGGTCCGGTTCTTAAGTGGTTAAAACAATTAAATAAAATATACCTTCTTATCTATTTGCTAATGCTAGCATGAGGATTAACAATAGTAATTTTGATTAAGAGAGTTTAGTTCCACTTTAAGCTACCAAGTGTAAGGCAAGCTAGGTGACAGTTTCAGATTTAGCAACAATCAAGCCCTGCATGGACTTAAAATATGCAGGCATATAGACAGAGATACAAATATAAACCACATAGCCTTGATACAATTTATCTCTAACCCTATCATGTAGCACATAAATCTTGTAACTATGTTTTTCAGCTCTTGCAAGGTTAATATTTTTAAATAAAACTAGGCAATATTCTATCTTTTCCTTTCACTTGTTTTTTTATGCAAAATAATATGTTCACACATTTGACCTCGTGGTCACTGAAATATAATAACATAGTTAAACAAAGTGAATTATACAGCAAGATCACATTATGTGGACCCCATCTTCAATAAAAATAAAAGGTAAAATAAAAGACACTGGTATTGCAATTTTAAATAATGTAGCTTACAAAATATGCAGTCATATTAATCATTGTGGGGTAATGCCACAGGGGACCCTGCAGTGGCAACTGTACTTGATTGGGTA
The DNA here is from genome assembly GCF_905171775.1 of Rana temporaria. NCBI lineage: Eukaryota > Metazoa > Chordata > Amphibia > Anura > Ranidae > Rana > Rana temporaria. The sequence continues at coordinate 95,937,969 of NC_053497.1, forward strand.
TTCTTAACAATGTGAAACTTCACCACATTAACTAAGAACTTCAGCAAATTCCTTAGTAGCAGTCTATTTGCCTTTATTAAAGCGGAGGTTCACCCTAAAAAACATCTATGTACCATCCCATCCAGCATACTTGCGTCAGCTATAGTATGTTTTTTTTTGCGCTGTATTTACCTTTAATCGTGCAGTTTCGTTTTAGACTCCCGTGGGGAGTAGGCGTTCCTATGAAGAGGGGAACATGATTGACGTCTGGCTATGGCGCGTCACACATTCCGAAAATAGCCGGAGTAGGACTCGGCTCTTCACGGCGCTATACGGCGCCTGTGCACAGACTAGGAGCTGACTGCGCAGGCGCCATATGAATCCGAGTCCTATTACGGCTAAAAAAAGTTTTAGGGTGAACCTCCGCTTTAAATAAAACCCAGTAGGGAAAGGACTTTGGAAGATGTCGTTTTGGGAGGCATATCTACAGTATACCAACAGAAACTTAAGTAGGACACTCTGCTTATCCCTCCTCACCGTAGCTTTCCATACAAGAAATATACAGACATGGCAGTGACAGCACATGGAGTGAAAATAAATATATAATGCTGGGACATGCTCTAGAGGGGGAGAAGGAGATTTGGGGGCAAATTTGGACCTTGCCCGATATTCTTTAAACCCACATATGCTAGTGTTTAGTTTTATTTATTTAATTGTTACTAGCAGTCAATAAGAAATAAAAATCACGTCTGACCTAGTAAAAGTTTGTTTAAAAATTTTTTTTTATCCCCTGCAGATATCCTCTTTAAAGATTAAAGAGGATTAAGAAGAGTTCTTGACATCTTTCTTACAAAAAGAAGGACAAATTGTACATACGCATCATAGCGACACATGTACTGACTGGTTTAGTCTTGAGATGTAATTGAATGACCAAAGCAGGTCTCTGTGTTTGGCCTCAAGGTCACCTAGGCAATTTGAAGCAAACACTGTCTGAATTATCTGATAAATTCCGTCATGTTTTGTCCCAAAAGCAATAAATGTTTAGCATTTTGCTTCTGTGATTAAGAGAATAAATAACAAAAATGAAATTCTATTAGGGCACGGTAATGATATGGACTATAGAACTGTACAATCATGCAACAAAAATGTTTGGTAACAAGAAGGTAATGATTAAAGATAGAAGTTTTAATTTATTAAACAAATACGTTGTTTGTGCAAGTTTTATTAGTGAAGTTATATTCCACAATAATATATATATTTTTAATCAGACATGATATGCAGGGCAATAGCTATTGGCAACACAGAGATTTTCCTTAATGCCTAGTACACACGATCGGTTTTCCCGATGGTCAAAAGACCGCCAGGAAAACCGGGAACCGGCTCGGTCCCTTTTCCCCTGTACACACGGCCGGTTTTCCTGACAGGAAAACTGCCAGGAGAACTTTGGTCGGGAAAACCAGCCGTGTGTATGCTCCCTTGCAGTGTTTCCCATAGGAAAACTGCGGGAAAAAAATGCAGCGATTCACGGCGAGAAAAAAGAGAACATGTTCTTATTTTTTAACCTGCAGTTTTCCTGTCGGGAAAACTGCTAAGGAGCATACACACGTCCGGTTTTCCTGGCCAAAGGAAAACACAGCAGTTTTCCAGACGGGAAAAACGATCGTGTGTACTAGGCATGAGACCTTTTTTTTACATTTGAATCAAACTGTGCCTAAATGAGTTGTAAAGGATTTTTTTTTTTTGCTGAAATGACTGTTTACAGGGTATAGATTCCTTTTAAAAACGATTAAAAATAGATAAAAATCAATCATATAATGTACCTCCTAGTTTCAGTTTCGTTTTTGCATCTAGCTTAGTTTTTGCATGTTATTTGATGCCTCTGTGCTGGACAGACCCATAGAGCAGTGATGGTTTGGAAAACAAAACTAGAATCTCCCAGTACTGTGGTCATCAGGAAACAGACAACCAGGAAGTGTTCAGAACAGAGCAGAATTACAGCAACATCAGAGCAAAAACGAACAATGAGGACATGAAACCAGGACTGCAGTAAGGTAAAGGAAGCTATTTAGCTAAAAAAAATATTCCTTTAGTGACCCTTTTTTAACACTACTTTCTGTAAAATTTCTGCCATCATATATCTGGGAGCTTTGCCAGTGCCATTGAAATAGTGCTGGATTTTTGGATTTCAGAGTTTTTCAGCCAATCTATTTTTGTGAAGATGGAGTGTCTGCACAATGCTTTAACATGTATGTTTGAACAATACAGGCATGCATGCTGTTGCAAACAATCACCTTGTAAAACAACTCATTCAGATTAAAACAGAGATGAAAGGCAAAATATTTGTGTATATATATATAAAAAACATTATAAATACCATTTTTGATAAGTGATTACATACCCTCTGTTTTCAGCTGCATAAGAGCTGGGGGGGGGCAACAGAACACTGAGCTTTCCGGTGAATGGCTGTGCCGGGGGGAGGGAAGTCAGGACAAGTCTGATCATTGGAGTAGAGCAGACTCTCAGCATAGCCAAAGAACTGTCCGCACTTTGCTCTCCTGCTTAGTGTAGTCAGTTTTTACTAGGAAAGCAAAGGGACTGCCTGGGACACCAGGGGTTTCACACAAATGAAACAATACAAAGAGAACAGGATACTCTCTTTTATATAAGTACATGGTGCAGCAGGCACATATCAGGAATAGGAAATATTGGGTGTAGATACTCCTTACGCTATATGTGGTTATGCACAGCCTTACAATTGAAAGTGTTGTGACAGAGTCAAGCATTGCTCATAATAAATTGATGATGTAGAAATGAGCAACCAAACTAATATAAACACTTCTAAACTTTGCATGTGCTTTTTAAACTTGGGGAGTTTCTGTAAATGATCATTAATCTTTCCCTTTTTGCTATTAAAATAAATAACATTTATGTTACATGTGTGCATCCATACATCTGGGATAAAGATTGTGGTACATTATACTGCAATATGATTGAAGGTTTCTCACTGCTGAAGGTTTTAAGTTGCAGGTTTGTCAAACTACTCTAAAACATTGAAATGGGTTGCCGATTACTGCTACTTTTTAGCCGTTATGCTGTATATTCAGTTAATACTAAATATTTCAAAACGACAACTATGGAATACTTACAGAAACTTTGTTAATGCCTCATGATATTCATTGTATACTGTAGAAGACAGAGACTCACCAATAAACCCAATTACTCATTTTAAAGTGAGCATACTGTCAATCCTACCTTTGAATTGATTACTTATTAATGTATGTATATAATAGCTCTGTCATTACATGTCTGTTTCCTTTAACAGGAAAATGTTATATTTTTTTTAGAATAAAGTGTTTATAATAAATGAGGCTCCTCTACTTTGATCATTTATCATTGCTGATGTTATAAAGCCAGCAGTGATGAAATACAGAGCAGGAATATGGAACAATAGTTCCAACAGGCTTGAGGCATGTACTTTGGTGGCTCTTGAAAATAAATGATGGCTATCAAATAGGCTTGCGGGGCACATACTCCAGAATATCCCCTGAAGGATTTATGAATTGACAGAGACTCCAGCTACATGTATACGCATTCAAAATTGAGTAATTTCTGTTACAATGCTTTGCAGAGTGTGCCTGGGGAGTTCTCCTATGGTGATCATTCATGGCTAATCAGTCCAGCATATCAAAGGAAGCAAAACTATTGAATACCACTCCAATTTACTAGCCTAATCTTTGTTTATTATGTAGTTGTGTTGAAAATTATTCAATGTTTATGATATTCCAAAACATCAACAATCATAATTTGGGCATGTCAATACTGGTGATCACATGACCTTGTTGGAGAACCAAAGGCTAGGGTTAGTGTTTGGGTTGGCATTGAGTATTTTGAGGTGAAATCAATATTTTTTCTGCAATATCAATTTTGCCTATATCACCCATCCTGACTGATATAAATGTATCCATTGCAACTATTCAAAAATTCCTCCATTATTTTTTATTTATTAACCACTTGCTGACCAGCCACAATACATAAACTGCTGTGGGGCGGCACGTGCAGGCAAAAACATGTACATGTACTGTACGTCAATTTGCCTGCTCTGGTTCAGGGGTGCACAGCATGCTCCCACACGGCTGCTGTGCCTGCCAGACACAGCAGATTGCGGATCCCGATACTCAGGCCTGGTGATCATGGGATCACTATGTTATCCCATGGTCACTATGTCAACATTGTTTCCTATGCTTTGATTGGCCCATGACTATCACATGGTACCTGGCCCAACCACAGCACTGTGTATACACTGTGTAGCCAATCACTGAGAAAATAATTTAAACAAATGAAAAAAATGTTTAAAAATTTGAAAAATAAAAAAAACAGTCAGTATCCCTGACCACTGCCACATCAGTCATATGATGATGCCGTATTTCACTGGTGACAGTACGCAAAAAGAAAATTGAGAAAAATGAAGCAAATTACAACTTCATAAAACTCGCCATGCCTCAGACCGTCTACTTTCCAACAAAAGAGGTAATTTGGAGGGAATTTTTACTGTTCTAGCATTTTAGTGCCTCAAGAAATGAGATTGGCTGTTAGTACATCAGAATTGATACATTTTCAAATATATATACCATAGTTTGTAGAAGATATAACTTTCACACAAACCAATTAATCTACACTTATTGGCCCGGATTCAGAAAGACTTAGGACGGGCGTATCAGTAGATACGCCGTCGTAAGTCCGAATCTGCGCCGTCGCAACTTTAAGCGTATGCTCAAACTGAGATACACTTAAATGTTGCTAAGATACGACCGGCGTAAGTCTCCTACGCCGTCGTATCTGAACTGCATATTTACGCTGGCCGCTAGGGGCGTGTACGCTGATTTACGCCTAGAATATGTAAATCAGCTAGATACGCCTATTCACGAACGTACGCCCGGCCGTCGCAGTACAGATACGCCGTTTACGTAAGGCTTTTTTTTCCGGCGTCAAGTTACCCCTGCTATATGAGGCGCAGCCAATGTTAAGTATGGACGTCGGACCAGCGCCAAATTTTCCGTCGATTACGTCATTTGCGTAAGTCGTTCGCGAATAGGGCTGTGCGTAATTCACGTCACGTCATGTCACGTCGTTGTTTTTTAACCAAAGACATGTGGCAGAATACATTTTGGCCTAAACTTATGATGAAATTTGATTTTACTGGATATGCTTTTTGATAGAAAGTAGAAAATATATATATATATTTTTACATTTTGATATTTTTTGGTTTATATTGCAAAATGTAAACACCCAGTGGTTTTCATATACTACCAAAAGAAAGCTCTATTTGTGTGAAAGAAATTATAACAATAGTTATTTGCGTACAGTGTTGCATGACCGCTCAATCGCAAGTTAAAGTGCGCAGTGCTGAATAGCAAAAAAATGCCCTGGTCATTAGGGGGTAAAACCTTACGGAGTTGGGGCTGTTAAAATGGTTTCAATGCTTTCAGGGATGTTCAGTTTTTGGTGATATGAAGCATATATGGTGGACATGCTCTAAGGTCAAACACCCATGGATCTGAGTTTATGCCCTGGTCAATAGTGTTGAGCAGAATATGCCATATTCGATTTCGCGATATATCTCGAATATATATTCGAATATTCGAGATATATTCGCTAAATTCGAATATTCGTGATATTTTATCGAAATTAAATGATTGCGATTTTTCGCTATTGCGAATGCGAAAATAATTGCGATTTTTTGATAACTGCGGTAGGAGCACTCTGATTGGCTCAGAATATTCGTGATATTTTATCGAAATATCGCAACATGCGAATGCGATATTTATTGCGCAATTTCGAGATATGCTGGAGGAGCGCTCTGATTGGCTCAGAATATTCGTGATATTTTATCGAAATATCGCAACATGCGAATGCGATATTTATTGCGCAATTTCGAGATATGCTGGAGGAGCGCTCTGATTGGCTCAGAATATTCGTGATATTTTATCGAAATATCGCAACATGCGAATGCGATATTTATTGCGCAATTTCGAGAAATGCTGTAGGAGCACTCCGATTGGCTCAGAATATTCGTTATATTTTATCGAAATATCGCAACATGCGAATGCGATATTTATTGCGCAATTTCAAGAAATGCTGTAGGAGCGCTCTGATTGGCTCACTCTGAAATCGAATATTCAAGATATTTTAACGCAATTTCACAAAATGCGAATGCGAAATTGATTGCAGATATTTCGAAAACTGCTGTAGCAGCACTCTGAAATCGAATTTTTATGATATTTTAGTCAAAAAACATATTGCAATTGCGATTTTTCGATCGCGCATGCGCAATCGCGTGAACAACACGCGACCATTTCCTGGAGCCTTGCCAGTTTCCAACTTATGATCGCAACGCAATCGCAGAGCAAGATGGTTGGAAGCAATTTCACTGCATCTGAGGAAAAGATGCTGATTTGTGTAAGTATTTTGACCACTGTTATTTCATTATCTTCAACTGCATTTTAGTCTAGTTTAAAAGTTAGTATATATGATCAGATATTAGTATTTCACAAAAAATGTGTCTCCTGCTTTTACAAAACTACAAGTCCCAGCATGCCTGGACAGCTGCAGACACCCTGGTTGGCAAATGTGTATTTAGGCACTTTTCCTTGTTATTTAGCATAATGAATTTAACATTTTTTTGGACATAGGACGTATGCGAACGTCCTGACTTCAGTGTCCTCAAGGCCCAAGGACGTTCGAATACATATTGCCCTTTAGATGTTGCAGAACTACAACTTCCAGCATGCCTGGGAATGCTGGCACTTCTAGTATTGTAAGTTCTGCAGGCCCACATTTTTCAGGCCTTTATGCACGGGTCTCTAAACTGTGGCACCCTAGATGCAGCAAAAGTAAAATTCTTAGCATTCACTGACAGACCGTGGCTGATGGGAGTAGTAGTTTTGCAACAGCTGGAGGTGGACTGGTCTTGAAACCCTGAGTTAGGTAACAAACCCGTAGTGTTTTGCAACCATTCTGCCTCCAGCTGTTTTTTTTCTTTTGAAAAGCCTGTGGCGTGCAAAACACAACCCAAAAACTCCACCCGGTGCAAGGAAAAATTTGCACACACCTAAAGAGTGACATCACAAAAAACTGCGACGGTTGCATACGTCAGTGGTCCTCCGAAAAGGTCCCGTCTCTGACCCCCCGGTGCGTTAGGCTCCTGACAGGGAAAAGAGTTACTGTGGTCCATACAGCCGAAGCCATATGGACCCATCTCGGTCCAAGCAGCACAATCGCGCGAACAACACGCGACCATTTCCTGGACCCTTGCCAGTTTCCAACTTTATGATCGCAACGCAATCGCAGAGCAAGATGGTTGGAAGTAATTTCACTGTATCTGAGGAAAAGATGCTGATTTGTGTAAGTATTTTGACCACTGTTATTTCATTATCTTCAACTGCATTTTAGTCTAGTTTAAAAGTTAGTATATATGATCAGATATTAGTATTTCACAAAAAATGTGTCTCCTGCTTTTACAAAACTACAAGTCCCAGCATGCCTGGACAGCTGCAGACACCCTGGTTGGCAAATGTGTATTTAGGCACTTTTCCTTGTTATTTAGCATAATGAATTTAACATTTTTTTGGACATAGGACGTATGCGAACGTCCTGACTTCAGTGTCCTCAAGGCCCAAGGACGTTCTAATACATATTGCCCTTTAGATGTTGCAGAACTACAACTTCCAGCATGCCTGGGAATGCTGGCACTTCTAGTATTGTAAGTTCTGCAGGCCCACATTTTTCAGGCCTTTATGCACGGGTCTCTAAACTGTGGCACCCTAGATGCAGCAAAAGTAAAATTCTTAGCATTCACTGACAGACCGTGGCTGATGGGAGTAGTAGTTTTGCAACAGCTGGAGGTGGACTGGTCTTGAAACCCTGAGTTAGGTAACAAACCCGTAGTGTTTTGCAACCATTCTGCCTCCAGCTGTTTTTTTTCTTTTGAAAAGCCTGTGGCGTGCAAAACACAACCCAAAAACTCCACCCGGTGCAGTGAAAAATGTGCACACACCTAAAGAGTGACATCACAAAAAACTGCGACGGGTACATACGTCAGTGGTCCTCCGAAAAGGTCCCGTCTCTGACCCCCCGGGGCGTTAGGCTCCTGACAGGGAAAAGAGTTAGCAACGCATATCTCCCCTATACGTGTATCCTGTGTTGTTAATAATATATTCATAATTATGCAAATGATAATGGCTGCTATATTTATGCAAAAAAGGTGGCGACCGAAATGGCAGGATATAAAATCTGTCATGTTACCCCTGTCATTGATTAATAAGGCGAGAATGCTTCCAATTGTTGAATAGCATACATTTACGTCATATATCCATAAGGCTGTCAACAGAAGTATTACAATATACTTTGTTCTTCATCTTGCAGAAGTTCCTGGAAACAGGTTACGACCTGCTCCGCAGGCAGCCAGACAAAAGGGCTGTGGTCAGCGCCCTAATCACTGACTTCGGCGGCCAACACGACCACAAGGCAATAGTCAAGAAGTGGTCTGACCTGAAGAGGCGCCAAATGGATCAGGTCAGACGTCTTCGGAATAGATATCATCCAGGTAAGTTATTGTTGACAGTTATGTTTTTTTTTTCAAAAGTGTATTTTGTGCGTGAACTCGAAAGAGAGAGGAGCCGGCCTGCAGGAGTTGGGAGGCCTCCCCCAGAGGCAATCTGCCACCTTTCTCCATGCCCCGGGTGGCAATGGCGGGTGTGAGGGGGTCCTCCCAACCCAACCTCGCATAGCACACCCACCGGGGGCGGGGCTGAGACCACCAAACTCAATTCACATGTAGCCGAGAGCGGGATCCGAACCCCTAGCTGCAGAGGTGAATCACTTGTCAGCGCAGTGGCAATCGCGTGGAGCCACCGCAGCTCCTTTGGTGACAGTTATGTAAGGTCATATGTAATTCATGTAAGGTCAGATGTTGTTAACCAAGATGCCATGTTGTGCTAACATATATCACCACCAGCCAAGGTATTCATAGTACTGTTGAAAAAAGACATGGGACAGCAGACAGGAACACAGAAGTTATGTGGGAACATACTTTTCCCATTGCTTTGCATGGGACTTTAAAGAAAAACCCCGACCATGGCAAATGGGGGTGGGTAAGGGTTAAACCACCTATCCTATGTTTGTGGCTGACATATAAGTAACCTGTGTGCCAAGTTTCATGTAAATATCTTTAGCCGTTTGTACGTGATGCTGGAACATACATACATACATACATGCACACACACATTGAGTTTTATATATATAGATTCCCACTAAATTCCTGTGTTAGGCGTGGGGTTGTTATAGTAATCCCGTGTGCTCCATCAGGCCCTTTTTTTAACATGAGATCGTCTGAACAAAACAAAGGAGACAAAAACAGCTCATTTTAACATGGTGGCATCCCAGCTCACGCTCAGTCCCCTGTAGTGCCCACAAGACCCTTTAATATAACATTGTCCCATTGGTTAACTGTCTATATAAATCAATTTGTATTCATATACAATACAGCAGAGTACACAGAATTTGCATACGTCATTAGAAAACATTTTTATAATATATGAACATTGTGTTATTATAGGAGCTCCAATACCAGTTGTGCGAGCCAAGCGCAGAAGGCGCCAGGTCGATGAGGAGGAGGAGGAGGATGCGGCAGAGGAGGATGCGGCAGAGGAGGAGATGGATGAGGAGGAGCAGCCAGGGCCCTCCCACTCCCCAACCCCAGCTCCTGTTGAGGAGCAAGCTGAGGAGCTTCCCCCACCCCAACTTCTCAAGCAGACGAGCAGGAGGAAGACAGCGGTCCTGTGAGCCTCGCTCAGGAAGGTAAATATGTGCACAATGATTAATAACATTTCAACAATAAAATGTAGATATAAAAATGGACAACATATAAAGCGCACCTGTCAGATTGTAGAACCATAATATGGTATTTATGATAGAAGTATACAGGTAGTGCATAATTATTAGGCAAGTTGTATTTTTGAGGATTCATTTTATTATTGAACAACAACCATGTTCTCAATGAACCCCAAAAACTCATTAATATCAAAGCTGAATATTTTTGGAAGTAGTTTTTAGTTTGTTTTTAATGTTAGTTATTTTTCGGGGGATATCTGTGTGTGCAGGTGACTACTATTACTGTGCAGAATTATTAGGCAACTTAACAAAAAAATAAATAGATACCCATTTCAATGATTTATTTTTAACAGTGAAACCAATATAACATCTCAACATTCACAAATACACATTTCTGACATTTAAAAACAAAACAAAAACAAATCAGTGACCAATATAGCCACCTTTCTTTGCAAGGACACTCAAAAGCCTGACATCCATGGATTCTGTCAGTGTTTTGATCTGTTCACCATCAACATTGCGTGCAGCAGCAACCACAGCCTCCCAGACACTGTTCAGAGAGGTGTACTGTTTTCCCTCCTTGTAAATCCCACATTTGATGATGGACCACAGGTTCTCAATGGGGTTCAGATCAGGTGAACAAGGAGGCCATGTCATTACTTTTTTTTATTTAATACCCTTTCTTGCCAGCCACGCTGTGGAGTACTTTGACACGTGTGATGGAGCATTGTCCTGCATGAAAATCATGTTTTTCTTGAAGGATGGTGACTTCTTCCTGTACCACTGCTTGAAGAAGGTCTCTTCCATAATCTGGCAGTAGGACTGGGAGTTGAGCTTGACTCCATCCTCAATCCGAAAAGGCCCCACAAGCTCATCTTTGATGATACCAGCCCAAACCAGTACTCCACCACCACCTTGCTGGCGTCTGAGTCGGACTGGAGCTCCCTGCCCTTTACCAATCCAGCCACGGGCTCTTCCATCTGGCCCATCAAGACTCACTCTCATTTCAGCAGTCCATAAAACCTTAGAAAAATCTTTCTTGAGATATTTATTGGCACAGTCTTGACGTTGCAGCTTGTGTGTCTTGTTCAGTGGTCGTCGTCTTTCAGCCTTTCTTACCTTGGCCATGTCTCTGGGTATTGCACACCTTGTGCTTTTGGGCACCCCAGTGATGTTGCAGCTCTGAAATATGGCCAATCTGGTGGCAAGTGGCATCTTGGCAGCTGCACGCTTAACTTTTCTCTGTTCATGGGCAGTTATTTTGCACCTTTGTTTTTCCACACGCTTCTTTTGTTTGATGATCACGCTTCAGAAGCTTTGCAATTTTAAGAGTGCTGCATCCCTCTGCTAGATATCTCTCTATTTTGGACTTTTCAGAGTCTGTCAAGTCCTTCTTTTGGCCCATTTTGCCAAAGAAAAGGAAATTGACTAATAATTATGCACACCTGATATAGAGTGTTGATGTCATTAGACCACACACCTTCTCATTACAGAGATGTACATTACCTAATATGCCTAATCGGTAGTAGGCTTTCGAGCCTATACAGCTTGGAGTAAGACAACATGCATAAAGAGGATGATGTGGTCCAAATACTCATTTGCCTAATAATTCTGCACTCCCGGGATGTATTAGACACATAACAAGTGTATACACATGATAATGATTGATTAATAAGCAAAAAAAATATTTTATTTATTTGGTAACGTTCTTTGAAATCCAAATGTTTTTTTATTATATCCTAACAGCAACAAGAGACATGATAAGGCAGAACAGACTCATCAAAAAAAACCACCAGAGGATCCTGCAAAACCAACGCAAGATCCGCTACCTGACGCAACAAAATGCTCAGCTAGAGCAGCAGCAATCCGAAAATATTGCGGAAATGGAACGGATTCAGAAACGCATTCAGAGTTATATCTGAATTTATTTTTTTATTAAAAAATCTTATTTTTTGGAAATGTTTCATTTCTTTTTGAGATAGATTTGTAGGTTTTTCAACACATCTAACTTCACATCAAACAAATCAACATCAACACATTTAACTTCATAATAAGCAAAAACATTTTATACTATTATTTTATTTAACAGTAACCTAGGACAAACTAAAGCACACGACACAGACACGACGAACACAAAATAAACTGTTGAAAAATGAACATAACAAAAGCAACAATATATATATATATATATATACAAAGAGAGAGAGAGGGAGAGCAAGAAAGAGAGAGAGAATGCAGATGAGCTCTTGCAGACAGCCCAATGGTTGCAGTATAAATGCCGCAAAACAGGGTTTAACATAAGGTTCATTGTTATAGTTACACTTGCTGTTTAGATCCGGTCTGGTAGCTTGTAGCGGAGGCTGTTGGTGGATCCGCTGTGCCAGAGAGATCATGAAGCTTTACTCAGCATGGAGGCAGCAGCAGTAGTATTAAAATATAATATAACTAGACAATGCATTTCCTGAGGAAAATGCGAGTGGGAATGCTGAATAGCTTAATTGCTGAGCCCCTTACCAAAGACATTCACCATAACCACTACACTATCTTTAGGACACACAGCTTCTTTCTCTATCTGCAAAGTATAGAGTATGCTGACTTCCTGGTCGCCCCTCCCCCCTCAATAGGTTTCCCCTCCCCCCCAGGTCAGTGAGGAGGAATATTGCACTGAGGTCAGGAAAGTTATTTATGGAAAGAAATAACATTACAAACGCTTTTAATTCACAGATCTAATACATGATTTAAGCCTCCAAACAAAGCTTAATAAATCCTCAACCGTACATGCGATCGATACAACGACTACACCGTTTGAAATACACGGCCCTTGTGAATGCATCGATATGAAATTTATGTTGATAAACTTAAAAATGTGGCCATGTCTGCGATTTAGAAAAGAGCGTCTTTGTGAGTTCTGCAGCAACATTTTTTAGATAATTTAACATGAGAGTCTATGAGACATAATTTCTGGCTGTTGCTCCAATAACTAAAACTAAAATACGTATCGCAGAATTGATCACATTGCCAGAAACCAGACAAGCATAGCTACGTTTTGATATAAAAATTGTGTATGAAAAGTAGATCTTGTGGGCGTGAGAGCAATTTGTTTCCCCTTTTTCTAAAGATATTTTTAATTACAAAGATCTCCAATGTTAAGGTCACATGACAGACTCTAAATCCCCTCCATAGGATTACATTATAACCGATTGCATTTTGTAAAAAATTCGCCAAACGTAAATTGCGTTTTCACCAAAAAATTGTAAACGATAACGATCTGAAAAGTCATAGCCGGATAGCTAAATATTTTGTGACCGCTTTAAAGTTTGTTTAGTGTCTGTAAGTGAAAGTATGAAGTAGCTGAAACTTTTGGCAGGGCATGTGAATTCAAAGGGGAAAAGGATGTTCTCATTGACTTCAATGTTAAAAAAAAGGGTCTAAAAGCTTAAAATTTATAAAAGTGTAAATAGTCGAAAAAAACTTGAAGAAGTCCCATCATTAGCTGAACGAGACGAACATTTTTACAGTTGAATGGTCTCAATAGCTGAAAGTATGCCGAAGTTACGCAGAACCAAAAAACGTAAGGAATAATAAGATTACTAAATTTACGGATATCAATACTGGAAATGTTTATTAAAGCATTCACACTAATTAAGATTAATACATTTACGGGTATCCATACTGGGAATGCTTATTAAAGCATTCCCACTAAGTATCACACAGGCAGGATTTACAAGCAGTAGTGGTAATAGTACTAGATAGCATAAAAACACTTGGGGAATACTTTACAGCATCAGTAGTGGTCATAGTAGTCAATAGTTTACCAAAAAATTGGGACACAGGTGTCTTGACAGAGCTGTAATAGTAGTAGTAGACATTGACAATACAGTGTCAAATCACTCGGGCAAGAGGTGCCATGATGAACAGCAGCAGCAGCATCAGTAGTGGTAATAGTAGTATAGAGTGGCAAATAACTAGTGACATAGGTGTCTTGATTGAGCAGTAGTAGTAGTAGTAGACATTGACAATACAGAGTCATATCACTTGGGCAGGAGGTGCCATGATGAACAGCAGTGGTAATAGGAGTATATAGAGTGTGAAATAAATGCTGACATAGGTGTCTTGACTGAGCAGCAGCAGCAGAAGCAGCAGTAGTAGTATTAGCAGTAGTAGTTGATACAGAGTCATATCACTTGGGCAGGAGGTGCCATGATGAACAGCAGTGGTAATAGGAGTATATAGAGTGTGAAATAACTGCTGACATAGGTGTCTTGACTGGGCAGCAGCAGCAGAAGCAGCAGTAGTAGTATTAGCAGTAGTAGTTGATACAGAGTCATATCACTTGGGCAGGAGGTGCCATGATGAACAGCAGTGTTAATAAGAGTATATAGGGTGTGAAATAACTGCTGACATAGGTGTCTTGACTGGGCAGCAGAAGCAGCAGTAGTAGTATTAGCAGTAGTAGTTGATACAGAGTCATATCACTTGGGCAGGAGGTGCCATGATGAACAGCAGTGTTAATAAGAGTATATAGAGTGTGAAATAACTGCTGACATAGGTGTATTGACTGGGCAGCAGCAGCAGAAGCAGCAGTAGTAGTATTAGCAGTAGTAGTTGATACAGAGTCATATCACTTGGGCAGGAGGTGCCATGATGAACAGCAGTGTTAATAAGAGTATATAGGGTGTGAAATAACTGCTGACATAGGTGTCTTGACTGGGCAGCAGCAGCAGAAGCAGCAGTAGTAGTATTAGCAGTAGTAGTTGATACAGAGTCATATCACTTGGGCAGGAGGTGCCATGATGAACAGCAGTGTTAATAAGAGTATATAGGGTGTGAAATAACTGCTGACATAGGTGTCTTGACTGGGCAGCAGAAGCAGCAGTAGTAGTATTAGCAGTAGTAGTTGATACAGAGTCATATCACTTGGGCAGGAGGTGCCATGATGAACAGCAGTGTTAATAAGAGTATATAGGGTGTGAAATAACTGCTGACATAGGTGTCTTGACTGGGCAGCAGAAGCAGCAGTAGTAGTATTAGCAGTAGTAGTTGATACAGAGTCATACCACTTGGGAAGGAGGTGCCATGATGAACAGCAGTGTTAATAAGAGTATATAGGGTGTGAAATAACTGCTGACATAGGTGTCTTGACTGGGCAGCAGCAGCAGAAGCAGCAGTAGTAGTATTAGCAGTAGTAGTTGATACAGAGTCATATCACTTGGGCAGGAGGTGCCATGATGAACAGCAGTGTTAATAAGAGTATATAGGGTGTGAAATAACTACTGACATAGGTGTCTTGACTGGGCAGCAGAAGCAGCAGTAGTAGTAGTATTAGCAGTAGTAGTTGATACAGAGTCATATCACTTGGGCAGGAGGTGCCATGATGAACAGCAGTGTTAATAAGAGTATATAGGGTGTGAAATAACTGCTGACATAGGTGTATTGACTGGGCAGCAGCAGCAGAAGCAGCAGTAGTAGTATTAGCAGTAGTAGTTGATACAGAGTCATATCACTTGGGCAGGAGGTGCCATGATGAACAGCAGTGTTAATAAGAGTATATAGGGTGTGAAATAACTGCTGACATAGGTGTCTTGACTGGGCAGCAGCAGCAGAAGCAGCAGTAGTAGTAGTATTAGCAGTAGTAGTTGATACAGAGTCATATCACTTGGGCAGGAGGTGCCATGATGAACAGCAGTGTTAATAAGAGTATATAGGGTGTGAAATAACTGCTGACATAGGTGTCTTGACTGGGCAGCAGAAGCAGCAGTAGTAGTATTAGCAGTAGCAGTTGATACAGAGTCATGTCACTTGGGCAGGAGGTGCCATGATGAACAGCAGTGTTAATAAGAGTATATAGGGTGTGAAATAACTGCTGACATAGGTGTATTGACTGGGCAGCAGCAGCAGAAGCAGCAGTAGTAGTATTAGCAGTAGTAGTTGATACAGAGTCATATCACTTGGGCAGGAGGTGCCATGATGAACAGCAGTGTTAATAAGAGTATATAGGGTGTGAAATAACTGCTGACATAGGTGTCTTGACTGGGCAGCAGAAGCAGCAGTAGTAGTATTAGCAGTAGTAGTTGATACAGAGTCATATCACTTGGGCAGGAGGTGCCATGATGAACAGCAGTGGTAATAGGAGTATATAGAGTGTGAAATAACTGCTGACATAGGTGTATTGACTGGGCAGCAGCAGCAGAAGCAGCAGTAGTAGTATTAGCAGTAGTAGTTGATACAGAGTCATATCACTTGGGCAGGAGGTGCCATGATGAACAGCAGTGTTAATAAGAGTATATAGGGTGTGAAATAACTGCTGACATAGGTGTATTGACTGGGCAGCAGCAGCAGAAGCAGCAGTAGTAGTATTAGCAGTAGTAGTTGATACAGAGTCATATCACTTGGGCAGGAGGTGCCATGATGAACAGCAGTGTTAATAAGAGTATATAGGGTGTGAAATAACTGCTGACATAGGTGTCTTGACTGGGCAGCAGCAGCAGAAGCAGCAGTAGTAGTATTAGCAGTAGTAGTTGATACAGAGTCATATCACTTGGGCAGGAGGTGCCATGATGAACAGCAGTGTTAATAAGAGTATATAGGGTGTGAAATAACTGCTGACATAGGTGTATTGACTGGGCAGCAGCAGCAGAAGCAGCAGTAGTAGTATTAGCAGTAGTAGTTGATACAGAGTCATATCACTTGGGCAGGAGGTGCCATGATGAACAGCAGTGTTAATAAGAGTATATAGGGTGTGAAATAACTGCTGACATAGGTGTCTTGACTGGGCAGCAGCAGCAGAAGCAGCAGTAGTAGTATTAGCAGTAGTAGTTGATACAGAGTCATATCACTTGGGCAGGAGGTGCCATGATGAACAGCAGTGTTAATAAGAGTATATAGGGTGTGAAATAACTGCTGACATAGGTGTCTTGACTGGGCAGCAGAAGCAGCAGTAGTAGTATTAGCAGTAGTAGTTGATACAGAGTCATATCACTTGGGCAGGAGGTGCCATGATGAACAGCAGTGTTAATAAGAGTATATAGGGTGTGAAATAACTGCTGACATAGGTGTCTTGACTGGGCAGCAGCAGCAGAAGCAGCAGTAGTAGTATTAGCAGTAGTAGTTGATACAGAGTCATATCACTTGGGCAGGAGGTGCCATGATGAACAGCAGTGTTAATAAGAGTATATAGGGTGTGAAATAACTGCTGACATAGGTGTATTGACTGGGCAGCAGCAGCAGAAGCAGCAGTAGTAGTATTAGCAGTAGTAGTTGATACAGAGTCATATCACTTGGGCAGGAGGTGCCATGATGAACAGCAGTGTTAATAAGAGTATATAGGGTGTGAAATAACTGCTGACATAGGTGTCTTGACTGGGCAGCAGCAGCAGAAGCAGCAGTAGTAGTATTAGCAGTAGTAGTTGATACAGAGTCATATCACTTGGGCAGGAGGTGCCATGATGAACAGCAGTGGTAATAGGAGTATATAGAGTGTGAAATAACTGCTGACATAGGTGTATTGACTGGGCAGCAGCAGCAGAAGCAGCAGTAGTAGTATTAGCAGTAGTAGTTGATACAGAGTCATATCACTTGGGCAGGAGGTGCCATGATGAACAGCAGTGGTAATAGGAGTATATAGAGTGTGAAATAACTGCTGACATAGGTGTATTGACTGGGCAGCAGCAGCAGAAGCAGCAGTAGTAGTATTAGCAGTAGTAGTTGATACAGAGTCATATCACTTGGGCAGGAGGTGCCATGATGAACAGCAGTGTTAATAAGAGTATATAGGGTGTGAAATAACTGCTGACATAGGTGTCTTGACTGATCCAGAGGAGTCATGGGAGAAAATCATGT
Source organism: Rana temporaria (assembly GCF_905171775.1). Classification (NCBI taxonomy): domain Eukaryota; kingdom Metazoa; phylum Chordata; class Amphibia; order Anura; family Ranidae; genus Rana; species Rana temporaria. Next base: position 95,955,675 of record NC_053497.1, read on the forward strand.
GGTCAGATGAGACCATAATATAACTTTTTGATCATAATTTCACTAACCGTGTTCGGAGGAAGAATAATGATGAGTACCATGCCAAGAACGCCATCCCTAATGTGAAGCATGGTGGTGGTAGCATCATGCTTTGGTGGTGTTTTTCTGCACATGGGACAGGGTGACTGCACTGTATTAAGGAGAGGATGACCGTGGCCATGTATTGCGAGATTTTGGGCAACAACCTCCTTCCCTGAGTTAGAGCTTTGAAGATGGGTCGAGGCTGGGTCTTCCAACATGACAATGACCCAAAGCACACAGCCAGGATAACCAAGGATTGGCTCTGTAAGGAGCATATCAAGGTTCTGGCGTGGCCTAGCCAGTCTCCAGACCTAAACCCAATAGAGAATCTTTGGAGGGAGCTCAAACTCCGTGTTTCTCAGCGAGAGCCCAGAAACCTGACTGATGTAGAGAAGATCTGTGTGGAGGAGTGGGCCAAAATCCCTCCTCCAGTGTGTGCAAAGCTGGTGTAAAATTACAAGAAAGGTTTGACCGCTGTAATTACAAAGAAAGCCTACTGTACCAAATATTAACATTGATTTTCTCAGATGTTAAAATAGTTATATTCAGCACTGTAAATACATCAGGTCCGGGGCTCCATCAAGGAATGCATGACAAGGGACCCTTCAGCGCCCTGAACCGACGACGGGTGCCAGAAAGTCACCGCCGATCCAGGACTCATTCATCTTTATGAATGTGAGTCTGTCCACGGAGTCTGTGGACAGACGGGTCCTCTTGTCCGTGACCACCCCACCTGCCGCGCTGAATGTCCGCTCAGATAGTACGCTGGAGGGGGGGGCAAGACAATAACTCCAGCGCATACTGAGCGAGCTCGCGGCAGGTGTCCAATCTGGCAACCCAGTACTCCATGGGGTCGTCGGTGCTCATACTGTCAGAAGCACCGACGGACGCCATGTAGTCTGCCACCATGTGGGCCAGCCGCTGGTGGTGACTGCTGCTGCTGCTGCTGCTGGTACTGGGTCGCTCGGTTTGGAAGAACATCCTCATCTCATCCATTAGGTCCCCTGCTCGGCTGCTGCTGGGTGCAGCCACCTGCTGGGTGAGATGAGGGGGGACAACTGGAGGCCGGGGAGTTGCCTGCTCCAACCGGCTGACAATGCCTGCCTGCAGTTCCTCCATCCGGTGCTGCCTCCGGCTGGCTGGGATGAACTGCTCCAGTTTCCCCTTGCACCTGGGATCCAAAAGGGTGGCCATCCAGAAATCATCCCTCGCCTTGATGGTCTTAACCCGGGGGTCCCTCCTGAGGCATCTCAGCATGTGGGCAGCCATGGGGAAGAGCACAGCCCGCTGTGACTCCTCACTGCTGGCCAGGTGAATGAGGTCCGACTCTTCATCCCTGAGGCGCTGCTGGTCACACTCAGAGATGCCCAACCCCCGGACTATCGGTGCCCCCAACACCGGCTCTCCCTCCTGACCAGGCCCTGACTCCGGGACGACACCAGCAACCACCTCCTCCTCATCATCATCATCCTCCTCCTCCTCCTCGTCCTGGCCCTGGTCTCGGTGGAGCATTGCTGACTCCTCCTGCTCCACCAAGGCACTCTCCCCAGCTTCGAGCAGGCGATCTAGTGTCCTCTCCAGCATGAACACTATTGGCAGCACGCTATTGAGGCCGACGTGCTCACTGCTGACCATCTTGGTCGCCTGCTCGAAGGAGGACAACACTTGGCAGACCTGCTTTATCTGCCCCCACTCCGCACAGGCGATGAAAGGGAGTTGTGGTGAAGCCCTCTCAGTGCGTAGTTCCATCAGGTACTCCCTCACCGCCCTTTGCTGCTCCCACAACCTCTTCAGCATGTGGAGGGTGGAGTTCCACCGCGTCACACTGTCCACAATCAGCCTGTGAAGGGGCAGACTGTACTTCCGCTGCAACTCGGACAGGGACGCGGTAGCGGTTGGGGAGCGCCTGAAGTGGCTGGCAATCCTACGCGCCTTTGCCACAATGTCACTCAACCCGGGATAAGTGCGCAGGAACTTCTGCACCACCAGGTTGAGGACATGTGCCAGACAGGGCACGTGGGTCAGACTGCCAGCACTGAGGGCGGCGAGTAGGTTGCTGCCGTTATCGCAGACAACCATACCTGCCTGGAGCCTTCGGGGTGTCAGCCACTTCTGGACCTGAGCCTGAAGTGCTTTCAGCACTTCTTCTCCAGTGTGTCTCCGGTCCCCTAAACTAACAAGCTGGAGCACGGCCTGACAGCGCACGTGCCCCACACTTGAGTAGCTACGGGGGCGCTTGCTGGGAGGCTCAGCAGCTGCGGAGACAGTGGCTTGAGGGAGACCAGCAGTTCTCCCCTGGACACCCCCGGGCGGCACCACAAGATCGGTTGCCGCCGATCCCTCACCGACGCCTCGGAGGGAAACCCAATGGGCCGTGAAGCTGATGTAGCGCCCCTGCCCATGCCTGCTGGTCCAGCCATCCATTGTCAGATGAACCCTGTCGCTGACAGCGTGATCCAGCGACAGGGTTACATTCTGCACAATGTGCTGGTGTAGGGCAGGGACACCAGTCCTGGCAAAGAAATGGCGGCTGGGGACACGCCATTGGGGTTGGGCCTGCTCCAACATCTGCCTGAAGGGGTTGCTGTCAACTATGTTGAAGGGCAGCAGATGTTGGGCAATAACCCTTGCCAGGAGCCCATTGAGGGAACGCACACGTCGGTCTCCAGGGGGGAAGGGAGTGGTGCGGTCAAAGGCGTCTGAAATTGACGCCTGGCGCCGGACGGCAGTGCGGGACACAGACGCGGAGGGTGCTGTGGAAGTAGAGGTCTGGCTGCCGGTACCAGTACCTCTACTAGAGGGAGCGGGGGGCATGACCTGCTGGAAAGAGATGAAGATGTGGCAGGGGCTGCTGTACCCTGCTCACTTGTGGTGGTGGCGCTGCTACCACCACCACGCTTCATCTCGTCAAACACCGCCCAGTGGTTTATCCTCAGGTGCTGGTTCAGGGCTGTGGTACCCACCCGAGCCAAACACTTCCCTCTCTTCACCCTCACTTTACAAATCCGGCAGATGGCCACGATAGGGTTGTCTGCCACCAGGGTAAAGTAGTTCCAGACAGGTGACTTCAGCACCGCCCTCCTGTCAGATGGGGTGACGCTTACTTGCACCTGCTGGGACTCGGTGCGCACAGGTGGAGCTGCCTGCTGCTGCTGCTGCTGCTCCTCCTGACACCTCCTGCTGCCATCACCAGTGGAGACCCTGACGATGGTCTCCCTGGTGGTGACCTGGCGCACCGTTTCACCAGGGTGCCTACCTTCCCCGTCGTCACTGACGTAGTGAGCCGACGCGTCAGATGGCAACCATGATGGGTCACCCTCTTCGCCCCCAGAGATGTCAGACCAAGGGCTGAGATGTGTTGGTCTGAGGGAACCAACTGACATGGAGCCTCTAGCCTGGCTCCGCTGTCCCCTCACCCATGCCTGGGTCTGACTAGGTGCTGCTGTTTCCTGCACCAAAACAGCAGCACCAGTTTGAAGGGATGTCTCTGGGATACTGCCAGCAGGTATCCCATCCTCCTCATCCATCCCTTCAAAAAGGTCCTGACCATCAGGACAGAGCTGAAGGTCTGCCTGATGCATGGCCTCCCCCAAGATATCCCTCTCACTGTCGCTGTCGAACAGTAAGATGCTGGACTCTTGGGTGCTGGGGGGGAGTACTACAGGCACCGGTGTAATGGTGGTACTACTGTGAGTCGGGACCGACGACTCAGTGGCACTGCTGTGCCCCATGTAGTCCACCACTACTTCAGCCTGAGATGGCAATATCGGGCGGCTGCCCGATGGGAAGAACTCCCGGATCAGGCGGACTCCCCTTGCACCCGATCCTCTACCACTAGTAGGGGCACGAGAGGTACCCCGTGCTGGCAGCGACCCAGCACTGGGAGTAACTCCCCTACCCCTGCTGCCACGGCCACGGATGCCGCTCATTATTGCTGATGTGTGTGGGGGGGGTAAACTTTATTGGGGGGGGGAAATGTGTTTTTATGTGTTTTTTTTACAAGACAGGCACGCAGACAAAGACGTACACAGACAGCTACTAAACTATAATAAAAGTAGTACACCAAAGACAAGGACTACAAAATTAAAAAAAAAAAAAAAAGCACTAAACAAACACTAACTTTTTTTTTTTTTTTTTTTTTTTTAACACAAAACACAGACACTAAACACACACTAAGCTAAGCTAGATGAAATAAATGTACACTAACAGTGTGTACACTTACTACACAAAATTTAACTAAACTGAACAACACAAAACTTAGCTTTTAGAAAAGCTCTTTAGGAAAAACTAAGCAAAATGTGCACTGAAATCACTAGCAAATATCACTGAACAGCGAAGATGCAAGATCAAACAGTAACACAAGATGAACAAAACAGCACAAAACAGCACAAAACGTAGCTTTGAAAAAAGCTCTTGGGTCTATTGCTTTGAAAAAAGCAGTTGATATACTGGAAAAGATGCACTGGAATCACTAAATAGCAATGCAGCACTATGCTGGTGATGATATAAATCAATCAGGAACAGACACAGGAACACAGAAACAGCCTCCACACTCTCTAGCCAGCTTCTGAATCTGCAATGAAATGGTGCTGGGAGTGAGCTTATATAATGTCCGTGCAGGCAGGTTCCTATTGGTTGCTAACCTCTGACGAGTGTGGAAGGAGAACTCTGATTGGCTCTGATGCAAAAGGGCGGAGAAAATAATCGCGCAATATTCGCATTGCGAATATTCGGCAATATAAAATGATCGCTTCAGCTACTCGGCCCAAGGTCTCTAATCATACCAGCAATGCTTTTAGACGTCTATGGAGATCACTAGGATGTGATCTGTTTTAAAAATGAAACTGTAAAAATCGCTCTGATGCGGAAGATAGGGGCGAAGAAAATAATCGCGCGATATTGCGTTTGCCGAATAATCGCATTGCGATTTTTCGGGAAAATTCAATGAACGCTTCAGCTACTCGGCCCAGGGTCTCTAATCATACCAGCAATGCTTTTAGACGTCGATGGAGATATCTAGGATGTGATCTGTTTTAAAAAAAAAATTGTAAAAAAATCGAATATTCGGAATTGCGAATATTCACAGCGAAATTCGAAATATAGCGCGATTTCTCGAATATGCTATATTCGAGTCGGATATTCGCAATGCGAATATTCGTGAGCAACACTACTGGTCAATACGGTTTTGTAGTCAAACAAATGTAAAGATCCACGGGGAGGTTTGCTTTATAAGCCTATACTGGGACTGGTGAGAAGTCTCTAACCCCGGCTCATCTCACTGATACCCTCTGCCTGCTTCTTGTGTTTGACCCCAGCTTCTACCTGACTTTGTCTGCTCTGCTTCTCACCTGGTTATGATCTTGGCTTGTTTTGACTACTCTACTATCTCAGTGAGTCTACAGACCTCTCTCACCTCACAGCGGTCACCTGCCCGCAGACTCTGTTCATCACAGCAGCAGTATTCCTGAGTCTTCTGCAAGCAAATGTGCTACTTTGTGTTACTTTGTGCCCGACTCCTTCTGTCTCACCTTCAGGGGAGTCTGGAACTTAGCTGCAAAGGAAGCTCTCCATTGGCCTTGGTACGTGATAGCTATGCATACATGTCGACCTCAGGTACTGTTTCGAACACCATTTTTGGTAAGTTTTATAACCCTTTGGGTTTTGTATTGCCTATTTTCTGGGTATTTACCTACTTTCCAGATAGCAAAGATAACTTGCCACAAATTTGTGGCAGTGTTAAATTGTATGTCTGTTAACTTGCTGCATATTTTCACTGGCAAGTTGTACACTTGAAGAGCACTTGAAGCACAAGTTCCAGTTGACACTTTTCCAATTTGTAGCAAATTTGCATTGTCTCTAGCAATAGTAAAGTTGCAGTGGTGAGTCTACAGCAAGAGCTCTGCAAGTCTACAGCATGGAAATTCAGACACAGTGACCCCTGTGCTCGGATGACTATTGCCCACATAACTGAACCTGAACTTGCAGCATATTTGCAGAATGTTTGCAAAGAAATTTGATCTGGAGTCACGCAATGTGGACAAACTTGTGAAGCCTGGCAAGTCTAGAAAATAGCTTAGCAAGTCGTTTTCAAACGTGCAGCTCAATTCCTTTCTATCTGGGTTAGAGCGGTATCTCTATTCACTGCCATAGCAAAGCATACTGTCCTAATGGCACTCTGCTTCTGTTACTGTTTCTAGATTATGGTCTATATAAGGACCATTTTATTGTGATGTGGATGATCCGGGCTAATGTTAACTACCATTTTTGACTATGGTGGCTGCATACAAACTTTGTTTCTAATGAACACATTGTGAAATAAATTGCAAGTAGCATTGCTGCCATTCTGGCTTGGTTTGCAAAACATGTCCATGACATAAAAGCATTTTCAGAAGAGGATCAAGTTGGTAGCATCAGTTTTTATCAGTATATGTACCAAAACCTATACGATGATTTACAGCAATTACAGTGAGCTGTAAAATTACAGTATTAGTCTTTTCTTTATGTAATTACTAATATTGATAGCCACACATTCAGTGCATTTGTGGCATCACAGCAGCTTCCAGCATCAATAAAGGGTGTAGGATACAAAACAAACACTATTTAAGCAATTTGCTTTAATACTTCAGAATGACTTATTATCTACTCTAAACACACTGCATGGTGCCAATTTGATTTTATTGTCCCGTTTAAAGGGCAAATAAACGTTTGATTTTTTTAAAGGGGGAGATAAAAGAACTAATTATCTTAGCTCCAATTTTCTCATTTACTTTTCAAACCTGCAGCTCCATTAATATTCTACAGCTTTCGTTCTGCAAGGTCCAGTAAAAATGTCACTCGTGTAAATAAATAACTTACTTCCCAAGCTTTGTAAAGTTTAACATCTGATTAAAATTAAAGACGGCAGTAAGTAATAACAAATGATCAATTTTAGAGTGCATGCCAAAAGTCTAAAGTAACATTAATATCTTTTATTGCTCAGAATAGTATGTTTAGTTTATACGCCTAACAGCGTAACATGGAGTCATCATGATTCTCTGTTTCTATAAATGCCCTAATTCAATGACAGTGAATGTTCTTGGAACTGTAATTGAATAATTAGGTTGATTGTTTTGGCTACACTTTAGTTATTTTTAGTCAAACACTAATTCAATATTTTATTTGTTTAGAACAGTATTTCTCCACCTTTTTTCTGTTGTGGTACTTTTTAAAATTCTGCACAATCTCAAAGCACCCATTCTAAAATGTAAAACGCTAAACTAATAGTTTTACATAATGCAGCAAAATCCAGACACGTAGGACACCCAATATTACAGTTTATTCTTACACAACAAACACATCTTTGTTCTGACTAGTATTCCAGGATTTCTCTTCTCCCTCAGTTTTTCTTCCTCACTCAGCTAACATGACCCCAGTGGTGAAAGTGAGGTGCAGGGGAGAGGCAAACAAGGTGCACCCTATGTGCTCCTTTTAACCAATGATGTCATCAGTTGTTATGCTGCACAATAAAAACTTGTGGCTTTTTGTAACAAACAGATCGGCTTGATCCATTTGCTGGCTTGTGAACAAGTTCTCAAGTTCTGGGCAAATTGGGCCAATGTTTATGCATTTTGCCAAGACACCCCTGAAGAATCCAGAATGTACTCCAAGGGACCATAGCACCCTGGTTAAAAAGGGTGGTTTAGAAAGATACTCTATTATCAGAGGTAGACATATTCTTATGAGGTTTTTATGTAGACAAACTACCTGCACCCCTTTGGTGTCCAATAATGTTGCCCCATGTGCATGACTTGTGAGGATGCCACCACTTTCCACCATTATATTGTTTTCATACCATTTTGTTTGAAAACACCATTGTTAACACATAACCCTGACAGACATTATCTTGGTCCCTTGTTTTGCTGAGCTCTGGCTGTGCACAGAAAAACATCCCTACTTATATTCCTGCCAAATAAACTGGCAACTGAATATTTACACAAACCCCTGTTCGGTCCCCCATAATGCCTCAAAACATTTAATACAAGCTAGTAAACTTTATAAGAATTTGGAGAGTAAAGCTGGCCATACACGGGTAGTTTTTTCTTTAGTTCATCCAAAGGCCTAAATCGGGGACCCGATTCCCCCATCCACTTATTTGAGGTGGATGGGGCAATCCACGCCACTGTGCCATTTTAATATGACATTGGGGAGACTTCAGAATACACTGATCAGTACTGCAGTCTATTGCTAAAATCTGACAGGGTGGTTGAACAGAAGTCAATCGGTAGGTCGATGTCTGTTCAACCACAATTGCCACACATCAAAATTTGACCAGTAAAGTAATAAATAAGTGCATTAAGCAATATACACTAATTGTTGAAGACAGAATAAATAGGAAGCAGTTGGACTGTTTGTATTGATTCTAAAAGCAAATATAAACAGACACTAGTTACAAAAATGAATACACACCTATTTTTTTTGTAAATATTTTATCTTTTCATGTGGCAACACTAAAGGAATTTCACTTTGCTACAATGTAAAGTAGTGAGAGTACAGCTTGTATAACAGTACAAATTTGCTGTCCCCTCAAAATAACTCAACACAGCCAGTAATGTTTAAACTGCTGGCAATATTTCCATCCATGGTATCATGTGACTCATTGGTTTAATAGAACAGGTTCCACTCAGGGTACATGCTAAGCGTCATATCCAGAGGTTGTCTTTGGGACATAGTCATATGAGTGCTGCCAGCATTGCTGCAAATGTTGAAGGGGTGGGGGTTCAGCCTGTCAGTGCTCAGACCATAAGCTGCACACTGCATCAAATTGGTCTGCATGGCTGTCGTCCCAGAAGGAAATCTCTTATAAAGATGATGCACAAGAAAGCCTGCAACAGTTTGCGGAAGGCAAGCAGACTAAGGACGTGGATTACTGGAACTGTGGTCTGATAAGACTAAGATACATTTATTTGGTTCAGATGGTGTCACGCGTGTGTGGCGGCAACCAGGTGAGGAGTACAAAGACAAGTGTGTCTTGCCTACAGTCAAAAATGGTGGTGGGAATGTCATGGCCTGGGGCTGCATTAGTGCTGCCACCACTGGGACGCTACAGTTTATTGAGGGAACCATGAATGGCAACATGTACTGTGACATTCTGAAGCAGAGCATAATCCCCTCCCTTCGGAGACTAGGCCGCACAGTAGAAGTCCAACACGATAATGACCCCAAACACACCTCCAAGATGACCTTGCTAAAGGAGCTGAGGGTAAAGGTGATAGACTGGCCAAGCATGTCTCCAGACCTAAACCCTATTGAGCATCTGTGGGGTATCCTATGACCTCTCTATCAATTTTGGATCAAAACCTTTTGGTTTGCAGTTACCAAATTCAGTTTCACTTTCAAGTTTTTAAGCTATTTTAGATAAACTAACAAATTGTTTATGCACAGTATATCTAAAGTAACCATAATCATTACAATCTATTCAATTTCCTTTAGATCTACTAACATCTATGTAGAACAAGGCCTGTCTGATCGGATACAAATGGAATAATTTGTTAGATAGGCTCTCACATTTTTACACAGTCTTGTTAAAATTAAAATAATTGTACAGACACTGTACAGATTGTAACATGTAAGGCCAGCTTTAGTTAATTAAAATGTAACAATCACATTCACATATTGTAAAATTGCAATAGTGTGTTAGTTCATTTGTTTTTCACAGAATACTTTTTCCCAAAATAAATTGTATAAGTAGAAAAAGTATAATTTTCCTATTTATGTGTATCCTGGTAAATTAATAATTCCCATCTTTAAGATCAATAGTCACAAATAAAGCCATTGTAATTTTAAATCAGCATTAGCTTTAGAGCGGTTGTTGATAAGTGGTTATGGGCATACTAAGCAAGGAAAATTGATGCTTTAAGTCTCAGTGGGGCATCCCCCATTAATCTATTGATTCACTTATCTCTTCAATTTCTTCTGTTTTTGCCACATCTTCTCAATTGCTTTTTCCCGCAGTCATTGTGGCTTGCTGCTGTGAAAGCTCTAATATTATTCTTCTATTTCCATGATTGTTCCTGAATTATTTTTTCTGGCAAGATGATATAAGTGTATATCAAAGATAGCGAATGCATATTCTAGCTATATACTGTTTATGTTTATGTCTGTGCCAGACGGTGCCACAAGGAAATTGCAAAAAAAAACAAACACTTAAAGCAATGCTCTTAGAGCTCTTTTAAGCTCTTAAAGTGTTTCTATCTTGTACAAGTTTGATCTCTGGATTGCTGTGCTCTTCAGTGAAGCATTTAAAGAATAGATGGCAAATGTTTCAACAGGGCAGAAAAGTATTTGGCTTCAATTTCTTAATCTGACCATAGAACTAAGATGACAGTTGGGTATTTAATAACAGTCTGATCTCCCATAGTATTTCCTTCCACAGGTATACATATAAGCATGTATTTTAGTCAATGCATATCTATACATGTAGCAGGCACCCTGACTTTGTTCTTATTCTAGGAACAACAGTCACTTCAATCCAGCAGATTTTCTCTCCAAAGCAATTCATCAGCTGTTAGTGTATGCTAAATCTGAGGGTACCAATTAACATCTCAGTCAGCATGCCCATCCATTAAATTAAGCAATATTTGGAGCGATCACAACATGTATATTAGTACTACACATTAACTCTTTATCCTTGCTCTAAAGATAAATTACTAAGATAAATTAGTCAACCAGTGGCGGCTGGTGGATTCTTCTTTTGAGGGTGGCAAACAAACAACACCATGGCACGGCAGCAATGAAACAGAACCCACCTGCGGGTGGTCAGAACTTACCAACTCATGTAGTGGGGCTGTGGTGTCCTCTTCTCCAGTTTCCTCCTTCACCGTGTGTCTCCTCTTCCGCCAAAGTGCTAGGCATCCCCTAGGATCGCCTGGCGCTTTGGCCAATCGGGTGCCTCCTGATTAATGGGGAGTAACTTTAGTGTGATAATAGCAAAAATGTATTTTCTTATCGTCACACAACAGGGTGGGATTGCAGCGCAATTGGAATCCATGGTCTGGCGCTATTGATGGATAGGGGAGGCGGCGCCCATCACCCTCTATGGACGGCCCGCCACTGTCAAGTACACACCTTAGTTTACCTTGTGACAATTTTGCCAATAAAATTGCTTCCCAAACATTATTATCTCCTAGTTAGGTAATCCTTATTTTTCTGCATGGAATGGACATTTAACTTATTTTCTCATTAACCATTATTTTTTCTTACAAAGTGTATTTTTATCACAATTTACCAACTATATTGGCACCTATTTTTAGCTTTTCAATAGATACCTAATAAAATTCCCTCTTTACTTCAGCATATAGCCAGTGGCCAGTTTTAGTTTATAGAGTGATAACTGTGGGGTCATCTTAGCGAATAAACTTTCATATTTAATTATTGTCATTTAGAGGCATTTATACAGCACCAACAATTTTACAGTGCTTTACATACTATTTATTCACATCAGTTCATGCCCTCAAGGAACTTACAGTCTAAGGTCCCTATCTCACATACATACACATGCTGGGGCCAAATCAGGCAGATGACAAATAGCCTACCAGTGTGTTTTTGCAGCTTAGAAAGAAAAAAAAATACCCATAAAAGCACAGAAAGAACTTGCAAACCACAGGTAGATAAAGTGCTAGTCAGGGTTCAAACAAGGCTTCCCAGTGCAGCAAGGCAGATGTGCTAATCACTGAGCCACTGTGTTGATTTCTATTAACTACTGTATTTATATAATGCTAATGACTTTATTATACCACTGGTAGAGGTAAAATGACACTATGTACAAAGAAGGTTAAATCAAGCATGTTATACACATTTGTGAATTGAGCCTTTAGTAACATGAGTATATGTTAAGGTTTCAGGAAAATGAATGCCGCAGTGAAAAACAGCTTTGAGAATTGATACTAAATTCTCACAGAGGAACAATCTCATCTTCAACATACATTTAAGATAATTATATGGTAAATTATGATGTGTTTCATTGTAAGAATATTTTAGGGAGCTTTTTTACATTTTCTGTCTAAATCAATATAGTGGAAATGTGTCCAAATTAACTGGTACTGTTCCCTTGTTTGCAAGATGTCAATAGTAGATACATTAAAATGAAACACTTCTTTTAATATCTTTGCAGTATTGTGTGTCTTTTTGCAGATCAATCCTGGAACATATGTGGGTGGGCACTAATATACTGTAACAAGGAAGCATCAGCTGCATCATTTTAAGGGATAAATAAAAAGCTCTAAGAACAGGGTAATGTCTCAAGGAGAAAAGAAAGAAAAAGGAGGGCGCACCGACCTAGTGCATTACTGTATAAAAGGTTTTATTAAATAAAATAAAAACAATAATTTTACTCACAAAGGGAGTTGGAAAGAGCGTTTGTCAAGCAATCGGACTGTTTCTCGGCACCGCCAGCAAAAACCTGATGATAGCGAGGATCGGATGACATCAAACTGGCAAAATGGCTCATGGAAACAGCTCCATATAAAAGCAGTCTTGTCCTTTTTTGTAAAAAGGCATTTTCATTGTTCCTAAATTAAAATTCTATGTAGTATTTGCTTTTTTTTAAATATAGCCTTTAATAGAGGTAATACAAATAAAAATAAGGCAGTATATGCAAGTATATTACTTATTTATAATAAATAGGAATTATTTTCAAATTTCATGGAAAATGTCAGTTTATCTAATAGAATAGAAGTATAACCAATTTTCTTTTACAAAATATTTCACATTTTTTTTCTTTCATATACATCTTTTCCCTTATTATTTAAAGCTTCATATCTTGCACAGAAAAGATAAAAATAAGGGCATAACTACAAATTATGGGGTCCATGTCTAAATTGTTATTTGGGCTGATACCTCTCTATATCACTCTTTAACCGGTTCCTGACCGGATAAACACACAAATCCCTGTCCTGTCGGGAGAGGAGACATATTGTTTGTTCCTAGGAAGTAGGAACAACGATATGTCTCCTCCCCTAGTCAGTCCTATCCCCATACAGTTAGAACACACTGAGGGAACACACATTTAACCCCTTGATCACCCCCTAGTGACATTTACACAGTAATCTGTGCATATTTATAGCACTGATTGCTGTATAAATGTCAATGGTCCCAAAAATATATTAAAAGTGTCAGATCTGTGCATCACAATGTAGCAGTACCGATAAAAATCACTGCCATTGGGGGGCGTGTCCGAACGTGAAGCAGGGAGGACGTGTGGAAGCTGAGCTCCGTTCTGACAGAGCGAATCCACCGCCATCCTTGCCTTAATCCACACTTTACTCAAGAACAAAAGCAAAGCCTGCCTTGGGAGGCTACCGGGGATAGGCCCGGAGTGTTTTTGGGGCACAATAGCCGAGGATTCCGGGTCGCGGCCAGAGGGAGACTCGCTCCACGCCGCCGCCATCTTGCGGCCTACGCTACCTCCGGAGCCCGCGGCGCCTGCATACTACCCATCGGAGAGGAGTACTGCCTACACCACCAGAAGGGGCACCCCCGGAGGCTACAACCTACCCGCTCTGCTAGGGATATACCCCTGAAATCCCGGCCGTGGAGCGTGGCGTTCTGCGGTGCCATCCTGCGGCCTACACTACATCCGGAGCCCGCGGCGCCTGCATCCTGCCCATCGGAGGGGAGAGCTGCTCCCACCAGCAACCGAGGCCCCGGAGGCTACAACCTGCCCGCTCTGCTGGAGAGCGGCCCCGAAAATCCACCCGTGGATCGCGGAGCTATGCGGCGCTACCCTGCGGCCTACTATCCGGGCTCTTCTTCCAGCGGGTCACAGTGAGTAGCCAGGCTCCGGCCTACCCCTGACCTACTGACTTTCTGGGCTGTCTCTGACTTGCGGCCAGGTGTGGGGATACGACCGCGGCTTGGGGGGGTGACACAGGGCCCTCACAGACTCTGAGATCAATCAGCCAGCTCCCCCCTCTCAGGAAAATCAGCGGCTTCGGCCTACTCCTGGAAGTCGGCGGAGACATTGCTACTCCACGCACTCCCAGACTTCTCAGATAGCCGAACTACCCCTATTCCCTGATCAGTGCCTCGTTGGACTCACCCACAGAATACTGGGCTCATTCATTAACCGCTGTCTGAATTAATCCCAGGAACACTTGCATCCAGAAAATTTTAATGTAGTCCACCAATCTAGAGAGCAAAGGGGGAGCGCTATTGCTACGCACCCAATGGCTTTGTGACACCGCTGCCCCACTCCAGATGCATAAACCGCTAACAATTGTAACAACATCGCCGCTTCAGGAGTGACCCTCCTTAGGAGAGACTAGCCACAGACAGAGATGGACACTTGAGAGCGGAGCCCCATACCGGCGGGACACTTAGCAACACAAAGCAGCAGACCAGGCGAATCGCGCGACCAGTGACCAGTTCCCACACCCTTGAGTAACACTCAGACCATGACAAGGAAGAGGAAGGAAGATAGAAAGCCGCACAAACTGACGGAATTCTTCCCGCTCAGTCAGCATGGAGATAGGCGGAATAGCGTCGGTGTGTCATCCACGCCGACGCGCCCTGCTCGCTCTCCTCCCCTCTCCTCTGCCTCACATAGCAGGCATAGTGGATCCCAGGGCAGCCCACAATCATACCCAGACACTCCACAAACAGCCAGTCCAGCAAAGGCTAGGTTTAGGATGGAGGAGCCACAATGCAGCCCAGTGCCGGGACCTGATGCTGATTCGGGGGATGACACGAGGGAACTACCTGCTCAGATCGAAAAATTCCCCACCACAAACCAGCCTGTCATGGACACCATGCTGAAGGACATGCTGCTCTCCCTCAGGAGCACCATCCAGGCAGACATGATGTCCTGCATGAATAAGTTTAACAAAAACATACAAGCAGTGGAATCGAGGGTGGAACATATTGAAACCAAGATGGGCGAATACGCCACTACGATCAATGATCTGGTAGACGCCCAGGAACAGGGAGAAGATGAGTTGGAGGGTGTCAAAGCTAAATTAGCAGACTTGGAAGACAGGAGTAGGAGAAATAACTTAAAAATAAGAGGAGTCCCTGAATCAGTACAGCAAGGTGAGCTCAAAACCTACGCCACCACTATGTTCTCGGAGCTACTCCCAGATCTCACAGCGATCGACATTACGATCGACAGGATCCATCGTCTCCCGAAACCATCTTATCTTCCCGAAAATATACCCAGAAATGTTATCCTGAGAATGCACTTCTTTCACGTTAAGGAGCAGTTAATGGCGGTCATCAACAATTGCAATTCTACGCCGATCTTTCTCAGTATACCCTGAAAAAACGGAGGAATCTGGCTACTATAACTAAGGCACTGAGAAATCATCAGATAACCTATAGATGGGGCTTTCCAACTAGCATCACCATTACTAAAGAGGGCAGAAACCATGTGGTGAATTCACTGGATGGTGGCTTGGCCTTACTCAGAGCATGGAATATTCTCCCTGATGCAGCAAACGATACTGACGCTGTGAAAAAACCGAAACCTGTGACCCAGGAGTGGACGAAGGTCACCGCCAAAAACTCTACAAAACACACCTAAAGCCTGGCTTACATGACCGCAGTACTGAGTCCCGCTGAGGCGGGGCTTGGCTTTCTCTAACACAAACGTTTTCCCCCCAATTGTGCCTGAGCAGCTTCTTGCTGCACTTTGAGATACTGTTGTTCTCGCTTGACCAATAGGTCAGTTCTTCAGTTAAATGTTTGCTACGGCTCTGATGCCGGAATTACAACCTTGTTTTTCTATATTCTTTTTCAACTTATTTTGTTTAGTACTTTTGTCTTGTTTTTTTCCGTCCGCCGAAGCGCACCCGGAGGGCCGGCTGGCCATCCACCAAGATCCGTCTGAAACTTCACTTATTGAACAATTACCTCACTACCTGCTACCTGGATTCGACTGTGAACCTCCATGGAGCGCCACCGACACCGATGAAACCCAAAGCCGTATGGCCATCTTCACAACCGTGAGTAATATGATTACACTCACTATGTGCTTATACAAGTGCTGGGACTGCTCTATATACACATTGAGGGAGTCTGCTCAACTTCCACCCCACCTCTCTCCAATAGGGAGCTCTCATATCAATGATACTACTCAGGTATTATGGGAGTGACGTTTCTATCCATCAATACTAAGGGACTAAACCACCCCGTAAAGCGTAGGGAACTGTGGGCCGAAGCCCTGCAACATGGAGGAGACATCCTGTTCGCCCAGGAAACGCATTTCTGCACCTCAGCACAACCCCACTGCTCTCACAAAAACTTTCCACATGTTTTCACGGCGAGTGCCGACATTAAGAAGCGGGGCGTCCTCACGGCTATACGAGACTCAGTATCCTTTAAACTACACAAGGAAATCAGTGATAGCAATGGAAGATTCCTGATCATAATATGTGACATTAACTCAGTTACATATACGCTGGTCAATGTATACTCCCCTAACCGTCATCAATTACGCTTCATCAACAGACTTATGAAAAAGGTTGAGCGTATCAGGAAAGGCGCCTTGCTCATCTGTGGAGACTTCAACCTGGTCCCTGACCGATCCATGGATTCTACTTACACACCCTCCCGGGTGGGCCCTTCGCTTCAGCAAACAATACGACAACACAGTCTATTTGATGCTTGGAGGTGTCAACATGCTGATGAAAAGGACTTCACCTTTTTTTCATCCCCGCATAGATCTTATTCGAGGATTGACTTATTCTTGGTTGACTTTAGCCTGTTAAACAAAACTACCAAAACGGCCATCAACGCTATCACCTGGTCGGACCACGCGTCCATCTCTCTCTCACTAGCTGACGCTTTTTCAGTGGGTGCATGCCCAGTATGGAGACCTAACCCCTCACTCCTACAACTACCAGACTCGAAAGCCTCCTTGGAGGATCACTTGAAGGAATTCTTTGAGGTTAATGTGAACTCAGTTAGCGACTGTTCTGTTTTGTGGAATGCTCATAAAGCTTACATGAGAGGAATATTTATTAAGATTGGAGCAGGGGTAAAGAGGCGGAGGCAAAAACGTATCAAAGACTTAACCAGTGAAATTGAAGTTTTAGAAGACCAGAACAAAAAGGCCCCATCTCTTTTGATCTCTAATAAACTCACGAAGCTACGATGTGATCTTAGACTATGCCTTCTGGATGACTTTGAGAAATCATCTAGACGACTTAAAGCCCAATTTTACGCTAATAGTAACAAAGCAGGCAAAATCTTAGCTCGTCGACTCCGCGGCTATAGATATAAATCTAAGATACCCTTCATCATCCACCCCACGTCTAGAATTAAACATTACCATCCTAGGGATATAGCGGATGCTTTTGGCAGCTACTATGCCTCCCTCTACAATCTCGAGCAGGACCCCCACACCTATCAACCTAAACCTGCCCTGATAGATGACTTTTTGTCCAGGCTGTCACTTCCCCGTCTCACATCCGATCAACTCCAGATGCTAAATTCCCCATTTTCCACACAGGAAGTTCACAGGGCCATAGATTCTCTGCCATCTAATAAATCCCCAGGCCCAGATGGGTTTATAGGGGAATATTATAAAACATTTAAACTAATATTGTCTCCCTACCTGGTTGAGGTGTTCAATGGTGCGGTTGCCTCGGCCTCTTTCCCCTCAGAAATGTTGAAAGCATTGATTATTACTTTACCCAAGCCAGGGAAGGATCCAACTGAACCGCAAAATTTTCGGCCCATCTCGCTTCTTAATATAGACTTAAAGTTGTATGCTAAACTCATTGCCCTCCGTTTGAATACAGTTCTCCCGGGCCTGGTGCATCCTGATCAATCTGGCTTCACGATGGGACGCCAGACGTCGGATGCCACCAGGCGCTTAATCAACATTATCCACTGCTTAAATAGAACAAGGACGCCTTCTCTGCTCCTCGCTTTGGATGCAGAGAAGGCGTTCGACAGAGTTCACTGGGGCTACTTAGCTAGGGTGCTGAGTGCTTTTGGCTTTACAGGATCAATTTTCTCGGCCATTATGGCGTTGTATACCTGTCCGATGGCACAGGTGTTCACGTCTGGAGTTTTATCCACACCATTCCAAATCACCAATGGCACACGCCAGGGTTGCCCGCTCTCACCACTGATCTTCAACTTGGTGATGGAACCCCTGGCGTGTTACATTCGCGAACACCCACAGATCTCTGGTTTTAAAACCCCCAGATCCACACATAAGATCAGCCTTTTTGCGGACGACGTAATATTGATACTGTCGGATGTGGAGAGATCCCTGGCTTCGGTACATCAGGTATTGCAAATGTTCGGTCAAATGTCCTATTACAAGGTCAATGAACACAAATCCTACATTTTGGGCTTAAACATAAGTGATGGTCTACAGAAAAAGCTAGCCAACTCCTTTCCATATACTTGGGACAAGGTGGGGATAAAATATTTAGGCATCACCCTAACACCAACAACCGCCACCTTGGTCAGAGCCAACTACACGCCCTTTCTGGACAGGCTTAGGGGCAAATTGCAGGAGCTGGCGAAAACGGAATTATCCTGGTCGGGCAGATTGGCGGCCTTTAAGATGGTAGTACTGCCGCAGATGATATATATGTTTAGAACGCTCCCTATTCCAGTGCCAAAATCCTTTTTCAATGCTGCACAATCACTTCTCAGCAAATATTTATGGCAAGGTCGGAGGGCCCGTTGTGCATTCTCCAAACTAGTCAAGTCTAGACGAGCGGGAGGAGTGGGCATGGTGGTGCTAAGGGATTACTACATAGCAACTCTTCTAGCCCAAATTAAAGCATGGTTTCCAAATTCAGGGCATAGGAGATGGTCGGAATTAGAGAGTTATCAGATACCAGGCCATGATCTATACACCTTCCTCATAATGTCTCGTAGCGTCAATCTGCAACGGGACGAGTTCTCCCCGACAATTCTGGCGTCGCTTCAGGGGTGGGAGGTATTTACTTCTCTTAGTTTTCACCAACAAGTGTGCTCAAAGGTACCTGTCCCGATCCAGTGTCTAACCAGTGCAATTCCTAATGTGAATTTGGACGAATGGGTGGCCAAAGGGATAAGAGACGTAACGGACTTAATGGTAGGCCCGGCCCTAAAATCATTTTGTGCTCTTCAATTGGAATTTGGCTTATCGGCTAAAGATGTTTACTATTATTTGCAGATTAATCACCTTTTGCGAACTCATCCGATAAAGACCATCTCCTTGCCATGGCAGGTCACCTTATTCTACACTAGCCCTACGGTCAAGACTAGGGGTATTTCTATGTTCTACATGTTACTCAATGATAAAGAGGTCTTTACTAAATCTTCAGCAGTACTTGAGTGGGAAAGGGAGTGGGGTACAGCATATTCCGCTGAACAGTGGCACAGGGCTTTTAACATAACATATACGGCTACAAAATGTGTGAACTTGTGGGAACTTAACCAGAAAATTTTATTAAGATGGTACTTAACTCCCTCTAAAATAGCAAAATTCGCCCCACAGGTCCCGAACTGTTGCTGGAGGTTGTGTGGGAATTTAGGAACTCTGTTCCATATTTTCTGGGATTGTCCTTTGGTGACTAAATACTGGAAGGATGTCTTTCAGGTTATACTCGATGTCCTAGGTCTATCACTACCAATGGAGCCAGGTATGGCTTTGCTTTCGTTGGGTATTGAATCTCTCCCCCCTGATAAAAGAATAATAGCCACACACATTCTCCTAAGTGCGAGACTAGTACTCGCCCGCCACTGGAAACAAGTTAATCCCCCTCCCCTACTAGAGGTGATCAGCTATGGGCCTCGAGCCTTGTTATCTGCTACTTGAATTTTTTTTCAATAAAAACGTATTGAAAGATAAAAATCACTGCCATTACTATTAAAAAATAAATAATAATAAAAACGCCATAAATCTTTCCCATAGTTTGTAGACGCTATAAATTTTGCACAAACCAATCAATATATGCTTAATGTTTTTTTTTTTTTTTTTTCAAAAATATTATGGGGATATTTATTATAGCAAAAAGTAAAAAATATTGTTGTTTTTTTAAATGGTTGCTCTTTTTTTGTTTATAGCGCAAAAAAATAAAACCACAGAGGTGAGTAAAGAGCACCAAAAGAAAGCTAT
This sequence comes from Rana temporaria, assembly GCF_905171775.1. NCBI lineage: Eukaryota > Metazoa > Chordata > Amphibia > Anura > Ranidae > Rana > Rana temporaria. The sequence goes on from NC_053497.1 coordinate 95,975,833, forward strand.
ATTTGTGGGAAAAAAAGGATGCACATTTAGTTTGAGATTTTTCAATTAAGCTTATATGGGATTGTCAAAAAATGAAAGTGTGTGCTGTGACTATAGATCACGTTTAAGGATATGTCTGGGCATTGGTGAATCTTAGCCACTTGACATTCACACTCTGTATATAAATGACAGAGACTTCAAGTGGTTTAAGTAAGCTCACGCTTGTAGCTTCAGTGCCACTGCCTGGTGTTTCCTGGGCCCTCTCATTCCTTTATAGACCCCACGACTATGGTAACTATACTCAGGGTTTGAAAGTAGAAGGTGCTTGGGGAACATTTTTTCCGCATTCTCCTCTGCATAGAAAGAATATGGATGCAACAAGGGTTTTGCCACTTCCATTTCAATGTTGTCTTTACCTGACTACTCTGACTAGTTAAGTGACTAATCAAGCATGATCTATGATAGCCAGGGTATCTTAAAGAGCTTAATTTTGCTTGGAATATCTCAACATGACCTTTTCTAAATGGTGTCCAATGGTAATTTTGAAAATGAAATTTGTTTCTAATTTTATAAAAAAATAACAGTTTTTACAGAAGTTGGTATAACATATACATACATGTTTTAAAAACAGTATCTTTATAATTTAAAAGCTATTCTTGAGCGCCAGTCGAGTAACTTTGCCTCAGCTAAAAATGATCAATAATCAATATGCTGAACAGAATAAAACATTTTATTTTTTTCTACCATCAGTGCTCAGACTCTGCCCTGTTTACTGCCCCCACCCCCTTAGAGCACCCTTTTACTATAATCTTTTAAGAAAAAAAAGGTGTATGCATACCCTTTTTCCTGTTCTTTTCTGGCAAAGGGGCAATTCTTGATTATTGCAGAGAGGTGGCACATAACAATATATCACTGCTCTATTCTGCTGAGTCCAGGCAGAGGATCTTTGATGATCACCGACAGTGTCAGAATTAGGATGAATATTAAAGCACTTTTATGTTTTTACATTTCTGGGAATTCTTTTAAATATTTTTTTTAAAGCGGGGGTTCATCCGAAAAAAATGTTATAACATTAGATTGAGGCTAATTGTGGGAAGCACAATTGGGTGTATTTTTCTAAATCAATGCAGTACTTACCGTTTTAGAGATAGATGTTCTCCGCCACTTCCGGGTATGGTCTTCGGGACTGGGCGTTCCTATTTGATTGACAGCCTTCCGACCGTCGCATACAGCGCGTCACGAGTTGCCGAAAGAAGCCGAACGTTGGTGCGGCTCTATACGGCGCCTGCGCACCGACGTTCGGCTACTTTCGGCAACTTGTGACGCGCTGTATGCGACGGTCGGAAGGTTGTCAATCAAATAGGAATGCCCAGTCCCGCAGACCATACCCGGAAACGGCGAAGAACATCTATCTCTAAAACGGTAAGTACTGCATTGATTTAAAAAAAAAAACACCTGATTGTGCTTCCCACAATTAGCCTCAATCTAATGTTAAAAATGTGTTTTTCGGGTGAACCTCCGCTTTAAGCTGGAGCTTGGTGGTAGTTTTGACCTTAATATTGTGGGGGGTTACTGAAACTAAAGCATACAAAATCTGGGGACAATCAGCTTCCAGATTTTATTGTCGAAGCTCAATTGTACAAGCTGAAGTTAGAAGCTGATTGGCTACCATGCACAACATCCCCACATTCCCAGTGCCCCAGTTTTAGTACATCTCCCCCTCACTTTGAGCATCAAGCACAAGGGCTAATAATGTGTTAGAATCAAACTTAGGTTTGGTTATTTAGTATTAAAAAAAATGTAATTCAGTAGAATAATTTCCTTAGTTTGAGGCTTATGTTACTGTTTTTTTTTACCTTCTCAGCTACTATTTTTAGTTACTATTCTCTCTGGTGCTACTGAATATAAAAACGTATGTCAGTGTCAATCACCCTGCAGCTGAGCTGTACTGAAATTCATTTGCCCTTCATCTGAACTCACTGTTGTTTAGTTAAAACAAGATGCCAATAATTCTTGTGTTGATTGATTTTTCCACCCACACTAAATCAAGCACTTACCTTTAATGCCCAAAATGTAAAAGAGGCGCACAAAAAAACATCAATACCTTTTGATGTTGTTTTATGACTCCTGTAATGCTCTTATTCAGGCCTAGTCAAGTTTTGGCTAGGTCTGCTTAATGGCAGTGATATGTGCCAAGGTGCTCATCGAAGTGGGGGAAATGTGTATGTGTTAGTATTGTTTAGGCCAACCATCCACTACTCTAATACTTTAAAATGAATTTGTTTGTAAATCTTTGCACACATCCAAATGAATAATGGAAGAAGTATACCTTATTCACATGGGCGTACTATATTGTATGCCTGTGAAAGGACTGTGTTTGCCCGCACTGGGATGCACAGGTGTTCGATACATTCCAATGCAGGCAGTCCTATTTATTGCAATTGGGGCACAGTGGCAATGGACACAGCTACAAGTGTGGGCATGTTTCCCAAATGCAGATAGTGTACGTTCAGGGCCATCTGCCCACACCCACATGGCTGTTAAATTGCCAGCAGCAGCTGTGTTCGTATTAATCAGGTACTGCCTGAACAAACATGACCCTTGCACAGGTGTGCACTTTGGCAGCCCGTGTGAACAAGGCCTAAGGCCGGGTTCACACTTATACGACAAACGTTCCGTATGAAAATCAATGTTTCCCTATGAGAGCCGTCTTAACTGGTGAGACACAAGTCGGTCCGACTTTGAAAAAAGTTCCTTCACTACTTTGGTCCGACTTTGATCCTACTTCTGCCCATTGAATATCATTGAATTCGGATCAGAGTAGGATCCTTGTCCTAACCATCCGACTTGTGGCATCTGACATGGTGATTACAGCAGCAGTAAAAGGAATTTCTCTCACACTGGGATTGTTTTGATTGGTCAAAGAACAAGTCAGACTATCACAAAGTCGGATCTAAGTAGTATCCTGTTCATGAAAGTCGGATGGATGTCGAACCAATGTAGGACTGATGTCGCAGAGCAAAGTAGGATGAAAGTTGTTTGACTGTCATGTTGTACCAGTTTGAACACGGCCTCAAAATGAGCATAAAAAAGAATCAGCTCAGCCAATAAGAAGACTTGTATATAATTCTTTAGTCCATCTCTGTTTTCCAAATATCCACAAATCATCTTATCACTTATTATCATTTATTCCATTTTAAGAAGCAAATATTTATTTTCTCTGTGTTTTTATATTTGTCCTGAAGCAAAAGCATTGTTTATCATAATTGTGCATATTAATATGCAATTTTGTTCCTGAACCAATTATTGTGTTGTCTTGGTAAGCATTAGTAAATCCTCATATTTATGCAAAATGATCAACAGTGCAAAAACACAAATCTCATTTTTATTTGACGTTTGGATATACGCCATTTGGAGATGGGAAAAAGCAAAATGGCAATTGGAAAAACAGAAATATAGTTTATCACCTCAAACCTGGAATAGAGTATCGCAATTAGCCGACAATTAAACCTAATAAGTTAATTAGCAAAGTATACTAAAGCAAATTTGGTAACCCAGAAAGCAGCACACCAGGATATCACTTAAGTTGAAAGATGTGTTTAACCAATTAGCACACTGAAGGACAAATGAAATATATTGAACACCTGAAATTCATATAATTTAAATAATATAAAACACCTGACCTATAAGAAAATATTCTGCCAATTTTCTAAAAGGCTATCTCAATGATTATCTCATAGTATCATGCATCAATTCCTTTTATAATTAGTATTCCTGCATGCTGCTATGTACACAGCAGTTGGATGATGGTTTAAAAGCACCATGTGTCAAATTCATTTACAATACCACCTTCTGAGAGTGTTCCACTGTTTCCTTACAGAGAGCTACAAAGTGATGCCTTGAAAACATAACTGCAATTTAATTTAAAAGATATTATGCATAAAAAAAGTAAAACAAAAAAAGGTACATAAAACAAATAGTTAATTAATCAATTTATCTAACTATGTATCTATTTTTGTATCTAGCTATGTATTTGTGGGGTTGATTTACTAAAGACAGATAGGCGTTCACTTTGCAAGGTCAGTTGCACTTTGTAAGGGAATTTTCCCCAGGGTACCCCATTTTTGCTTGCACATTATTGGACGGTGTAAGTCAGCAGAGCTTCACCTCATTCATTAAACTTTAGGGAAGATTCCCTCAAAAAGTGAAACGTGTATTTTCCCCAGTAAATCAACCCCTATCGATCTACAGTATCCACCCACTCTATCTATCTATCTATCTATCTATCTATCTATCTATCTATCTATCTATCTATCTATCTATCTATCTATATATCTATCATAGTGCCCTGAACCTGAGGTGTTGATCAGAAATAGTAACTGCTGGGCAATCTTTCCTTAGGGGGACTGGTGCAAAGTATGTACAAGTTATGTGATGGTACCCTAAAAGGATAAATTTGGGTGCTGTTACTTGTATGCTCCTCCAAGCTGTCCAGTAAGAGGAATCCAATGCATAGGAAATAATTATTGCATCTTGTATAAGTTTTTTTAGAAAAGTCAGTAATATCACTATTTCAGTGACACTGGAATAAGCCTGAAGATAAAGAAAATGGTTTTAATTGGTTCTAAAATTTTATTTCTAAATGTATTGCCTGAATGTAGATAAACAGGGGCTTAAATGTTTTTAGTGAAATTTAAATAGTTTGTTTGGACCAAGCTGCGTAAACTGTATGTAGCCTCAGCTATATACAGTGATGTGTCCTGGCAGCAAGATGGAAACTTTCCATCCCACTTCTGGAACAAAATTGATGGTAATTTTGGAAAACGAAATTTGTTTCTTATTTAATAGAAAATTAACAGTTTTTACAAAATTTGGTATAATATATAAATGTTTTAAAAACAGCATATTTTATCATTTAAAAGCTATTCTTGAGCTCCAGTCGAGTTGCCTCAGCTAAAAATAATCAGTAATCAATATGCTGAACAGAAGAAAACATTTTATTTTTCTATCAGAATAATTGAAAAATTATTCTGATAGGAGACCATACTGTACTTCAACAACATCCTGTTCAGAAAGTATGTAACTTTTATCTAAAACTTAGCATTTTTTTTTATTTAGCTGGACATGTCAAATACATGCCTTAAAGTAGACCTAAACCCTAAGTAGATTACATTGTGTTTGCTACGGCATTGGGTATAGTTACATAGTTAGTCAGGTTGAAAGAAGACACAAGTCCATCCAGTCCAACCACAAGAAAAAAATAAACAAACAAAATAAAAAACACAGTACAATCCCATACACAGTTGATCCAGAGGAAGGCAAAAAAATAACAGCAGAGCATGATCCAATTTTCTACAGCAGGGGAAAAAATTCCTTCCTGATCCCCCGAGAGGCAATCGGATTTACCCTGGATCAACTTTTCCTACACATTTTAGTACTTTAGTTATATTCTGTACATTTAGGAAAGTATCCAGACCTTTCTTAAAGCAATCTACTGAGCTGGCCAGAACCACCTCTGGAGGGAGTCTGTTTCACATTTTCACAGCTCTTACTGTGAAGAAACCTTTCCGTATTTGGAGATGAAATCTCTTTTCTTCTAGACGTAAAGAGTGCCCCCTTGTCCTCAGTGTAGACCGTAAAGTGAATAACTCAACACCAAGTTCACTATATGGACCCATTATATATTTGTACATGTGGATCATATCCCCCCTAAACTAACAGGTCTATAGTTACTTGGTAAAGACTTTGTTCCCTTTTCAAATATAGGCACCACATTGGCTCTACGCCAATCCAGTGGTACTATTCATGTCATTAATGAGTCCCTAAAAACTAGATACAATGGTTTTGAAATTACAGAGCTCAATTCTTTTAGGATCCGTGGGTGGATGCCATCTGGTCCAGGTGCTTTATCCACCTTTATTCTGTCTAAATATTTCTGGACCATATCACTTTTGAGCCATTGTGGATTTGGGGCTGTGTCACTACCACCCCAATTTTGGACATGAGCTCCCCCATGCTCCAATGTATACACAGAGCTGAAGAAAGCATTTAATAAATTAGCCTTCTCTTTGTCCCCAGTCGCCCACTCTAGATTATTTTGTAAAGGGCCTACATGCTCAGACTTTACCTTGTTACTAATAATATATTTGAAGATTTTTGTTGGGGTTTGTCCTACTATCTTTTGCAATCCGTCGTTCGTTTTGAATTTTTGCATCCTTGATTTCCTTTTTACATATCCTGTTATATTCTTTGTAACATTTAAACGACACTAGTGTTCCTTCATTTTTATATTTTTTAAAGGCTATTTTCTTATTGTTTATAGCTTTTTTAACTTTGACCATGAGCCACATAGGTTTTATCTTTAGCCTTTTAAACTTATTGCCCATGGGAATATACTTTGTAGTGAGTTCATAAACGGTCTTATTGAAGAATTCCCATTTCTGTTCTGTGTTCATCTGTGCCAATATTCCCTCCCAGTCTAAGTCCTGGAGAGCAGCCCTCATCCTTGGAAAATGTGCTCTCTTGAAATTAAGTGTTTTTATCTTTCCTGTAGGTATTTCTTGCTTTCAGCTAACATCAAATAAAATCATGTTATGATCACTGCTACCCAGGTGTTCCTTTATCTGAACATTAGTAAGCTCTGCATGGTTTGAGATTACCAGGTCCAACATAGCATCATTCCTAGTTGGGGCCTCAATAAACTGGACCATAAAATTGTGCTGCAATAGGTTTTACATTCTTTGCCCTTTAGCTGTCCCAGCAGTGCCATTACTCCAGTCAATTTCTGGGTAATTAAAATCCCCCATTATTTTTACCATCCTAGCCCTTGCAGCCCTTTCCGACTGTGCAAGGAGCCGAGTCTCCACCTCCTCGTTAACATTGGGTGGTCTATAACAAACTCCAATGATTAACTTTGAACTAAGCACATCTGTATGCACCACATGCACTGTATGTTCCACCCAGCTTCATCACACTCTCCATCAACCAGGTCCTCTTTCACGCTTGCTTTGAGGTCACTTCTCACATAGAGACAGACCCCACCACCTTTCCTTTTTACCCTGTCTTTCCGAAAGAGAGCATAGCCAGGAATATTAATAGCCCAGTCAAGTAAGGATTGAAGCCAAGTTTCAGCAATACCGATTACATCATAGCTCTCCTCATGCACCAGAGATTCCAACTCACCTGTTTTGCTTGGCAGACTTCTGGCATTGGTGAACAAACACTTTACTGCATTAATATATTTTGACCGGTCACATACTATCCTCTTGGGTGTTCCGAGATTGCAACTAGGACCTGCTACTCTACTTACCTTGGGTTTATGTGCTTTGGTTACCCTACCTCTAATGCCCCTAATACTACCCTCTTGAATATGTTCCACACTGACTAGCTCTGTCTCTGGACCCTCCCCCCCGTCGCCTAGTTTAAAAACCCCGAACCCGAGCGCGCGGTAGACAACATACAGTTCGGCGCTTCAGGTCTTTGTTACAGATTGCCCTCTCTGTCCTTCTAAGAATTGAGTCCCCTACTACAAGAATCTGCCTTTCCTTTCCCTTCGCTTCCTCCCCACTCTCACTGGAGGAGTTCTTCCCCTGGCAGCTAGGAGAGTCCCTCAGCTCCAGCAGTGCCGGTCCCTGACTGGTTTCACCAATGTCACTCAATGGAGCATACTTATCGGGATGCTCCAGCCCTGGATCGGCCTCCCTGGCCCTTGCCCCTCTACCCTTCCTGACTGTCACCCATCTACTATTTTCTAGTGGCTGCACCTCTTTGTCTCCACCCACCTCTGTGCTGGCCCCAGCCATCACCTGCTGGGTACATTTCCGGCTCTCCTTTAGTGTGGAGGGTCTTCCCAGTGCAGAAAGCTGCTTCCCCAGATTCAGAACCTGGGCTTCCAGGGAAACAATGTGCTTACATTTTGCACAACAGTAATCTCCCTCGATCAGATGTACACCGAGTCGCCTCGCCACACCGCCGGGCATTGTACCTATTAATTTAATGAGGATTAGAGATTATACCCTGTCCAAATTTCCTAACAACTAGCTTCCTGACACTACTACTCAACAAGAAAATACACAGGTACTCAACAAAACAATACACAGGTACTCAACAAGACAATACACAGGTACTCAACAAGACTATACACAAGTACTCGCAGACCTGCGTGCACTCGTAGACCAACAGATCTGCGTGCACTAGCAGACCAACAGACCAGCATGCACTCGCAGACCCACAGACCAGCGTGCACTCGCAGACCAACAGACCTGTGTGCTCTCACAGACCAACAGACCTGTGTGCACTCACAGACCCACAGACCAGCATGCACTCGCAGACCAGCATGCACCCACAATGCACAAGTACTAACGATCCACACACACTACTCGGACAACACTCAGGTACTCACCCTAAACAGGTACTATTACCCCTGATTTGAACCTCCTGTTTTAAACTCCTGATTTTAACTCACCACTTAGTCCAGTTCCACTTAGACAGAGTTCCAGCAAACTCAAGATGAACAGGCTCAAAATGAGCTTGACAGGACTTTTTATATGGCCTCAAGCACCTGTGAGCAATTAACCACCCCCTTAATTAGTAGGCTGAAGGGGGAAAAAAAGGAAAAAAAAAGGCTGTTTAAAAAGTGCAAGAAAAAAAGGTGTTAAAAAGCTGCAAGGTCTCCACTGTCTAGCCTCCAACCAACAAGACTGGGTATGATAAACAATCTTTTAGATTTACACATTTATCACCCTCTTTAGAATCTCAACACTGCAATCTCCTTCACCCTAGGTTCACACTGTAGCGATGCGGGAACCAGTGCGATTTAGGAATCAGTTTCTACATTGCATATCTCCTGCAGGCAGTTCACACTGCCCTCTGGCAACCGCTGTGGATGTCAAAACAATGTTAGTGACATCCCCCAGATCGGTTCACAGATTGCAGTGCGAACTATGGATTCAGAAAGTAATCTGATCACATGGGTGGGAACACCCATGCAATCCTATTCCAGTGCAGGGGGAAAAAGTGCCTGCACCCTTTCTTTATGCAAATCCGATGCAACTGTATGGCTAAACTTGCACTGCACAGACATCGCTTGTGATAGGCACTGCAGTGCAGTGCGAATCACATGTGATGTCTGACATTGCACAAGTGTGAACCTAGGCTAAAGCCTCGTACACAAGGTCTGATTGTTGGACGACCAAGCTTTTGATTTTTGTCAAAAGGGTGTGTGCCAGGATCTCGTCTTGCATACTAACGATATGCAAATTGTTGTTTGACAAACAGGAACGTAGTGACATACTATGAGTGTTTAAAAAGGAAGTTAATTTCTCAAGCACCACCCTTTGGGCCCCTTGTGAAAATTTTGTGTTAGTAGAAGTTTGGTAAATGTTGATTCGTAATTTTCATATTTGTACAAAACAAATGCCTTTTAAAATACATTTGTCATAACTACATGCAAAGCAGCTTCATTATTATCCTATTAAAGAAGATGAGAATTTTGACATTTCATCAATTGCCGCGTCGCGAATGTTAATTCTAGATTACGAACGGTAGTTTACAAGACCAAACTCTTTCCAGTTGTTCCTTGATTCCACACATGCGTGCTTGTACTTTCACCTTTTGTGTGGCGGATTTGTGTATTGACCATCCGAAAATCAGACATGGAGCCGTCAGTCGCCAAAAATTTACTAGCCTGTCAATCAACATTTGCTGGCCAAAAATAGGAAAATAATTGTCTAAAGGAGTGTTTTAATGGTTAGAATTTTGGACAACACCCTTCTGATTTTCGTACCGTGTGTACAAGGCTTTAGTCTTTGTAGACACACAAGATCTGGTGCAGCTGTGCAAGGTAGCCAATCAGTTTCTAAAAAATCTTGGAAGTTTATTGTTTTTTATGCAGAGCTTCACCAGATTTTACACTCTCCAGTTTTAGTAAATCAGCCCCTTACTGTCAACTTGCACACCCTTCAGTGGTTGCACATCATTGTTCAGGGCTAGCAACTTAATGGTGACAACTGTAAAACACGCCTATGCAATAACTGTCAGCCAAACTGCTTATAATCTCTACTGGAGGAGCAATGACAAGGTCACAATGCAGGCTAGTTGGGTGATAGGCATAACACAGTCATCCTTTAACAAAAATCCTGTAAAGTCATATGGTGTATAATTTCTAGGAGTAACATATATTTATATAGTATTTATATGGTATATTTATATGATGAAGATGTTGGTATGCCCTGATATGTTGTTTTTGAGTATGTTATGTATGTTTTTTCTTTAGTAAAATCAATAGAAAGACTTTGAAAACTAAACAAAAATGTGCCTAAACAAGATTATTTAAATGAAAACAGTAAATTCATAAGGAATAAACATTACTTCTGAAAATATATTAATATGCTGAAGATTACATGAAATTTTAGTGACTGGGTTCAGATTTACTAATGTCCAACAAAAGGCTGCAAACCGTTGAGGTCACTCCACCTAAAACGCTTTATTCAGCTGTAGCTGATACACTTTAGCCCCCCCCTTTAACCACTCCTTCTGATACATTTCACTTAGGCTTAAGTGTAGAGAATAATTGCTATGATTAAGTCCAGCTGGAGTGAAATACATCAGAGAGGAATGTGTCTTAGGTAGTTCCAGTGTGTTAGCTCTGGCTAAATAAAGCTTTTTTAAGTGGAGTGATGATCTCAGTGTGTGGCATTCTGTTAAAAATGATTAGGTACATAGACACTGAGGCCTCGTACACACGACCGAGGAACTCGTCGTAAATGAAACATAATTTTCCTCGACGAGTTCCTTGTTAGGCTTGTCGAGAATCTTGACAAGCTTTCTTTGCATACACACTGTCAAGACAAAATCTCATCGTTCTCAAACGCGGTGACGTACAACACGTACAACGGCACTATAAAGGGGAAGTTTGATTCCACTGGCGCCACTCTTGGCGCTGCTTTTGCTAATCTCATGTTACTGCGTGTTAAGTAATAGTTTGGTGAGAGACAGTTCACGCTTTTCAGTCTGTTACAGCGTGACGAATGTGCTATCTCCATTACAAACCCTACTTTTACCGAAGGCACGCTCCCATCTCATACTTTATTCTGAGCGTGCGCGGGTTTCTAAGCATACACACAAACGTGTTTCTCGTCGTAAACCAGCCGGATGAGAAACGCGACGAGGAAATTGAGACTCCCGATGAGGAAAAAGAAAACTTGTTCTCTTTTTTTCTCATCGAGTTCCACGACAGTTTTCTCGACGAAAAACATACACACGACAAAAAAGCTCTGCCACCAAGTTTCTTGATGGATTCTGTCGAGGAAAACGGTTGTGTGTACGAGGCCTCACTCTTCAGGCCAAGTATGTTTTACCTTTGGTCGGAGAGGAGCATCAGTGTTTTTGGAGTAGTGTCCCGTAGAATCTACTAAGGCCCCATACTCACGAGCAAACATGTCTGCTGAAACTGGCCCGCAGGCCAGTTTCAGCAGACATGTTTGGTCGTGTGTGGGCGCGAGCGGGCCGAATTCCAGCAAACATTTGCCCGCCGGGCCTTTTCCCAGCAGACAAATATTCCTGGACTTGTTTTAAAACAGCCCGCTGGAATTCAGCCCGCTCGGACATGTACGGTCGTCAGTACAGACCTACCGTACATGTCCAGCCGCCCGCCGTGCCTCGCATGCGTCGAATGACTTCGACGCATGCGTGGAAGCATTTTAAAGGCGGGCCGCCCACGTCGCCGCGTCATTGTCGCGGCGACACCGCGTCATCGACGCGGCGACACCGCGGACACGCCCCGCGTATTGTTTACGCGCGGACTTCTGTACGATGGTGTGTACAACCATCGTACAGAAGCCCTCTGGCAGACATGTATGGTGAAAACGGTCCGACGGACCGCTTTCACCATACATGTTTGTCCGTGTGTACCCGGCCTAAGAGTGGGTTTTGATTTACTTTAATTGATTTGACCTTCTGGCTTTGATTTGCACACCTGACCTACTGATTAGAATAAAGATTCTGCTTAAGGCTCCACCGGGTCCTCCTATGTAGCAACCGCTTGGAGTGCAGACAAGGACAGAGCTTGTCCCAGCTCTGGACATCTAATGGAAAAGGAGGCCGCACATCTCTGCAAAGCCCCTTAGGAAGGTGTATAGGCTGTACACCTTCTTACAGGGTTTTGCAGAGATGTGCGACTTCGAGGACTTTTCCCTTTACCTACTGATCAGTATACCGGACTTTCCATACCCCCTGTTAAAAATCTTAGCGATTGGTATATTTTTCATAAATGACCCTGAATGTTCAAAACATTTGTACACCTAACAAATGAGAATGTAGAATGTTGTGTGTGATGTTTTTAACCACTTAAGGACCAAGCATATTAAAAACATTTTTTTTTGCTAGAAAATTACTTAGAACCCCCAAACATTATATATATTTTTTCTAACATCCTATAGAATAAAATGGAGGTTGCTGCAATACTTTCTGTCACACCATATTTGCGCAGCGGTCTTTCAAACACACTGTTTTGGAAAAAAATACACTTTTTTAAATAACAAAATAAGACAACAGTAAAGTTATTCCTTTTTATTTTTATATTGTGAAAGATAATGGTATGCTGAGTAAACTGATATCCAACATGTCATGCTTCAAAATTGCGCCTGTTCGTGGAATGGCGACAAACCTTTACCCTTAAAAATTCTACAAGTTGCATGTTTTGAGTTACAGTGGAGGGCTAGAGTTAGTGCTCATGCTCTAAAGATCCTCACATGTGTTGTTTAAACACCATTTTCATATGTCGGCACTGCTCACATATGCGTTCGCTTCTGCACGCGAGCTTGGCGGGACGGGGCATGTTTACATTTTTTTTTATTATTATTTATTTTACCTTTTATTTTTGCACTGTTCTTTAAAAAAAGTGTCACTTTTATTCCTATTACAAGGATATCATATTTACACTAAAATGCAATAACAAACAAAAATGTTGTTTAAAATTTTTTTTTTTTTTTAAGAGCTATGGGCGGAAGTGACATTTTGATGTTTGGCCTGCTTCCCCTCACTTATCTTCATACCTAACAGAGAGAAGGACCCAATCGCCTCCGCCACTGTCTGTGGTTCCGGTAGGCGGGCGGAGAGCACTGGAGTGCCGCAGGGGGAGCACTCTCACGCCGCTGATAAAAGTGATTTTGCGGCAAAACCACCAGAGACCACTTTTATCTAAAAGTGGACCGCCCACTGAAGAAAAGGATACTGGGGTTATGGTAGCTAGCTGCTGCCATAACAACGATACTCCTCTTCAAAGTACCGACGTATAACAAAGGCGGCCGGTACGTAAGTGGTTACATTTTATCATCTTTGTTCAGTATTATGACCCAGAAAAAGATTTGTTCACATTTGCATAGTAATTCATGCACAAATGCCTAAAAACACTAAGCTTGCATGAACTTTTTTCACTAGTATAAATTCTATTAAAGTTGTAATGCTTGCTTTCTATTTTGGCAATTAGGTCTATTACCCTTTACAATACAATTGTAGTAGGCAATGTAACATTAAAATATTTCAGCCATGACTTATTGTGATTTAAATCATCTGTTAGCTACAAAACTTTATCCAAAAATACAGTCTTTCAAGTCTAAAATGAAATGTGTTTTTCTTTCATTATATTTCCTGGCATGAAGACGTTTTAAGATTTCTATATATCATTTATCACCCTTTTGTTGTTATGGGGTAGATATCAATAAAAATATTAATTTCATTTACAATTTAGCTTTGGAAAAATATAATTTTTTTTTGCTTAGGATTCACGCATAAAGCTATTTGCAAAGTGTATTTGGTCATGCTGGAGGTGACCGTATTAAGTGAAACCATCCATAGTCTAAAAAAAAAAAGAAGGGAAAAATGAATTTTAGCTAAATCTGCAACAGCTTTGTGAAAATTCAAAAGGAAATATGCTGAAAATGGTTCAAACTAATTGCCTGCCATACACTGCTGTTCCGCATTATCCACCATTAAATAAATGGTTTTCAACATTTACTGTGACTGTAAAAAAAGGATTTATTCTCAAACAGCAGAACATTTCAAGTGTACATTAGCTTTTACTATTGGGGAAAGTAACATAACTACATAACTATATTTAATGCAGAATGTTGATTTGCTTGATCTTTTTTCCTTTCTGTTTGATTATTTATAAACTACAAAGCTTAAAGGGAAGCTTTAGTGCATTTTCAGTTAGCACAATATTGTAATGCGTACCTCAAAGTGTTAACATCTCAGAGTGAACAAATTCATGCATGTGAGAAATCAATTTCCTGATAAAGTGTTGGTTGGCTCAACAAACTTGTAGAGTGGCTAAAGGGCTACTTACCAATCCACTGCTAGCTAAGCTGCGTGAACAGCAGGCTTCCAAACCAGAAAGCCAATTTCAATTCACCGAATGATGACCCATCATGGATAGGAGAAAATTGGGTTTCTGCTTTTATTACTGCCGAATGTTATACAGACATACCCCACTTTTAAGTACACAATGGGGTTTATTTACTAAAGCTGGAAAGAGTAAAATCAGGCAAATTTCTGCATAGAAACAAATGAGCTTCTAACCCCAGCTTGTTCAATTAAGCCGGGTAATAAACCCTGGAAGTTCATTGGTTTTTATGCAGAAGTGAGCCCGATTTTGTACTTTCCAGCTTTAGTAAATAAACCCCATTGTGTACTTAAAAGTAGGGTATGCCTGTAGTGCAAGAACCTTTATCCCTTGCAGCATCATTTGCTAATAGGAAAGTAGTATACCTCCTTAATGGGTGCTATCCTAATAAAGACTTGTAGAACTTTCTTGTTAGCCAGTAATGTCACAAAGGGGGGATTCCCTGCAAAGTTAAAAATGTAATCTTTCTTGACCACCGCCACCCACAAGAAGACAAGACCACCTGAGAGAAAAATTCTTTACTTATAACATCAGTAGTGCATTTAGATTTTGTGCTGCCCTAGGCCTGACTAAACTCGTGCACCCCCTAATTTAAATATGATCCACCCCTTCCTGTCAAGGCCATACCCCTTGCCGTTTAAGACCTGCCCTGAAATTTTTGTAAATGGGGACACTAGTTTATGAGGGCCTGGGGGGGGCAATATATTCCATTAATTTGCATAGATTTCCTCTCACTTCCTGTTTGTCTATGGGGCAGGAAGTGAAGGGAAATCTCTGCAATGGGACAGGGATGGTAAACAATAAACTGACAGGGGCTATAACCCTCCCTTACTCTATCCAAAATTAATAAGAAAAAAATAAGTGTAGCGTACAGTTTTACTTTAATGCACACATTTCTGATAATTTTTGGAGAGGACTAAGAAGATATAATCATGCCAATGGTGCAGCAGAAACATATAGCACAGTGAGGAAGGTTTGTGGTCCAGGTTTTTAGGACAAAATTAGAAGCGGCGCCCCCCCACACAGTTGCAGAATGCTGGCCGCCCACAAACCGGAAGCAGTGTGGCCGCTTTATGGGTGCGCTAGACTAATTTGCCTAACAGTGTAGGGCAAGCCGGTGGGGACTCTTTTTGTGCTGCCCCCTGCAAAGTGCTGCCCTAGGCCGGGGCCTTGTTGGCCTAGGCCAGGGCCTTGCTGGCCTAGGCCAGGATACAGCGTTGTAACATATACAAATTGTATATTCCTGAATGAACAACGACTGAGATAAAATACAAGTACCTGTACATAATGATATTGTTGTAAGTCAGTCAGGCTTGAAATATTTACACTAAGCAAAGAAGAAAGGGTACTGTACAACCACTTTGCAGCATTCTTACCAGGAAACAGAATCTGCATCTTAAATGAGCAAATATGGCTACTCAACATACCTAAATGATTACATACTATATTAAAAATGCAAGTTTTTAAAATATTAACACACAGACAAAACTACTCACATAAAGCTAAAACAAATTTAACCACTCCCTCCACGTAGTCGTTAAATTACGTAATTTATTTTGAGTGAAGATATCTGGATGTTGCCTGCAGCTACAGACAAAAATAACCCAGAGCTTATTGAATGTGGCAAAGCTTCACTTTGTAAAGAATACCCAATTAGGTGCAAGGAAAATAAAAAATAAAAACAGCATTTTTGATTGCACATAATTGTATAATGGAAATCAGCAGAGCTTCCCCACATTCACTAAGGTCTGGGGAAAATGACTCGCAAAATGCGTAGTCTATTTGCCTTTAGTAAAACCCTATGCATCTCATCAGGCAGTTGTGTCCTGGTATTCAACTGCACTCCTCTGAGTACCAAATATGCATAGCTCATATCTTATACCATACCATTTCATGTGCCTTTCAACATTGGGGTGGCAAACCATCCCCCAAATTGAGCCAAGGACCTCCTCCCTACATCCTCACCCCCAAAAATGAAGTGGAGTTTTGTGGGCGACTTATAGGAATCTCTAATTTATAAAAAGGGGGATTGGGTCCTGGATATCCACTCCCTACCAGGGAAATGGGCACAGGAAACATTAGTAACCTTTATTATCCAAGAAAATGAAATAATATAAAGTGGATGTAAACCCACTCCCATCCATTCTAATCTACTGCCATAGTGGTTATCTATAGGGATATGCATACCTCCTGCATGTATCCTTACCTGTCAAATGTCTCCCCTCTGTCTGTTATCAGACCCAAAAACCTGCAGATTCTGTGGGTGGGTCTGTTGTCCGGAGCTCAGTGGGTGGAGTCGTGATGTCAGTAGACTCCCAGCCCACCTTTACACTCCCCTTGTCAACATGCATTTTCTCCTGTGTATTTCTTACACTGAACTTCTGCTATGATCACTAACATCCAGTCAAAACCCAGAAAAGTCACCACATGACTTCAGCATGCCCAAATTATGCTGAGCTTTGGAGCAGCCAATCCTCTGAAATCTGTAGAATAAAGGAGGAGGGGATCTGAAGAACACAGAATGCCTCTCTCAGGCTCGTGCATGAGGTATGTAAATCCACTGTTGCTCACAGCAGGGGGGAAGAACTGACTCCTATTTCTCTCTGTGTCAGTTTTTATCTCACTGAAAAAAGATAAGAGGACTGTTCAGAGCTGGATTAACTCTTCGTGGCAAGACTGGGCACAGATGACATGAAATCCTATACTGTACAAGGTGTAAGCCTTAATTTAAAAAAAAATCGGGTTTACATCCACTTTAAAGAAAATGGACTTGGACTTTACTGGTACAGAGAGCACCTACACATTTAAAATTGTAAAAAATATCAAAAAGTTTATTACAAATCTTTGTTAAAAAAGTATATGGATAAAAGTATACATAACCAGGTCCCAAGAAATTGAAACCTGCAAAACAAGCCAGCAGGAGCTACTTCTGTATAGTCCACAGGCGCACCAAGAGACGAAATGGTTCATGCATTAAGCAGTCTTTGCTTATTTAGGACCTTGTATTCTTGGGCATTATGATAAGCAGCATGTGGCTGCTGGATGGAAGTGAAGGGCAGCAAGTGGGCAATGGGAGTACCTGGGGGGGGGGGGGTACTGAAGAGCAATGAAGTCAATCCATTTCATTCCAAAAGACAAGATACATTTTTTCTCCCGTGATTAGAGTAAATAATATCAAGAGACCCCCCCTAGGGGGTAGAAACCAGGATATAAGGTGTGTTCCCTCCTTGGGATCTAGCTGTGGATATTAAGGGCCAGCCATATGTTTGATAATATAAGGTGTCCCAAGGGTACACAAGTATCCAGAGAGATCCCAATAAGCTTGGAATACCAGCCAGTAAATATAGATGATCTCAATACCACCAATATTTTCTCAATTAAGGTCTCTGCCTAGTATTTCAAAATATGTATCAACCGCCAACAGTCAAAAAATTTAATGTAAAACAAATACACCGACACTTTGAAAAAGTATTTTAGTGACAATACAAAAACCATAAGTAATGGCCCCTCAATGTAAACTCGTCAATCATGTCATCCAGTAATGTAGTGCCGATGTTTCCCCACTGCCACAATGACAAGCTGCCTAATGATGTTTCCCCGCTTCCACAGTTTTCTAACCCAATGATGTTTCCCCGCTTCTACAGTTTTCTAACCCAATGATGTTTCCCCACTGCACTAACCAGTGCCATTTTAATATAAACACACAGCTGGGGATCCAAGGTGGTATCGATGACCAAATATTGTCATGACCATTCATGGTCAATGATGTCACCCAGGATTTCCTGCACTGTGTTTACATTACCCCAGCACTGGGGACCTGCCAATTTATATGGGAGAGCATCAGAGAAAATTTTCAAACAGGTTGAGAGTGCAGCGGGAAAAAAGTTTCAAACAGGATTGACTCATGTTCAACCCCAACCCAAATCTCATCCCTTGTCATAAATTGTAACAGATGGCATAACACACATTCACTGCACATTTGGTTAAAGTGGATGTAAACCCACTCTCATCCTTTCTGAACTACTGCCATAGTGCTGATCTATTAGGATATAGATGCATCCTGCATGTATCCTTACCTGTTAAATGTATCCCCTATGTCTGTTATAAGAACTGAAAAACTGCAGATTCTGGGGGTGGATCTGTTGTCTGGAGCTCTGTGGGTGGAGTTGTGATGTCAGTAGACTCCCCGCCCACTTCTACACTCCCCTTACACTGAATTCTGCTATGGTCACTAACATCCAGTCAAAATCCAGAAAAGTAACCACATGCCTTCAGAAAAGGAGTGGGGGTGGGAATTAAAAAAATAATGCCTGTCTCCAAGCTAGTGCATGAGATATGTAAATAACCTGTCACTCACAGCAAGGGGGTGGAACGGACCAAGGTTTTTCTCTGTAAGTCCATTTTATCTCACTGAACAATAAAAGAGGATTGCTCAGAGCTGGATTAACTCTGTGTGGCAAGACTAGGCACAGATGATAGGAAATCGTTTACACATTGTGACAGCAAAAAAATAAATAAACAATTCGGGTTTACATCCACTTTAAGGGATTTCTGCTAAAGCAGTGGCTCATCTATTCAAACCTCTGATCCTTTTTTAGCATCTAAACGAACTAAAAGTAAAAGTAACGAATTAAATTGCATAGTGAGCATCCTTGTTTCAGATCGTGCTTACAGCCATATCTGTATCAACTTTGCACGAGACAAATACATTTATTCGAACAGGCTACTACGACTTTAGCAGAATTTCACATCTCTTGGGAATATGATTGCGTTCTATTTCCCTCATTAACACGTTGTCCAAATGAAAGTCTTTAGGATTGCCTTTTAATCCAAATGTTTTCCTTCTCTGCCCCATACATTTCTCACTGGCACACTCCTTTGTTGTTCTACAGTAGTTTCAGCAAACTCCTCTTTCATTCTGCTGTTCATCACATAGCTCCTTGCAACCTGTCAGTAAACTTCGGACATACTGTCCTGAGAGAAGCAGAAAACAGGTCTGCTACCCAGAGTGACCAAAATGAATCTAATCTGAAGACTTCATAGGCTCCTGCCTGGCAGTTATGAAAAGCAGAAAGCATAGCCCAAATACTTAATGATCAAATATGGCTAACCCCATGTACAATGTACATACATTAAATAAATTATACATAGGAAAAAGATCAACACATTGATAAGATTGTTCATATGAAGCTGATCTCTTTTACATATCTGAAAATATTGAAAAGACTATCCATGCCATTGTTGGATGCATTTATAATCACAATAGATGACCTTCCTTAATGGATCTGCAGCAGATACTGGTAAACTCACAGCTCTGCTAGTTATTGTGAGAACTGACTTTGAAGTTTTACAAAATAATTTATACTCTACATAGAGTCTACTAATGTTCAGTGAGTCTGCAATTACAGTGCACCGAACAATAGCAGTGTCATATAAAGTGCATAGTAGCACATCATTATGATGTCCATTGACTTGTTTGTCTGGAACAAAATCCATTTGCTATGATAAACTAATTTACAAGAGAAATGTATGGCATAAATTACCAATGACATATATTTACTTAATTAAAAATAATGCATAATAAGTTCCTGTAATAATATTCAATTCAGTGGCATTGTGATTTGTCCTTTTTAATGTGGAAAATGACCATATCAAGCCTGGGGCAGTTATTAATGTTGTTTTTCTAGCATGCAGAGAAAGATACAAAGCAAACAGACATTTTACACACTTGAACTGCCTAGGGAGGTATATAATAATTTCAAACCACTTCTCTGATTAATTTACTTCTGCTGATTTAAGAAGGAAAATTAAAATATAAGTCTTTTGATAAAGCAGCTGTCGATAAAAGTTTCTGAAGCAAATACTTTTACACAGAGCACTAACACCAATGCTGGGGGTTAATACTGTGGTCAATGACACCAATACAGGGGGTTATTATTGTGTCCACTGACACCAATGCTGGGGGTTATTACTGTGGCAACTGACATCATTGGTGGGGGTTATTATTGCAGTCACTGACACCATTGCCGGGGATATTACTGTGTCTACTGACACCAAAGCGCACCCTGGAATGTCCATGATCGTCGGGTCTCCCAGACCCCGGTGTGTCATGGATCGGGGTAAAGGGCTAATGACAGTGGCCCCTTACCAGGTGATCACGTCATCCAATGACAGCGTGATCACTTGTAAACAAATTGGAGCAAGTCCAGTTTTGCTTCTCCCCTCTCCTCACGCGTATCAGTATACTGTGTGAGAAGGGGGGGAGCCAGGTGCAGCAGTGCTATTAACTGGATGTGAAGTTCCTACAGCGCTGATCTGTGCCCATCCCTGGCTCATCCATCCATCCATGGCTCATCCATGCTCCATCAATTTTACATCCATTGCTTATCCATCCATGGCTCATCCATGTTAAATCCATGGCTCATCCATGCTCTATCCATGGCTCATCCATGCCACATCAGTGATCATCCGTGCCACATCAGTGCTCATCCATGCCACATCCATGCCACATCCATGGCGCATGAGTGATCATCCATGCCACATCACTGATCATCCGTACCACATCCATGCCACATCAGTGCTCATCCGTGCCACATTAGTGCTCATCTGTTCCACATCCATGCCACATCAGTGCTCATTCATGCCACATCAGTGCTCATCCATGCCACATCAGTGCTTACCCGTGCCACATCCATGCCACATCAGTTCATCCATGCCACATCAGTACTCATCCATGCCACATCAGTTTATCTGTGCCACATCAGTACTCATCCATGCCACATCCATGCCCCATCAGTGCTCATCCATGCCTTATCCATGCCACATTAGTGCTCATCCATGCCACATCAGTGCTCATCCATGCTACATCAGTACTCATCCGTGCCACATCAGTGCTTATCCATGCCACATCAGTGCTTATCCATGCCACATCAGTGCAACATCCATGCCACATCAGTACTCATCCATGCCACATCCATGCCACATCAGTGCTCATCCATGCCTCATCCATGCCACATTAGTGCTCATCAATGCCACATCAGTGCTCATCCATGCTACATCAGTGCTCATCCATGCTACATCAGTACTCATCCATGCCACATGAGTGCTCATCCATGCCACATCAATGCTCATCCATGCCACATCCATGCCACATCAGTGCAACATTCATGCCACATCAGTGCTCATCCGTGCCTCATACATGCTACATTAGTGCTCATCCATGCCACATCAGTGCTCTTCCATGCTACATCAGTACTCATCCGTGCCACATTAGTACTCATCTGTGCCACATCAGTGCTCATCCATGACGCATCAGTGCTCATCCATGCCACATCAGTGCTCATCCTTGTCACATCAGTTCTTATCTGTGTCAAATCCACGCCACATCCCTGCCACATCAGTGCTCATCCATGCCACATCCATGCTACTACAGTGCCCATCAGTTCCACTACAGTGCCCATCAGTGCCTCAGAAAAGTGTAATAGGTAGTCAAATTAGATTTGAAATGTATGTCCCTAGAACACCTGTTGGTGCTCCCTGCATGTTGGGCCTCTGTATGTGGCCAGGCTGTGAAAAAGTCTCACACGTGTGGTATCCCCATACTCAGAAGGAGTAGCAAAATATATTTTGTGGCTAATTTTTGCTATGTATATGCTACACTTTAGAAATATCTTATAAATGGACATCGTTGTGTAAAAAAAAGGGTTTTCATTTTCTTTCCACACTTTCCAAAAATTTGTGGGAAAAAATGACATGTTCAAAAGACTCATTAAGCCTCATAGAATATATGTTGGGGTGTTGACTTTTCAAAATGGGGTAATTTTATGGGCATTTCCATTCTCCTGGTGTTCTAGGACCTTCAAAAGTGTAAGAGCTAGTCTAGAAATGATATATGTAATTTAAGCTCCTAGAACGCCTGATGGTGCTATCTGCATGTTGGGCCTCTGTATGAGGCCAGGATTTGTAAAAGTCACACACATGTGGTATCGCCATAATCAGGATGAGTAGAAGAATGTGTTTTGAGATGTAATTAGTGGTATGCATATGCAGTGTGATATGTATAACCCGTTAACATGACAATTTATAAAAAAAAAATGATAAAAAATCTAAATTTTTCAAAGAATTGTGGGAAAAAATTACAACTTAAAAAAACTCACCATGCCTCTTGATAAATACTTTGGATTGTTTACTTTCTAAAAAGGTGTCATTTGGGGGGTATTTGTACTGTCCTGGATTGTTAGGCACACTATAGACCCATTCGGATCCACCTGCCTGTTTTTCAGGCAAATCCAAGTGGGCCACCCATTGTCTTGTATGGGTAGGCGAATATCAGCGGAGATGTGTCCACTGACACCCACCTGTCATCTGATCCAACGAGATCCGCTCAAAACAGACGTTCGCCATCCATCCAGCGGATTGGATGGGATCGGATGAAAATGATCATGCTGTCTGTTTTCATCTGATCTTCCCATAGAGATCAGCGAGGCTCTAAAACAGTCTGTCACAGCACAGTGAGCAGAGATGGACCTGTCATCTGCCTGCTCAGCGTGGATCAATTTATCAATCTCCTGCTGAGCTAGCGGAGTCCGCTGAGCCGATCCGCCCCATGTGAAAGGGGCCTTAGGGTTTAAAGAAATGAGATAGGCCTTCTGTACATCATGTTTACATCATCAGCACATCATGTGTGATCAATTTTCAATGATTGGCACCATAGTTTGTAGACTCTATAACTTGCACAAAGACCAAATAATATACACTGATTTGGGTTATGTATTTTTTTTACCAAAGATATGTAACAGTATAAATAAAGAAAAATTACTAATTTGCTAAATTTTATAACCAAAACAAAGAAAAATGCTTTTTTTTAACAACATTTTCTATCTTTTTTCATTTATAGTGCAAAAAATAAAACCCAGAGTTGATCAAATACCACCAAAAGAAAGCTCTATTTTTGTGAAAAAATTACAACAATTTCATATGGGTACAGTGTTGCATGGCTGAGTAATTCTCATTTAAAATGTGAGAGCACGGAAAGCTGAAAATTGGTCTGGTTAGGAAGGGGGTTTAAGTGCCCTGTTAGCAAATGGTTAATGTGTGCCGTCGTATCTATGCGGCTGATTCTTAGAATCAGTTACGCATAAATTCGGCTAAGATACGAGCGGCATAAGTCTCTTACGCCGCCGTATCTTAGTTGCATATTTACGCTGGCCGCTAGGTGGCGCTTTCGTAGATTTCCGCGTTGAATATGTAAATTAGCTAGATACGCCAATTCACGAACGTACGTGCGCTCGGCGTAGCAAAATAAGTCGTTTACGTAAGACATACGCCGGCGTAAAGTTACCCCTCATAAAGCAGGGGTAAGTCATGTTAGGTATGGACGTTGGAAACGTACGAACAGTGTCGTTTGCGTAAGTCGTCCGTGAATGGGGCTGGACAGTTACACTACGCCGCCGTAACTTTGGGCGTAGGTTCTTAGAGAATTCGGGACCTGCCTCACTAAGTTACGGCGGCGTAGTATATCTGAGATACGCTACGCCCGCACATAGTTACGCCGCCCTACGTGAATCTGAGCCTGAGAGTTTAATGTGCATTTGCAGTTCAGTATTTGCATACAACTTGGGAAAAATCTTTATAGCTGAATTTTTATCTTAGTATTATTTTACTATCATTATCAGAAGTGTGTTGCTCCATATGAATAAAGCATTTGGTCTCTGAGAAAATGGAGGGACAATATTTTTATTTTTTTATTTTTTACCTCTACCTATCCAGAATGATTTCTGTCTAAAGTCTAAATGTCAGGTCAAATTTGTATTTGCCTACACTTATATATCATCAGCTTAATTTTAAGCTGTTCTGGAATGGCATTGTTCTGTGCGGATATAATACTTTTTATAGCGCTCCATAAACAGTGACATATGTTACCGTCTCACTTATTTGATGATGTACTGTTCTTTAAATTGGATTTTAAAGTTTTACAGTTCTGTTATGGTGATGAACTTCTGAAGATTAACAAAATGTTCCATGGGATTGTTTCATGTATCTGTCACCTGTAAAGGGTTTGCTGCAGGGAAGCCATTTTTAACAGCATCTAATTTATTTCTAGGGAAGGGAATTTAACCATTAGTGTTATTTTTTCATACCATTCTACTACATCAGAAAAGAAACCATATGATCCAGAAAGATAAATGCAGTCTTCAATTACATGTTTGCTATCTACAGTATACAGCATAGGCACATATAAAAGATACATTATAGTAACTGTGAGTTCTGAAAATGATAGCACCTAGTTATGATAGCTGGAATGGTTTAATATTATAAACATGCTTAAAGTAACATTCAACCCCCCTCCCCCATGTTGTTATTTTTCTTCTTGTAATGCTACATTCTTCTCCAAACACATAATCACCAGAACAATAAATCCAGCATTGCTGGATCTGCTGTGATCCCAGTAATATACACCAGGTCCCACATGACCATCTTGGTCCTCTTTAGCTGGCTGCCTTTTCCGGGTGAACTTAGCCAGCTACCGATGATGTGCTGGACCCACCTTCCAGCTGCTCAGTGTGCCCGATCCTTCAGATCTCCTTGTAGATGTGATATAAGTATTGCAGATGTTTATGTATCACAGGAGTCTGCAGTACCAGTTATACATCATTCTGGTGACAGGGGGCAGAGCCAAGGAAAGATACGTGAGATAAGTTTCCACTTTTTTGCCATCCATATTGGTATGATATACTTGGGTTAGGTTATTAAATGTGTTCTCTGTATGGTCCATTTTCTCATTGAAGATACTTTTCAAGTGTTAAATTGAAGGCAGAGTTCTACATTACCAGGGGATGTCAAAATGTTCCTGTTTGTTTTATCTTAAGAGGATTGAGGACAATCCAAACAGCAATATTTAACTTAGTAGGAAAGTTTTAGAGTACAACTTAGGCCCCTTTTACACTACCGCGATTTCGCCGTGATTTTGCGGCTGTGATTTCAGTGAATGCCTGTGTAAGTGGCATCAAAATCGGACCAAAGTAGTGCAGGGACTACTTTGAAGTCAGAATGACTTGAAGTCGTACTAATATGAATGGTTGTCATTGGAAATCATGGGAAATGACTTGTCAGGCTACTTTGCCTTTACAAATCGTGGGACAAGTCGTATAAGTGTGAAAGGGGCCTTAGTACTACTATACTTATGCCTAGTAAAAAAGATATGAACTGGGTGAAATGGGCATGGATAACTTTCAGAGCTTTTAAAAAGTGATAGATGTCCAATATTTTAGAAATAATAATATTTATTTATTAATTACAGGTACTTATCATAATATTAATTTACCCTCATAATAATTCAGGGGAAAGATTATTCAGTGCTATGTATTTAAGGCCGAAACTTGTACTGTGCATACATATGCTAAATTAACAGTGAAGTGGACATTTACGTTGCTTTTCCATAGTGTAACAAATGTTTTTGCAACCCATTCTGAAGACTCTTCTGCAAAATGAATAATGATGCCTGTATTCCAACGTCAGAAAAGCAACAAAGTTGTTTTGTTTTTATAAGGTCCAACTACTTATGTAGTTCCTTCAAGAGTAAACCTTGATGTTCATTTTCTGCAAACATGGTTATTATTTAAGAAACAAGCAGGGTGTATTTTTTCCTCTAAGATGAAGTTAAACGTGCACTTGTTGAGTTATATGCCTTTATTTTTCCTGACAACTGTCATCTATAGTTTGTCCAACATTCAAGTGCATTTAAATCTTCCAACTGGCAGTAGCAGAAGCAATATGTGAACAGCTTTACAAGTCAATAGACTGATTGATGCATATGAACCAGGAGGAACTAAATCACTATTACATAGCTTTTATGCCTAGTGACAATAAACCTCTATCCCACAAGATGTGTAATTTCAAATAAAAATATATCTATATAAGCAATCATATACTTCAAAGCATCCCCAAGTACTATTCTGGTATTATGTTTTTTTTTATCAGATTGATCAGTTAATACAAAAAAAAGCTAGGCAAAAAAGGAAGAGAAGTGCCAGGCAAATCCTAGTGCAGCATTATTTCATTTGATTTAAATACAAATTGCTAGCAGTATAAGGTGCACTTACATAGTGCTAGTGAGGGTAGGTGCTTTACAGATCCAGCATCACTGAAGAGCTGCAGGGGTGTCCCTGTGGAAGAGTCCACAAGCGTCATGTGTTAGAGGGAAGCTGAAGCCTTGAGGGACCTAGAGAGGATGGCGGATGTGTAACTTTGTGTAGGAGTATTCCGGAGCTGTCAGAGTGGGGAGCCGCCTACCACTGTGTCTGGCCAATCAGAACGCGCTTCAAAGGCACTGCCAAGCCTCCTTCATCAGCTGACACACATCGCTTGTGGACTCTTCCACAGGGGCACCCGGGAGACTCTTTGGTGATGCTGGATCTGGAAAGCACCTACCCTCACTAGCACTATGTAAGTGCACCTTATACTATCAACAATTTGTATTCTAATCAAATAAAATAATGCTGCATTAGGATTTGCTCCCTTTGCAGCATTTGTTTCAAAGACTCAGAGTTGACAGGGGTGCACCCCCTAGAACTCTATGTTCAACTTGTTTATATCAGGACTTTGATCGATCAATTTGTTACAAAAAACTTTTGTTTTTTATTAATGAATTTTTTATTTTTATTTGTTTTACCTCCAAAATATAATTTTATTGTTTCTATTGATGAACCAGCACACTTACGCATGTTATCCCACTATTCAGTGTTTCGGGCACTGAGTGTAACCACCAGTGCTTTATGTGTGTGTGTCTTTTCTTATACAAAAAAAAGCTACATATTTAAATGATTTGTGATATAACTCAATCTAGCTTTTTAAAAGAGTGTACTATTTTTAATTGATGTCATTTATTTGGTGCTTGAGATGCACATACAATGTAAAAATACAGGTATGTAAGCAAAATAACAGGAAGCTATAAATACATATGGATATATACATGTTTGCATAATGGATAAATATCCAGCAGATGCAGATCAATCAAAATATCAACTTTATGTATTTGCATTTGCTTTGTGTATGCTTGATCATTTAGCTGTGTACATTTGATGCATATAAAGTATATTAAGCATACATTTCAGTAAGCTGACAAAGTCCAGTCAACAGGTAGCGATGGTAATGAAAATAACCTCCCATGTTTTTTGAGTATTTAGATGCTGTTTCATTGACTGTAGTTACACCAACCTCCACAGATGGTGTGTATTGACTACAATCCCAACAGTCACCACTAGATGGTGCCTACTAGGAACAGGATTTTCTCAATCAATGAACACTCCTATTTATTTTTTGTGGTTGAACTGGATGGACTTTTTTCAACCTGACTAACTATGTAACTCCTAAAACAATAAATCTGTATTGCAAACCACCTTTAAAGTATATCTATAGTCATTTGTTTTTCATTAAAATAGATTAGGGGAGGGTAAAAGTGTCTCACAGTTATTTTTTTCCATCTGTGTCTTCTTAGGGAGATTTTCCCTCAATTCCTGTCCTGTAGACATAACAGGAAGTGAGGTGGTATATTTGTAATATGAGGGAAATCTCCCCTTAGACAGTTGAAATGGGAACTTTTCTATTCCTGTTTTGGAGTCAGCTCAAAATTTTGGGGCAGATCCTCAGAGCGAGTACGCCGGCGTATCTACTGATACGCCGGCATACTTTCAAATTACCCGCGTCGTATCTTTGGTTTGAATCCTCAAACCAAGATACGACGGCATCTGGGTTAGATCTGACAGGTGTACGTCCTCGTACGCCTTCGGATCTAAAATGCAATACTTCGGCGTCCGCTGGGTGGCATTCACGTCGTTTTCCGCGTCGGGTATGCAAATTAGCTATTTCCGATGATCCACGAACATACGCGCGGCCGTCGCATTCTCTTACGTCGTCTCTAGTCGGCTTTTTCCGACGTATAGTTAAAGCTGCTGTTTTGCGGCGTATAGTTAGACTTGCCATGTTAAGTATGGCCGTCGTTCCCGCGTCGAAATTTGAATTATTATTTTTTTGCGTAAGTCGTCCGTGAATCGGGATGGACGTAATTAACGTCTAAGTTAAAAAAAATTACGACGTCATTTACCACAATGCACGGCGGGAAATTTAGAAACGGAGCATGCGCAGTTCATTCGGCGCGGGGGCGCGCTTCATTTAAATGAAACACGCCCCCTAATCGCCGATTTGAATTCCGCCGCCAAAGATACACTACGCCGCCGTAACTTACGCCCCAAATTCTTTGGGGATTCGAACCGGCCAAAAGTAAGTTACAGCGGCATAGTGTATCTCTGATACGCTGTGCCCATCTATTTCTATGTGAATCTGCCCCTTTGTGTTTACCCTGACATTTATTCATGCTGACATTGGTGATCATAACAATTAGAGAGAGTGAATATTCCTAACAGGAACACAGACAGCAATAATAACCCAACAATGGTTGTCTTTATTTATGCTTTAAGTCTTAGGCTGAAAGATTCAATGAGCCATTTTTCAGATGATATACAAGGATAT
Organism: Rana temporaria; assembly: GCF_905171775.1. Lineage (NCBI taxonomy): Eukaryota > Metazoa > Chordata > Amphibia > Anura > Ranidae > Rana > Rana temporaria. The sequence continues at coordinate 96,004,739 of NC_053497.1, forward strand.
ACAAGGATATACAGCAACAGCTGCTTACTTTGTGCATCACAGAATTTTGAGTTTTCCTTTAAGGCAGGGTTCATACTATTGCGAATTGGAATTTGCAATAGCTGGAGATTTTGACCAGCTCTCTATGGAGACGGTTCACATATCCCCGCTGCGAATTTGCACAGGAGCCCTGTGTGTCTTTTGGTCTGTTTCAGGTCCGAATTCAGGCAAAAATTTGGGCTGAAATCATACCTGAAGTGGTAAATGAGGAACGCACCGGACCCCTTCTGTAGTGAGCCGCATGCAAAGATAGTAAGAACCCAGCTTAAAGATATTAAAGCATAGCATAGCATCTCATAATGCCCTATGTGTAGCACTGTTATTCAGGAGGAGAGCACCACACAGTGATCCATGCTCCCCTCATCACACACATGCTCCAAATCGGAGGCTGACATCCAGTGAGCTGTGACTTCACATCTGCTTTGTCAGCTGCTGCTGTCACACTGTGCTCCTACATGCTCACTCTCTGCCTTAGCTGACACAAAATCACACTGCACATGCGCAACCACCTCCTAGTTGTTAGGAAGCAAATTAGTGGCTATGCATGTGTAGTTCACACTCCATGCCAAACATGAGCAGCAAAGGAAAGGGGATAGAGAACGGGGGTAAAACAGTATGACCATCATGGATTAGCAGTGGGAGGGGGTGCAACTCTGCATCCTCCTTCTTGGCAAACTTGCACTAATGAACAAGAGTATCTTGCCTTTTATGAGTATTAAAAAAATAATGTTTTTTTTTTACAGACAACTGAATTTTAACAACTCTTACAGTTAAGGAAGATAATATATATCTATTAATGAATTCATGAAATTATTCAAACAACAAGAAATACTGCAATTGCATTAGCAATTTGTTATGTGGATGAGGAAAATATATCCCTAAACACTATCACTAAAACATATCAGCTGCGTGTGGGAAAAACTATTTCAGTGTTTCATCTTAAATACCGAAAAAGGGGTTGTACAAGGTTCTTTTTTTTTTCTTTTAAATAACAAACATATCATACTTACCACCTCTGTGCAAGGGTTTTGCACAGAGTAGCCCCAATGCTCCTTTTCTGGGGTCCCCCAGCGGCGCTCCTGGCTCCTCCCCACATCGAGTGCCCCCTCGGAGACCCGCATTCCAAAGGCACACTCCTGAGCCCTGCTTCTGCATCCATTGACACAGACAACAGGACTTGGCCCCGCCCCGGGTCTCGTGTCACTGGTTTGATTGACAGCAGTGGGAGCCAATGGCTGCTGCTGCTATTAATCTATCCAATGAGCACCTGAGACAGCGGCTGGAGCTGCTGGGATCATTCTTGTCGCTGGAAAGATCGCGGTAAGGTAAGTAAAAGGGGGGGGGGTGCTGCAACTACAGAAGGGGTTTCAGCTTAATGCATAAAAGGGGTTTACAACTCATTTAAGCATCAATAAGCCATTTTCAAATATTTCTGTAAACATGTTTCCATTTTTTTTGTTTGTTTTTTAAATCAAACAGCCTGATGTCTTGTTTTGTTTTGGTTATACCATATAAAAAATAACCTGATTTTACCAATATAACTTGACCTACACCCATAAGGCCATCCTCACTTGTGCAGATGATATGTACTACATATTTTTTATTATGATCAGCTATAACTTAAGTTACCTGTTTTTCAGAAGCATTACATGTCAGCGGTTGTTGCTTTAAATTATGAGATTTGGGCCATTTCATCTATCAAGGTCTTTTTAATGAAAACATTCAAGGAGCGAAGAAATTCTTTCCATAAGGAATTCAGCATCTGTAGGCCCATAAAAGTATTGGAGAATTGAGGTCAATAGCCTATTAGTTAATTCCATTCATATCTCTGCCGTAAATGCATTTAAAAGAATTGAGCTGTCAGTGTTTACATCAAACAACCTCAGACTAAGCTAACTGATGAACTCCAAAAAGCTTAATCAGCTTTATGTGTAGTCCTATTAAAAGGAATTTCTCTAGCAGGAAATCCAAAGATATAGATTTCTTTTTTGCTGTTCATAAAGAAGTCAAAGAGAGTGATGGAAGAATTGGGTTTAGAAATTGGAGAAACAAGATAATGATACAATGTAGCGTCAAGAAAATATAACCGCTTTATAGGCTCTGCAGAACAATAGATACGTTAATGCTTAATCTTTTATGCCATTGTGACTATAGATACAATCACAAGATTTTTTTCTAAAGAAAGCTAGACATCTGGCACTAACGTTACAGACCCAATAAAATAAGAGTAAAGCAACGATCCTGAAATTAAAATCAGATGTGCTAATAGAGGCATTTCATAAGCACACATTTAATTAATTTACTATGATGTCTCAAGCAAGGCACACTATTACAATTGCTAAGAAAGCAAAGATGCACAGATTTGTGTACACCTACACACTCCAAGGCATGTGTAGGTGTACATTGCGGTAGCAGAAGTGAGTTTCTGAACATATATGTCTTGTGGATAGAACAATGACAAATCTAAACATACTGGCTACTGAAAACATATTGGTAATGCTGTTATATCCAGATTAAGAAATTATTAAAGTAAATGTGAAGCCTATGGTAACGTATTATACAAAGTGTATTAGAGGTAAAAAAATATATAATCATATTCCATACATTTTGAAAGCACCGTTTTTTGGCAAATCGGATTCTGAGCAACTGGGGGTTCTTCCAATTAAAACACTTTAATGACAAGGAAGGGTTAAAAACACTTACAAGATGGAAGTGAAAAACAGGTATATTAACAAATCCATAATATCCAGCGGATGCCTCCTGAGAGTAAAGACAGTTGCAGGTGGAAGTTCCAGCTGACCAGTGGTGGTAAACACTGTGGGCCAGATCCACGTAGCAGATCGTATTTTTATGCAGGCGTAGCGTATCTTAGTAACGCTACAGCGCCGCAACTTTGAGAGGCAAATGCTGTATTCACAAAGCATTTGTCTCTAAAGTTACGGCGGCGTAGCGTAATTCTCCCGGCGTAAGGGCGCGCAATTCAAATCTATGTGATGGGGGCGTGTTTTATGCTAATACGTCGTGACCCAACGTAAATGACGTTTTTTTTTAACGGCGCATGCGCTGTCCATGGGGGTATCCCAGTGCGCATGCTCGAAATTAAACCGGAACAAGCCAATGCTTACGACGCTGACGTCATTCTACGCAAATCCCTCCCTATTCGCGAACGACTTACGCAAACGATGTAACATTTTCAAAATTCGACGCAGGAACGATGGCCATACTTAACATAGGATACGCCTTATATAGCAGGGGTAACTATACGCCGGAAAAAGCCGAACGCAAACGGCGTAAAAAAATGCGCCGGCCGAACGTACGTTCGTGGATCGCCGTATCTAGCTAATTTGCATACTCAACGCGGAATTCGGCGGAAACGCCACCTAGCGGCCAGCGGAAATATGCACCTACGATCCGACGGCGTACTAAGACGTACGCCTGTCGGTTCGAGCCCAGATTCCGTCGTATCTTGTTTTGTGGATACAAAACAGAGATACGACGCGGGAACTCTGAAATTATGCGGCGTATCCATAGATACACCGGCGTAATTCGTTTGAGGATCTGGCCCTGTGTCTCTAAAACAAGATGGAGAGCCTGGCAGTCAGGACCAGCATGGAATCCGAGCAACTGGAAGTGATGTCAGAGTGGGCCTTCCCTTTCTTGTCATTAAAGTGTTTTAATGCTTTAATGAAGCACCTTCTTCTCTGCTTTGTACATTGGAAGAACCTGCAGTTGCTCAGAATTTGGTCAGAGACAGCAGCCTGGTACTGCTCCTGACTGTTTCACTATTGTTGCTCCTGTACTGTCTACCTGGTTGCCTGATCTGCAAGCTACTTGGGTGCAATGAGTCTGCTGTTTCTGAAAGGCGAGGAGAGCTAGAGGACTAACGGACTGGAAGAAACTTGTGTACACTGGGATGTCTATGGATGCAATATCTTGTGTTCAACTAAGGGCCATGTCAGCAACAGGAATGTCTAGTACCAGCAATGCTAAAGAGACTATTTCCTTGCTTCTAAGACATTGCATTCTTGCTAGCCTAAACTGCAGGATCTCACTCACCAACAATAGTGCACTTCCCTACCATTTCAATAAAATAGGGATACGCTGCCAATAGGCAGGAACCAGTTCCGCTGTCAAAATACAATGTCCTAGTGGGGTGTGAGGTTTGGGGAATTCATACATCCACCTCTGGCTGAAAAAAAAACTAACAGTGTACAGCCAGCTAAACTCAGTTGCACTGTTCATTAGCTTGCAGACTTAAGCTGGCCATACATGGATGGAAATGACAGAACTGGGTGAATTTCGAAGTGTGGCCATTGCATTTGAACACTAGTTTATCCACTGATTGACTTCTAAACAACAACCCTACTACTCATTCAGCACCACAGGCAGTAGCCTACAGAGCTGATCAGGGGACATTTTCTTGTTGTTAGAAAACACTAGTGCAGCGGGGAGGATCCCCATATCCACCTTGTGTGGATGGTGGAATTGGGTCAGTTTTTTTCGTTCAACCTGCTGGTTGAACAGAAAAAGGTGCCCCCCTGTATGGCCAGCTTTAGTACACATGACAGGAACCAGTATGGTACTGTATAGAGAGATTGGGTCTAAGGTCCCCAAACCAAAGAGCCAAAAGAAAGGGGGGGGGGCGTGATTGGACTATTGCGGTACTGGTAAAATTAAATGTCAAGTGTACAAATGAAAATATAAAATACAAAATAATTTTATTGGATACAGCATCAATAAGACACAACAAAGGAGTAAAGGATTAAAATAGTGACAACCATGCACAACACCAATATAATAATCCCGGAGGGGGGAAAGTTAGTGGGTTGAGGGTCACAACAATCATCTTGACTAGTTTCACGGCAAAAGCCGCTTCATCAGAAGCATGTCTAAAATTAAATTGAGAAACACTCAATAGTTATACATATAACAAAAACTACAGTATGCAGATTGGGGAACAGGGGCCCAGCAGTCTAAAAAGACTGTACTCCTTTGTTGTGTCTTATTGATGCTGTATCCAATAAAATTATTTTGCATTTTATATTTTCATTTGTACACTTGACATTTAATTTTACCAGTACCACAATAGTCCAATCACGCCCCACCTCTCTTTTGGCTCTTTGGTTTGGGGACTTTCTACTCCGTCCTTAATCTTCTATACCTTTCTTTTTTTCGTTCTTTCCCCCCTCCTTCCTCCCCCTTTTTACTGTACTGCCTTTCCCCCCCCTCTTGCTGGCCCCCCTCCCTACCCACACCCTCACATAATTTCTCACTTATTTTTATTCCTTTATCACTGGCAGTTATCACGTGTGTTTTTGCACCCCCTATCAGTCCAAGGCCCGGGCTCTAGTTACTAACCATTACCTTACTTCATATATCTGGCAAGTAGGTCCATCCACATATGTATGCCCCCTGGTTGCCGCATGGGACCCCCGCCTCCCTCTCCTGCGGGGTCTTTTTAGGTAAGCAGCTGAGCCCCTGTTCCCCAATCTACATACTGTAGTTTTTGTTATATGTATAACTATTTTCTCAATTTAATTTTAGACATGCTTCTGATGAAGCAGCTTTTGCCGCAAAACTAGTCAAGATGATTGTCGTGACCCTCAACCCACTAACTTTCCCCCCTCCGGGATTATTATATTGGTGTTGTGCATGGTCATCACTATTTTAATCCTGTACTCCTTTGTTGTGTCTTATTGATGCTGTATCCAATAAAATTATTTTGTATTTTATATTTTCATTTGTACACTTGACATTTAATTTTACCATCCCAGCAATAGTCCAATCGCGCCCCCCTCTCTTTTGGCTCTTTGGTTTGGGGACCTTAGACCCAATCTCTCTATACTAAAACTCCTGGATGATGGTACTACTCACTATAGCAGTTATATTTACTTAGAGGCTATACTTTAATTCAGTATGGTACTGTGTTAGTATGGTACTGTTTGTACATAGATTTAGAAAATTACAGGAGTATACACCCCAGTACTCTACAATGACGGACTATATCCGCCACAGAAAGGAGGACCAAGTCGAAATTACTTTTTTTCCATATGGTACTGTTTGTGTCTCTGCAGACATGTTTTTGGTTGTCTAATTTATTGATTTGTTTTTTTTAAATGTTTGTTACCTGAACTATTCATATTCCTGATATGTGTCTGGTATGCCATGTACTTATGTTACAAAATATTCTGTTCTCTTTGTATTGCTTCCTTTCTTCTTGTGTTTGAAATTCCTGGTGATCCTGCCAGTCCCCATCCTTTCCTATTTCAAACTGACCACATTAGGCTTGAAGCTCATCCATCCCAGCATGGTCAGTTTTCTGGCAGTGTTGGGAGCATAGCCTGCCTATTCTCCAATGGGCAGACTTGTGCTTACATACCCTCTGCTGTCTGCACTCCCAGCTTTTTAAGCCCATTATGCAGATGAGAACAGAGAAAGAATGTTTATTTTTTTATTCATATATGTATTAATTTGTTTCTTTATTATTTTTGCCATCAGAAAATACCTCTACTGTTCTATTCTATCATGGGAGGCCTGATAATGATAGTATAAAATGAAAATAACGGCATACTTATATGCTGGCTCACTGTATTACAGTAATAAATATAAAATATTTAATTGGGCTTTAAGGGCCACACTAACAGCAACTCAGCACTGTCTTAGCCCCCCATACTAGCACAATTATTCTTTCTGCCATCATGCTGCAATGTTTGAAAAATAAAATCACACTATTCTCTATGGTGCCCATTTATATTAATGCAACATAGCTTGGTGCAATAGTTTAAAAAGTGCATATGGTTATTTTGGTGCTACACAGTGCATTTTTTGGCCTAATAAACATCAATGGGAGCACATGAAAAATGCTTGTACCTGCATTTTTTTGTTTAAAATCCAAACTCTTCCTTCTAGCAACAATGATGTCACAGTAGATTTTAATAGTCAAAACAAAAATGCATGAAAACTAATGAAAAACATGCATTACAAAAATGCACTAAAAGATGCATGATTATGCAGAGGCACTAGTGTTCTAAAGCCCTTTGTTCCAATCAGGACTTTGGGTAATTACAGAAAAAAATATGATATTGTTTGTTAGCTTTTGTACAAAAAATTGCAACCGAAAAGTGTAGATGCAGGTAAGCACCTGTTTTTATAATTTCACAATCTGAAATTTTTGCCTGAAGGTCTCTTTTAGCGGTTCCTAGTACTACAGTTAAGAAATGCTGGCTTAGACATCAATGAAATATCATCTTTAGGACAATCATTTTTCACAATCGCAGTCTTAAGGGAACCAGTTTTAAGATAGTTGCGAAGGTGTATTAATGGTCTAATTTTTTTTTCTTTATATATAACTAAACTTGTTATTTTAGAGGCCATTCTGTAAAAAGAGCTACACAACATATGTACCCAAAGTCTTTACAAATAATTAGAAATTATAAATATTGGTTCTAAATATCAATAAAAATGTAATCCCATTCCATAAAACTTTGACCTAAGCAAAAAGTCACGATGAGCAGCTGTCCAACAGAACGTGGCAGCAAAGCAACACTTTTTATATAATTATACATCACAAATTGATGGATGAATAGATTTTGCATAATCAAGTTCATACTGAGAAGGCACTAATAGTATTACTACCAACTATAAATGTGCATGTGATAAGAGCCTTCTTTCCCAAATAAAGTGTGCTTTCAGTGTAGCACTATTTCCAGTTCTTGGAAATTAATTTTTTTTTTTTGTAAAAGAAACCTTTAAGAAATAGTAAGGTTTAGATACATTGCATGCATATTTCTAGAGGAAGTCATTTGGTCTATAAGTTTTATAAAAGTAATTGTTAAATTACAGTTGTTGATGTTTAAAAATAAATCAGGAAAATATAGTCTGCATAGTCAAAAAATAAACAAATGCTTTCTTTCTTTATCTAATCTGCTCTAAAAAAACAAATGTTAGGGCTTAGAAGTGGGTCTGTTAACAATTCATAGGTCTCCTCCAAAAAAATAGTGGTTAAATTGGATGTAAACTCACTGACAGCAAATTTAGAGCATTAGCATATTTCTACTTAATAATCCAATACATGCCGAATGTATGTACCCTGTTATTCAAAAAGTCCCCCCCTTACCTGCCTGGAGCCCTGCAATGTTGCAGAATCTGTGGGCGTTTTATTTTTTGTGACATCAGCGGACTCCTCCGCCCACCACTACACGCCCACGGCCATCCAGCGTTGCGAGGACGAGCCTCGCGCTGGGGAGACTGGCGTGCTTGTGTAGGAGTGACAGAGCGCGTTCTGGGAAGAAGTCCAGGGACAGTCGGGGGATGATCGGTGAAGCAGGGACAGCTGTGAACACCGCGATCCCCCATGCATGTTTTTCATCAGCCGCTTTTCCTTCTCTCCCTCCGGCTTTCACCTGAAAAGTCATGCATGGGGGATCGCGGTGTTCACAGCTGTCCCTGCTGCACAGATCATCCCCGACTGTCCTTCGTGTCTGCCTCTTCCAGAGCCCCCTTCTTCTTCTCTGGCTCTCTCCTCATCCGCCCGCTGTGTCTTCCCCCTCCACCCCCCCCTCTCTCCCTCGCAGCTGATGGAAAAAAATTAAATTGAAAAAATAAAACAACTGACACCACAACCCCCCCATTCCGTCACGGTCCAGAGCCCCAAGACCACTGACACTGACCACTACCCCACTGACCCCATCCACTGACACCGACTACTACCCCACTGACACCGTCCACTGACACCGACTACTACCCAACTGACACCATCCACTGACACCGTCCACTGACACAAAATACTACCCCACTGACACCATCCACTGACACAGTCCACTACCCCACTGACATTGTCCACTGACACCATCCACTGACACGACCACTACCCCACTGACATCGCCCACTGACACTGACTACTACCCCACTGACACCGTCCACTGACACCAACTACTACTCCACTGACACCATCCACTGACACCGACCACTACCCCAATGACATCGTCCACTGACACTGACCACTACCCCACTGACACTGACTACTACCCCACTGACACGGTCCACTGACACCGACTACTACCCCACTGACACCATCCACTGACACCGACCACTACCCCACTGACATCATTCACTGACACTAACCACTACCCCACTGACACCGACTACTACCCCACTGACACCATCACCTGACACCGACTACTACCCCACTGACACCATCCACTGACACCGACTACTACCCCACCGACCACTGACACTGACCACTACCCCACTGACACCGACCACTGCCCCATCCCCCCACCCCCTTTCCCAAAAGCACTGTGAAAAATATTTAAATTATATTTAAAAAATAAAACCCCACCCTCCCATCAATAGAACAAAAATAAATTGTAAAAATAAAATAAAAATGTATTGTAAAAATGTATAAAAATAAAAAAATCCACTGGTCCCAAAAAATCTTTTGGGGGAAAAAAAAATATTAAATTGTAATATAAAAAAAATATCTGGCACTGTCCACTATCCTGACACCATCCTGCATGTACTACCCACCACTGTACACTCTGCATTCCTGTGACCGCATTGCTGTTCAGATCACATGCGATGTCTGTGCGAAGTGATTTCAGCCATACAAACTGTATGGCTGAAATCGCATCACATTCGGACCAAACACGCACAAGACCCTTTTTTTGGTTCGCACCAGAATCGCATGGGTGTTCACACCTATGCGATCCGATTCATGTCCAAACTGTCAGTTCACAGTGCGATAAGCGAGCTGAAATGGGGGTGTCATTACCATTGTATGACACTCCCCAGCAGTTTCGAATATGGCAGTGTGCGATGTGGGTGCGATGTGGGAACCCGCAGTGGATTCGCAGGGTTCTTGAATCGCACCAGTGTGAACCAAGCCTCAAAGCATACAGCCTACAAATGTCACCTGACTGCTCCCACCAAGGCTCGGTTCACACTGGTGCGATTTGGGAAACCTGCGAATCCAGTGCGGGTTCCCACATTGCACCTGACTCGCACGGCAGTTCACACTGCCATATGTGAACTGCTGGGGAGTGTCATACAATATAATAATAATACCCCCATTTCAGCTTGTATATGGCACTGCGAACTGACAGGACAGGAGTCACATCGCATGAGTGTGAACACCCATGCAAATCTGGTGTGGACCAAAAAAAAAAGGGCCCTGTGCGTGTTTTGTCCGAATGAGATACAATTTCAGCCATACAGTTTGTATGGCTGAAATCGCATCACACAGACATTGCATGTGATCTGAACAGCAGTGCGATCTCGCACAGCGCACTAATGTGAACCAGCCCTAAGTTCATTCACCCTTACTGGGTGTAAGTATAAAAAGTGAGAAATCCACCCCTCCCCCACATAACACATTCTGGTCATATAGGAATTTGGCATATGTGATCAGGTGACCTCAGACACACACACTGCAATATAACAATAATAATAAGATCACTCAAGCTCAGACTAAATACATCTATCCTATCCACTTGTCTATGTATATTCTGATGGCTGTTCACTGGAGCATTTCATCATGACACTGAACTGTGGGTCACCCCATATTTTGAAAACATTTAATCAAAACACAGGAAAGATAGCCAATCCTGGGAGAGCTGCGGTGGAGAGCTGAGGAGGAGAGGGGAGGGGGATGTGAATTGTGCACTTTTTTACAGAAGCTGTGCATGTCTGCAAGCAGTGCACGAGAAATGTAAATAACCTGTTCACTGAACAATAAAAAGAGGATTGCTCAGCGCTGGATTATCTCTGTGTGGCAACACTGGGCACAGATGATAGGAAATCGTATTCTCTACATTGTGACATCAAAAAATAAAAAAATACATTTTTTTGGGTTTACATCCATTTAATTAAAATAGACATTCCATCAACAATAACAAGATAAAGTATCAAAAATATTTGTTTCAATATACAATTATTAATACAGGGATTTCTCTCATTGTCCTCCTTTTTGCTGCAGACTGAATGATCAGTCTGATCATTCCAGCCAGCATCATTCAGTCCAAATACTCTAAGCTCCGGTCATCCTGGATCTGCCCGACTTTCTGACTGGACAGTAAAAGGAGAGACAGCAAAGTAATAAGCTCTCCATCAGTCTGCTTTCTCTTCAGCTTGCGATTTGTTAGCACATAAACTGATTGGCTCCTTGTGCTGCCCATTCCTCTAACTTCCAGCACTGCTATATAGAGCAGTGTAGGCACCTGATCAAATTCAGGTATTGCACTGCTTGCATTTAAAAAAAAATATTTAATGAAGTAGTAATGATTAAATTAGTATGCAGATTTTATATCTGCATAGAGGTCAGATTGCTAGCAGCATAGGGATTAAAAATAGTTAATGTTGATTAAGAGAGTTGCTTTAAATATGAGTTATTTGATCCTCAAAAAAACGTGCACCCTCGAGCAGGGCACCATAAGATCATAAGCCCTTGTTTAAGAGGGCTGCAAGTGTGTGACTCTCCCAATTATCATAATAAAGCAGAGTATGCCCTTTGGCTTCAAGCAATGACCTCAAAAAATCCTTGTGGCCAAGAACGCTATCTGCTTCTGGAAGAGCACCGGGTATTTATTATTTAACTGTCACAAGGAAAAGGGATTTCATCTTCAAATATGAAAAGGTAAGTAAGAGCTGTGAAAATGTGAAATAGACTCCCTCAAGAGCTGATTCTGGCCAGCTCAGTAGCTTGCTTTAAAAAAGGCCTGGATTCTTTCTTAAATGTACATAATTAGTCTGATTCACAAAGACTTACGCCCGACGTATCTACTGATACGCCCCGTAAGTCCGCAGATGCGCCGTCGTATCTATGCGCTTGATTCTGCAAAGGAGATACGCCTGAATTTCGGCTCCATCCGACCGACGTAAGTCTCCTACGTCGTCGTATCTTGGGTGCATATTTATGCTGGCCGCAAGGGGTGCTTCCATTGTTTTATGCGTTGAATATGTAAATGAGTGAGATACGCCAATTCACAAACGTACTTACGCCAGTCGCTGTAATCTACGCCGTTTACGTAAGGCGTACGTCCGGCGTAAAGATAAAACACCTATATAGGTGGCGCAACCCTTGCAAAGGTATGGGCGACAGAACAACCGTCATATTTTACGTTGTTTACGTAAGTCGTACGTGAATGGGGCTGAGCGTAGGTTACGTTCACGTCGAACGCATTGAGCCGTCGTATCTTAGGGAGTATATGCAATGTGATTTTGAGCATGCGCGCGCATGCGCCGTTCGTTAGGCCCTTCATTTACATGGGGTCACGCTTCATTTTAATACAGCACGCCCACTACCTTCCTACTTTGAATTAGGCGGGCTTACGTCGGCCCATTTACGCTACGCCGCTGTAACTTAGGGAGCAAGTGCTTTGTGAATACTGTTCTTGCCTCTTTATGTTACATCGGCGTAGCGCACATGAGATGTGCTACGCCCGCTCAAAGATACGCCGCTCTACGTGAATCTGGGCCAATGTAACTGGGTACTAAAATGTATAGGTTCATCCATTGAAAATCCAATTGCCTCTTGGGGGATCAGGAAGGATTTTATTTCCCCTGCCAGAGAAAATCATGCTTTGCTGCGTTTTTTTTTTTTTGCCTTTCTCTTGATCAACTGTGGGTATAGAATTGTCTATATAACATTGTAAAAAAAATTCCCCATTTATTGGTTGAACTGGATGGATTATTTTTTCAACCAGACTAACTATGTAACTATGTTACTATGAGAGAAATATGTAAGCTACCATTGCTGAACTATCTTTTAGAAATTGCTAGTTGTCTGGCTATCAATAATGATAGATCAGAAGTTTTGAGTTTTCTTAGACTTTCTTGGTCTGCATATCTGTTCCAGGTAAGTGCTTTTAACCACTTGCCGACCGCCGCATGCCTATTTACGTCGATAGAATGGCACAGGCAGGCAGATTGGCGTACACACGTCCCTTTAAATCTGCCGCCCAGCAGGCATGCAGGTTCCTGCGAATGTGGCCGCGGGTTCCGGGAACTCGATGTTCCCGGGAGTCCCGCGATTGCGGTTAGCCAGGGCAGAACAGGGGAATGCCTTTGTAAACAAGGCATTCCCCTATTCTGCCTAGTGATACTATCACTGATGACCATTCCCCCATGATCGGGAATGGTCATCAGTGACATGCCACATGTAGCCACGCCCCCTAACAGTAAGAATCTCTTTCTAGGGAACACCTAACCCCTGCAGCGCCACCTAGTGGTTAACCCCTTTACTGTCAGTGTCATTTTTACAATAATCAGTGCATTTTTATAGCACCGATCGCTAATCTTAACTGCTTGGCTAAAAAAAAAAAAACACAAGCTGATTCTGATAGGCCTAGTAAGCAAGCTCAGTGGCCAAATGTAGGAACACACACAGTAGGCAACACTGCTGCTATTAGTGGGGCAGCAGCTTATCCTTGTTAGTCTGCAACAGAAAGTGATACTGCTGGCAGGATCTATAAGTAAGAAACCTTGCAACAAATTTAGGAAAACAGTTTGCTTACAAAAACTCTACATTCATGATGCCAAATAAACTAAAAAATAGATATTGGGGTTCTATACAGTTTACAAAATGAGAACAATACATTTTACAGTTAGGCATTTTACCAGTAAAAGGCTTCCCTCTGCCAAGGGCTGTTCTCACAAGTCAGAGCAGAGAGTGGAATGCTGTTACAGATTCCAGGCTCTGCTCTGATTAAGTGTGAATGGCGGAATATCTCAATTTAGAACCACCAGCCCAATATTTATTTTTTGTATTGACCCAGGGTGCAAATGCTTATCTCCCTCTCTGCCTGCTCTGTTCATGGAGGGTCAAATAGAGTCAAAAAACATTTTTTTTTTTTACATTTTCAGCATATACCGTAATAAACAGAGAAGGGTTTGTAGTAGGGTTAATATAGTGTGCTGAATAAAACCATATATAAAATATTTAGGTATGCAAATTAGTCAGAGTTATGTTAGCCAATGCATGCTGAAGCTGGTAAATTTGGTTTTGGCATATAGGCATCAACGACATTTGATCATTCCTGATAATAAAAAGATATAAAATATTGATTTATAAACTGACATTATAAAAAAAGGTAAAGCAAATAAAAAGAATATTGCTGTAGTAAGCATAGATTTCCTTAAGGCTATATAAACATATATAAGCTTTACTTGATATCACATATGATGATATTATTATATTAAAGGTTTGGTGGAGATATCTTTAAGGAGCACTTAAAGGGTCACTAAAGGAATTTTTTTTTAGCTAAATAGCTTCCTTTACCTTACTGCAGTCCTGGTTTCATGTCCTCATTGTTCGTTTTTGCTTTGATGTTGCTGTAATTCCTATCTGTTCTGGACACTTCCTGGTTGTCTGTTTCCTGATCACCACAGTACTGGGAGATTTCTTACTGTGGTGACTAATCAAGGAGGTGTGTCTAAAACCCCTCAGCACCAATCCAGTTTCGTTTTGCAAAACCTTCACTGCCCTCTATTGGCTCTCTGGCTCTGTACATCAGAGAACCAGGAAACAACAGCAAAAACTAAACTAAACTGTAGGTACATTATATGATTGGTTTTTATCTATTTTTAATCATTTTTAAAAGGAATCAGTTAACTATTATGTCTCTATACCCTGTAAACAGTCATTTCAGCAAAACAAATGTTTTCCTTTAGTGACCCTTTAATTTTAACCAGATACCACCTGATAAGATGTGCATATTTATAAAGTGGTGCTGTTGGCGTGCAGAAATATTTATCTTCAGAAAGCAAGCAAGGCCCCAGTAAAGTCAAAAACAATTTTGAATACAATTCCGCATGGTATGTATAAACAGGTCAGTGGTGCACAAACCCAAATAAAGGTGTTTGAATGTGATAATAACTAGTAAAGAGCATAACAGAAAGTTTTTATTTCCCTCAAAATTTGGAAAAAAATCTGAAATGTATTCTAAATTTCACCATTGGAGAAACGCACATTGCAGTCACTGTGAAAGGTGAAATTAAAGAAAATCTACGATCAAAGCACAGGATTTATTTTTATAACATCAGCATTGTAATAGCAATACAAACAATAGTTATTTTTGACAATCCAATGTATCTATATATAGAATTTCTCCTTTCATGTTATGAGTTTTATCTGTCTGCTGGCCATCTCTTTTATCAACTTCATGGATTCCCTGCATGTATTTCAGCTCTGCTATTTGCTTTTAATTTCTAAGGACTACACATCCCATGGTACCTTGCTGCCTGCAAGCAGTGATTCCTGTACTGACTCTGCCTTCTGACACCCCCCCTCTCAGCACCTCTGTAGTTTCACCTCTGTGAAATGTGTGACACATCAGTTCAATGAGCTTTAAATAATTTATGACGGTTACATAAGCTACTTTTAACTATACTTGAAATGCCAAGCTATGGAGCTGCTGGCCTTTTAGAATGTAGTACTGGCTGGATATCACACGAAAAGATGGCTCCATTGTAATGCAGAAAGAGAATCTGCAAAGGCTAACTATGAAGAATGACTGGCTGTAAAACAAAATTCACACAAAAAGAAATGTAAGAACTAATGTATGCTGATACATATGTTGTTTCACACAGAGGGTTTAATAACACTTTGAGAGAACATTTGGAATCATGTATTCAACAACATGTTTGTCCAGTTTGAATAGCTATCTTATAGGGTTTGTAAAGGAAATTGTTTTTTTTATCTTAATAGCTTCCTTTACCTTACTGCAGTCCTGGTTTCATGTCCTCATTGTTCGTTTTTGCTCTCAAGTTGCTGTAATTTTTCTCTGATCGCCACACTTCCTGGTTGTCTGTTTCCTGATGACCACAGTGCTGGGAGCTTTCTCTCTGTGGTCACTAACTTCAAGGAGGTGTGATTACTGTGGGCCATATTCTCAGAGAAGTTACGATGGAGTATCTCAGGATACTCCATCGTAACTCCCTTTTTTGGCCAGTGTATCTATGCTCCTGATTCTCAGAATCATTTTTGCATAGATACACTTAAGATCCGCCATCTGTAAGTCACTTACACTGGCGGATCTTAAATGCAATGACGCCGGCCGCCGCTAGATGGCATTTACGTGAAGGAGTCATTTGCATATGCAAATGATCCTTCTACGCCGATTCCCGAAGGAGTTTGCGTCGCGTAACCGTCGCTAACGTCGTTTGCGTAAGCGGAAACTTACCCCTGCTATATGAGGGGTAAGTTTCCGCAAGTCTCGCGTAGGCCATGTTACGGATGGCGTCGGGTCCCCGTCGTGTTTTTTCGTCGGATACGTCGTTTACGTAAGTCGTTCTTGAATACGACTTTACGTCAATGACGCACACGTCGGCGTCATTGACGTTTTCCGCCAAGAACTGGAGCATGCGCACTGGGCTTTTTGCAGCCCGGCGCATGCCCAGTTCTTTTGCATCGGGGGCGCGCTTCATTTGAATAGAAGCCGCCCCCTTGGAGATCCGCCAGGCTACGCCGGGACACTTACACTCCGCTGTCCCAAGTTATGGAGCAAGTGGTTGGGGAATACAACACCTGCTCCAGTAAGTTGGGACAGCGGAGTGTAAGTGCCCTAAGCGAAGCAGGCGGAGATTCTTTCAGAATATGGCCCTGTGTGTCTAGTTTCTAGTTTCGTTTTCCAAACCATCACTGCTCTATGGCTCTGTATGCTCTGTAAGGCAGAGAGGCAGGAAACATGCAAAAACGAAACTAGAAACTACAGGTACATTATATGATTGATTTTTATCTATTTGTAATCGTTTTTAAAATTAATCCGTTAACTATTATGTCTCTATACCCTGTAAACAGTCTTTTTTAGCAAATTTTTTTTTTTTTTATTTACAACTCCATTAAGGAGAATCCCAGTGGACATATATTATTTGAATCTGCATTTTTCAGTGTTTATTCAATCACAGATTGTTTTTTTATTTAATTGTATTCTCACCCTGTCAGGGCAGAAGTGTCAGCCTTTGTCAGGCATCTTTTGTATTTGAGCTCAATACTTTTACCAAACACTCACAAAGCTGCCATCTGAAAGGTTCTGTTAAGATTACATGAAAGAAAACAAAGTATTTTTTTAAACTAATGCCTGGTACACACTACTAGTTTTTTTTTCGTTCAACCCAAAAATAATTGACAGCTCCGGTCGAAGCCGCTGTACAAAATAATACAATATTAGTACAGAAATCTCCCCCACTGAGCCACTGTGTTTTAACAGGGGACACAGCCCCCCAGACAGGCCCACCCCCCCAGAATACTCGGATCATTGTCTGAGAACACTGATCGGGAGCAGGTCAGCTGCTGGTTTTCCAGCATGCTCGTCTGACAGAGGCCAGCCAAATGGTGCCTTACACATGAGCCAAATGTCAGCCGGTTTTTATTAAAACGGCCAATGTCTCCCGACATTTGGCCATTTGGGCTTAAGAGCTCTCTCCTTCAGCAGCCTGTGTCAGTTTATCTCTGAGTTTAGAAAGGAGACAAGCCAGTCCCTCTCTGGGCCTGGCAGACAGAACATACACCTATTGTTGGTAGAGTTGAGCGGACACCTGGATGTTCGGGTTCGACGGGTTCGGTCGAACTTCGGAAAAAAGTCCGGGTTCAGGACTCGAACTTGACCCTGAACCCCATTGAAGTCAATTTGGACCCGAACTTTTGACTACTAAAATGTCTCTAAAAAACGAATGGAAAGGGCTAGAGGGCTGCAAATGGCAGCAAAATGACGGTAAGAGCATGGCAAGTATTCTGCAAATAAATGTGGATAGGGAAATAACTTAAAATAACATAAAAAATAAATGTAAAAAAATAAAATAATCTTGACCTAGGAGGACAAGGTCTATATGGAGTAGGAGGTTGAGGGTTAGGGTTGGGGTTAGGGGGTTAGGGTGGGCTAGAGGGCTGCAAATGGCAGCAAAATGTCGGGAAGAGCATGGCAATATAATTCTCTCTCTATAAGAACAAGCAGGAACCTTGCCCTAAACTATCTAATGCAGAGTATCTCACAGAAAGAAATGCAGTGCTGGTGCAATATGCAGAGTATCTCACAGAAAGAAATGCAGTGCTGCTGCAATATGCAGAGTATCTGACAGGAACAGATGCAGTGCAGCTGCAATTTGATTTGAGAACCAGGACTGACTCCTATATAATTCTCTCCCTATAAGAACAAGCAGGAACCTTGCCCTAAACTATCTAATGCAGAGTATCTCACAGAAAGAAATGCAGTGCTGCTGCAATTTAATTTGTGAACCAGGACTGACTCCTATATAATTCTCTCCCTATAAGAACAAGCAGGAACCTTTCCCTAAAGTATCTAATGCAGAGTAACTCACAGAAAGAAATGCAGTGCTGCTGCAATATGCAGAGTATCTGACAAGAACAGATGCAGTGCAGCTGCAATTTGATTTGTGAACCAGGACTGACTCCTATATAATTCTCTTCCTATAAGAACAAGCATGAACTTTGCCCTAAACTATCTAATGCAGAGTATCTCACAGAAAGAAATGCAGTGCTGCTGCAATATGCAGAGTATCTCACAGGAACAGATGCAGTGCAGCTGCAATTTGATTTGTGAACCAGGACTGACTCCTATATAATTCTCTCCCTATAAGAACAAGCAGGAACCTTGCCCTAAACCAGTGTTTCTCAATTCCAGTCCTCAGGCCCCCCCCCAACAGGTCAGGTTTTCAGGATTTCCCTCAGATGATAAGGGTTTGGTGATTACTAAGGCAGTGAAACTGATCAAATCACCTGTGCAAAATAATGGAAATCCTGAAAACCTGACCTGTTGGGGGGGGCCTGAGGACTGGAATTGAGAAACACTGCCCTAAACTATCTAATTCAGAGTGTCTCACAGAAAGAAACAGTGCTGGTGTAGATTTCTGAAGCAGGATAGTCCTATCTAAATCTCTCCCTCAGATCAGCAGCAGCCTTTCCGTACCCTAGCTAAAGCAGAGTGACGAGCTGTGCTATGTGCCTCTAGCTTATATAGAGGCTGGGTCACATGCTGGGTCACATGCTGCACTGGCCAATCACAGCCATGCCAATAGTAGGCATGGCTGTGATGGCTTCTAGGTAAAACAAATGGTGATTGGCTGCCCTGCAGCGCACCATTACATTGCCGAACACCGCACCCGAACCCGAACTTTCAGCAAAATGTCCGGGTCTGGGTACAAAAAAAACCCAAAGTCCGTACCGAACCCGAACTTTACAGTTCGGGTTTGCTTAACCCTAATTGTATAAATTGCTGTATTATTAGGCCTCTTGCACACTGGACAGTTTTACAGCTGCTATTTTTTGCTTCAGACGTTTTTTTTTTCTGCAGCCAGTAAACTCCCTAGCATGTTATCCAATGTGTCCATGCACACATAAGCGTTTTTTGGCATGGGCGTTTTCCGGATGAAAAAAAAAAACCGCAAAAAATCGCTGAAAAAAACTCATTCTACAGCCACAGCTTTCTACAGCTAACTCTACTGAAGTTTTTATAATGTACAGTGTGCATTAGGCTTTAAAAGTATGGAGATTAAGATTATTGCAAATGTTCGCTCCTTATTATATTAATTCTAGTTTTGTGTAAACAATCCACCTTCAGTGTGGCAATCTTGTTACGATGATACTTATACAAATACATCTATATGTATGTATACCTGCTTTTGTAGATGTTACTGAAACTATAGCAAGGATTCAAAATTTGTTCTCTCAAGACCATGCATATTCTCTCCTCCATTTTTAAATCAGCCCCCCAGAAACTGTATACATGCTTCTGATTCTGATGATATATGAAGTTTCAACATTTATAAATGTAAATATCAAATGTCCTTTTTCTCTCTTTGTCTTTTGACCTCCTCTTATCAGTATTTCTTCCCAGACGAGGCTGACTTATCTGCTTATCTTTCATACTGTCATTAAATATAAGACTGAACATTGGTTAAGAGATTAAATAAAAAAAAGTAAATACAAAAATAATAGGCTATATGGAAAACTATTTTGTACCCTTAAACCATTCTTGAGCATTTGATCAAAATGCTTGGACAGTACATATACCTATGAGGTTGTTGTTAATTATAAAAGTAAATGATTTTTATTTTACCAATTGCCATGTAAAAGGCTGCATGGGATTTTGAAATACCCCATATGAGACAAAAAAGCAGGTATTGGAAGGTATACAGTAACATACTGTAACATATTATAAAGGGTTACACCAGGAAGGTGTATTTAAAAAACAGTAAATAGTTTTACGATTTTATACTACAGTCATTTAAGAAATTAAGTGTAGCCCTTGGAAAACGATGACTGTTTCATCCCATTTGAACAGGCAAACATTAGATATATATTCAAATAGCGCAAATTCAGATATACAGTGGGTCATATGCTTGACTAGGAACACAGAAGTAATTATTAAAATGTTATAAAATTAAAAAGGAATCTGGTCTATGCTCCAAGTACTTGCTTAGCTTACATAAACTCATGCATAGGAGTGTCCCTGCAACCCACCATATATCTTTGTCCCTAGTTATATTAGTAACAATAATTCTAATAAATGGAGGTGATGCTCCCCTAAAGTACAGGGAGAGTGTGATCACAAAAATATCAATAGTCCAAAAAGAAAAAAGAAACGTATACACACCCAAGGACTACCTCCTTAAAATGTATTGTAAGTCAGAAAAGTATAAAATAGGACAGCATCACAACCCCCCCCCCCCCCAAACACCCTCACAACCCATCCCACAGTCCATCCCCTGCCTATCACCACCCTTCCAAACACTAAACCAACTGAAACTCCTCCTCTACAAATTTAATACGGCCCTCCCACCCAGAGCTGGGGCAACCTCACAGAAGACGTTCCTCAGAGGTCCCTGCTGCTCTCACCTTGCACAAATTAAATCACATGACCCGTTCAAGCAATGGTCTAGCTGGCACTTTACCTTAAAGCCACAGTGGGTGAATGAAGTGCACCCGCTGTTCCAAAGCTAGACACAAATACACAGACTTCTGTATGGCCTCACAAATCTGAACATATTATGTGACATCTCATAGACCTAAACCTAAAAGAGCTTAATATAAGTGCAGTACTGGTAACCAATCATCAGCATATGGCATATGGACAATACCAGACGATATGATTGTCAATCTGAGCAGTATCAAGCCACTAGCATATAACAGTTAATAGTCCATCAAGATGTAAATATCAGTCTAAAGTGACTGGGTGGATGGATGCATGTATGGTAAGCTGCTATAAGTGTCATTGGTGTGGCCTGTGCTGCTGGGCTTGTCCCGTGGTGTATGGGAACCCCTTTCCCGCACGGCTGATATGACCAGTGTCCAGGGAACAGAGAGGTGTTCTGGTACTTACACTCCCTGATGCATGGGCCTGGCTTCCATAGGCACAAGTGAAGGCTCCTAGACCGGTTCTTCTGAAACATATGCAATGTGTGGTATGGTCCCTGCCGAAAATAGCTTACTGTGTATGACAGGTGACTGCGATGGCTCCAAATTATCCTTGGCTCAACTCAAACAGGTTTGGCAGTGTAATCCTGTTAGGTTAGAGTACCATGCAGTGCTGCAGGGGGTTGGGGGTCCATCCCCATGTCGTCATGTTTCGTTCCACCCCCCGGAACTTTGTCAGGATGCATATTAGTTACAACCTTAACTTATTACACCAATATTTTTGATCTGTTTTGCAAACTGGAATGTCTGATTTCTCAGGAGATGTGTTAGGTATGTAAAAACATGTGACATTATTACAATTTAATAACAGCGATTGTCATGAAAACAGTGTACATAAGTTATTGTAAACCAAACTTTACAAAGGACAACATGCAGTTCAAAACAAGTAGAATGCACAGGTTTCAGCCACCAGGTGGTTGGAGCAGATATTGATGAGTCTTCAGTTCTTGATAACATACTGAGTATTTATTATTTAACCACTTGTCGACCAGTCATATACCTAGTATGTCACCAGTCTTTAATTAGTTGTTTTTTTAATTGCTCTCTTAATAGCAATCACAGCGGCTAACTAGTTGCTGGATTGCTTTTGCAAGCAGCGGGAGGGGACATCCCACCATCTTCTATGGCTTGCTCTGTCTCTCCCATCCTACTGGGAGACCCAAAATACCCAAAATAATAGGCTCTCTGCTATGGTAAAACCAGAATCAATGACAAGACATCACTTCCGGTTTACCCGGATGTCAACAACGCCATTTATAAAAATCAAAAGCAATTTAAAAACAATGGGCCAGATCCACAGCCAGCCGCCGTAACTTAAATATTCGGATTTAAGTTACACTGCCGCAAAATTTCTACTTAAGTGCCCGATCCACAAAGCACTTACCTAGAAATTTTCGGCTGTGTAACTTAAATCCGGCCGGCGCAAGGCGTTCCTATTCAATGGGGCGAGTCCCATTTAAATTAGGCGCGCTCCCGCGCCGGCCGTACTGCACATGCTCACGACGTCATTTTCCCGACGTGCTTTGCGCGGATTTACGTTGCGCCGGGTTTTGAGAATCGCGACGGGCGTAAAAAAAAAAATACGAGTTGCGGCGGGGAAAAAAAATTTTTGAAAAAAAAAGAAAGCGACGCGGGGTAGAAGGGTCTACTTTTACAAGGCCTTAACAGTTTAGGCCTTGTAAAAGCAGCCCTAATATTGCGATTGCAAACTAATACTTACGGAGAAAAAACGAAGCGTAAAAGCTTTGTGGATCTCCGTAAGTGCTAATTTGCATACCCGAAGCAGCATTTCGACGAGAAATGCCCCCAGCGGCGGCCGAGGTACTGCATCCTAAGATCCGACAGTGTAAGTCCCTTACACATGTCGGATCTTCTGCCTATCTTTTGGAAACTGATTCTGTGGATCAGTTCCAAAGATAGAAACAGGGATACGACGGTGTATCAGTAGATACGCCGTCGTATCCCTTTTGTGGATCTGGCCCAATGATCTTGGTGTTTTCAATGCTTTTAAGTGTAGAGGGGATTTGGGGTCTTATAGACCACTAAACCTCTTGTGCAGTCAGTCACTATATTACATTATAATTCCCATCCATGTTGGTAATTGGGGATGGTGGCATCCTTACCACCCATTGACAGAGGAAACCTGTCATGTAAATAGCCCTAGTAATATTGCTAACCTACATGATGTTCGGTTCCCACTGAATGGGTAGATGCTTAGGCCTTTGTAGAGTTCGGACCAAACTGTAAGCTCATCCCTACTTTCAACATCCAACCACATGCAAGAGAATTATTTTATAATTCTCTCAGCTAATTGTACACTATGCAAGAGGGTAATAAGCAACTCCTTCCCCACCAGGATTTGAACAATTAAGATATTGTACCTGGCTTGCTGAATTGAGTTACTGTGATTTTAACAACATTGCTATTTAAGGTAAATGTCTAGGCAAAGTAACACTAGCATTTTCTTGTACATTTGTACATGCACATTGGTCTATGTTTAACACTTTCAAGTGCAGATACATTTGTTTATTTGCTGTAAATGCAGTATCCTTCTAATTTTGGACCACAGAACATGTCTTCCTCTTCTCATTCTCATAACATAGGCAGTGTTCTGTAGTCCACAGGGAAGAAATTGACAGGATTAATAACATTGCTTGGGATTTCAGCCCAGCAGAGGTAGAGTTCACAGGAAGTTATGTGTTCACTAGAAGACTGGCTTGGTTCATTTAGTATTTTTCTGTACTTGAAGTGATTTTAAGTGGGTAAAACATGGGGAAATGTGCATGTATCACATATTAAATTGTACTACATACAATACTAAATACTAAAATATTTAAAAAACACATTAAACACCTGTTTGCTAGGTGTATTGGGGGTCATTTACTAAACTTCCATATTTTCACTTAACTTGAAGAACCTTAACTTGGAGAACACTTATAACATCTCTTTATCCAATTATTTCCAGAACATTTTTAAAACTAGAAATGTCCCTCATACATGACTGGATAATTTAAGTCAATCAGCTTTACTCAGCTTTGTAAAAAAGGTACACCTTTAGTTAATAAACCCCATTGTGACATAGAGCACAGTTATTTCATGGATAATCAAATGCCAAGTGAAAATCATTGTAAATGTTTATGTTTTTAATAAAGTTATAAACTACTTAAATACAGGTCCAAAATCCCAATTGCAGCCACTTAGTGGCAGACCCTAGTCACTCAAGTGTCTAATGCAGCTCTGGTATGCACTTCAAATATTAAACCACAAAATGCAAGAGCCAAAAAAAAAAAAAAAGACATCAAGGGAATGAAAATCCAATTTGGATGTAGTGATGCATCTGGCAGGGGGAGTGATAACAAACAATATTGAGTTTCCAAATGCCTCCATCAAGAGAAATCTTCAATGAAAAAAGAAAAGAGGACTAAAAATAGAAACATGGAATGTTAGAGGAATTACAGAAGCAGATGATTTG
Source organism: Rana temporaria (assembly GCF_905171775.1). NCBI lineage: Eukaryota > Metazoa > Chordata > Amphibia > Anura > Ranidae > Rana > Rana temporaria. Next base: position 96,029,176 of record NC_053497.1, read on the forward strand.
TGAAGAGATGCAGTAAGAACATTGACATAATGGCACTCTCAAAAAAATATGCTAAAGAAGAAAATGAATGCGTCCTACACCTGACTAAAAGCAATGGAAGAACTTACAAAATGGTAAAATCAAAAGTAGACTGAAAAAGAAGAAAAGGTGTGGCCTTCCTGATAGCTGTGAAACTTGAACCACATTTACAAAAACAGAAAGTAAATTGGAATTTTATTGATTGAACAACTTGAGAAGCACACGTCAGTCATAATGCATGTGTAAATACTCAATATTTTATCAAATAAGAAAAGGTTCTATCAACATATTATCTTATATGAGAAACCTTGAAAGACTTTATCAATGGTAAAGATAGGCATGTAGTTATTAAGAAATTATTTCCATAGGTGATAATATGGATGTATTTATGGGCTTTATGGAAGAAACAAAATAAACAGGAATGGAAGAATATTAATTTTTCTAAAAAGTTTGTTTTAAAAAAACACACCCAAAAGCATTCATGGGAAAATTAACTACCCATCATGGGGAAAACAGCATTGCCATTGAGAAAAGGTACAGCAGGGGGAGGAACCATGTATGACGTCACCTGCAGCCATTTTCTTGGTTTGACATGTACTTGGTACAAGTGCCCGATTTGTAAGTGTTATTTCAATATTAAAAAAATTAAAAATAAATGATTGCATAGCAGAGAGCACTATATCCTCTTTATTCGTCTTTATATACCAGTTCGTCCACCATCACGGAGGGACCATTCTGCCTATAGCTACATTGGTTTAGGCACGCTTGTTTGACCACCCTGTTGGATCAGGAATCATATATGTCACACACATCTATGGTGGAGGTGCTGCACGGGTTTAGACACCTGTTCATTTGTCTTGATGCACAGATTTGCACCATCTGGGATCCTCGCTTCTTTTACCTATAAACGTTTATTTATTTCTATATATGCATTTTGTAGTTAATATATGAATTTTAAAGAGTTGATAAACTGACAGATTACATGGCCTTCAACGGTTTTATCTTCTTCTTAAACTGGGACTTATTCAGAGTGAAGCCTAGTCACATCTGATGGCGTGACAGGAATATTAATACTGTGACAGGAGGAGATGTTCTGAGGTAAAAGTCTGTTACGCTGTGTGCAGGAGGAAGAGAAGTTCTGAGGTAAAAGTCTGCCAAGCTTAGTGTCAGCCATCTTGTCCTATCTCAAGAGTGTGACGCACTCATTTCTATATCCTAGCTGAGGAAGTGTAACACATCTATTGCTATAACATTTCAACTACTCATTTGTTTCTATGAGCATCCCATATCCCTTCCCCAACCAAGTTCAATCCCCTAATAAAATAACAGAAATAAGAAAAAGACTATTCATCGACTAAAGGAGTGTGTCTAATGGATGTCTGGCAGCAGGGTGAAATGTGTGGATGTAGTAAATCATAGAAACCACCCGCTACACTAGGTAGCAACAAGATCACAAGCATTTCTGAAATACCAATTGAATGGCTACATAATTTTTTCATTGCAATCCTAAAGAAAAATAAAACTGCAAAATGTGAAGAGTATACAACAATAGCCCTGATACCACATGGAATGAAGGTTTTGTCAAAAGTTATCTACATCTGCATACGTTTAAAACTCCAAGACAAAATCGATCTGCCATGGCTTCCAGCCAAAAGTGTCATCAAATTAATCACACTGCTAGCAAATCAGATCAATAAGCAACAAGAAACGTATGTGTGTTTCATTGTGGCTGATTTTCAAAGAATGTTCACTTTGCAATAAAATGTCATCAAAGCAAAATCCTTTTTTTTTTCTTTTGTGCATTTTCTTTGCACAAGAATGGGTAGTTTTTGCAAAGTAAATCACCATATTCATTAAAGTGAGTAAAAAGTGTCATTCCACATGCCCTATTCCATTAGTAAATCAGCAATGTTGGCTTTCTTAAGAGTATGTTCAAGCTGAACATGACATACTCAAAGAAACACTATTAAAAAAGGTGGGGGGGGGTGTAAAAACGATCAGTCTCATAGCCACTAATTAACCACTTGACCACTGGGCACTTAAACCCCCTTAATAACCAGACCAATTTTCAGCTTTCGGTGCTATCACATTTTGAATGACAATTACTCAAACATACAACACTGTACCCTAATGACATTTTTGTCCTTTTTTCCCTACAAATTGAGCTTTCTTTTGGTGGTATTTAATCACCGTTGGGTTTTTTATTTTTTGCGCTATAAAAGAAAAAATTGAAAATTCTGTAAAAAAATATTTTTTTCTGTTTCTGTTATAAAATGTATCAAACTTGTAATTTTTGTTCATAAATTTTGGCCAAAATTTTTACTGCTACATATCTTTGGTAAAAATAAGTACAAATTGCTGAATATTAGTTGGTCTTTGTGAAAGTTTTAGCGTCCACAAGCTATGGTGCCAATATCTGAAAATTGTTCGGGGGTATTGCAGAGTATTGTGCGGGGGTATTGCAGAGCATTGCGCAGGGGGTATTGCAGAGTATTGTGCAGGGGGTATTGCAGAGAACTGCGAGGGGGTATTGCAGAGTATTGCGCAGGGGGTATTGCAGAGTATTGTGCGGGGGTATTGCAGAGTATTGTGCAGGGGGTATTGCAGAGTATTGCGCAGGGGGTATTGCAGGGTATTGTACGGGGGTATTGCAGAGTACTGCACAGGGGGTATTGCAGAGTACTGCGCAGGGGGTATTGCAGAGTATAGTGCAGGGGTATTGCAGAGTATTGCACAGGGTATTGCAGTGATGGCTGAGCAGGGATGGCTGAATTTGTGACTGCAATAGTCACAGATCCAGCCCACAGTGCTGCTGATACCCGCTCTCTCCTCTCACACTGTACCGATCGGTACAGAGAGAGAAGGGAGGAACTGGTCAAATGACGCTGGTTTGTTTACATGTGATCGCTCCGTCATGGACACTCCCGTCTGCGCGCCCCATGGACGTCCTCCCAGAGTTAAGGAACCGCCTTGTAGCTGTAATTCGGCTATGGGGCGGCGATTAAAGCGGTAGTTCACCCTCTCGTACTTGATTTTACCATCGAGACAGGCATTGTAGCGCGAGCTACAGTATGCCTGTCCCGATTTTTTTAACCCCGTACTCACCTCGTAGTCGTCCATCGTAGATTTCGGCTCCCGCGGGGAATGGGCGTGCCTATGGAGAGGGAGGATGATTGACGGCCGGCCCTGGCACGTCACTCTCCCCGAAGACAGCCGGAGTAGGTCTCGGCTCTTCACGGCGCGTGCGCACAGGCTATGCGCACGCGTCGTGAAGACCAAGCCTATTTCGGCTATTTCCGGAGAAGCGTGACGCGCCAGAGCCGGCCGTCAATCATCCTCCGTCTCCAGAGGCATGCCCATTCCCCGGTATCTTCGATGGACGACTACAAGGTGAGTATGGGGGGAAAAAATTCGGGACAGGCATACTGTAGCTCGCGCTACAATGCCTGATTTAAAGGTAAAAGAAAAAAAATTATTTTTTTTCCCGTCGATAGGGTGAACCCCCGCTTTAAGTGGTTAAAGCAGACAGCAAGGGTTGTTGAGACGGAAACCAAACAAGAACATGCAATACTAGAGGAAAGGGGAGTGCGCCAATAATGTGTTTTTTCTCCACTCCTGTTTAATAACTATACACATAAAGCTTTTCAAGGTATTTGTAAAGAAATATGAGCCGGTTTTGCCTTACGAATCTGAGAAAAACCACAGCTGCTTACTTAAAAAAAAAAAAAAGCAGAAAGGGCCAAGGAGACTCCATCTAATAAACACTTAAATTACAAAAAGTATGGTTTTAACCAACAAAGGATACAAGAAAGTAAAATTAACACTTGAAAATGAAAGAGTAGGACAAGAAAACTATCCAATATCTTGCAATATGTATCACAAACAATATGATAAAACGATGGTCATGTTAAAGCTAAATTTTCCAAGGTCTAGCAATGTTTCTAGAGACACAAAGAGTTGATGAGGAAGCATCTTCCTACAAGAAAATACTGCTACAAATGTACATCTAGTCTGTTCTCAGGTATGGCACATACATGTTTTCCCTCACAATTGGGTTGATTTACTAAAGGCAAATAGGCTGTTGTTTTTGCAAGGGAATGTTCCCTTCGATTAGTAAATGTGGTGAAAAATCACTGTTCAAAGCATAGTCAATCACAAAAAACAAAAAAAGAAAAGAAAAACAATATTTTATTTGATGAAAGCCAGCAGTTTCACCTCAATAATGGGTAGATGGGTGGCAGGCATGGCAGTGGTAATCATAGCATTAGAGTGTGTACCTCAAAGCTCAAAAAAATGTGTGTGCATATATACACTGACCAAAATTATAAGTGCAACACTTTTGTGTTTGCCCTTATTTTTTAATGAGCTGAACTCAAAGATCTATGACATTTGCTATGTACACAAAAGGCCTATTTCTCCCAAATATTGTTCACAAATCTGTCTAAATCTGTGTTAGTGGGCACTTTCCCTTTGCCGAGATAATCCATCCACCTCATAGGTGTGGCATATCAAGATGCTGATTACAGAATGATTATTACACAATTGTGCCTTAGGCTGGCCACAATAAAAGACCACAATTTGGGGTGAGCACCACTGCCGCCACATTTGTACAATTAAGTGGTGTTTATTCTCCTGAAATGTGAGTTTTAAACTTTATTACATCTTTTTACATTTTTTTACAGAGTTACGCTACGTGCCTTTTTTGTTCTCCTTCCTTTAATTATATATACATGGGAGAGCCTGTCCTTTTCTTCATATGAAATACTTTTTACAGAGAGTACTATCCCAATGACCGTTGGTGGATTTGCTTAAGTTATGAAAAGGTTCCCAGAGTTGATGTTCCCATTTTCTGGCGTCTGCCAATTCAAACACGTTTGACTCAGAGGACATATGTCTTATTGAGTTCAAATTATCTGGTAAGCCTTTACCCTATCGGTTGTGGATAGGGTACACTTGGTGGATAGGGTTCACTTGTTCTCTAGTATTTCACATAATTTGGATGTTTAAGTGATGATATGAGCATTTCATAGATGCCCCATCAAGGGATGAGTGGACTTACCATTTAGTTTACTTTGTTTCACATATGGACTTTATAGTTATCACTTCTTAAAGGGGTTGTAAAGGTAAATGTTTTTTCACCTTAATGCATCCTATGATCCCCCCGAACCCCCGTTTTACTTATCTCACCCCTCGAAAGTCCCGCACGCGTCCCCGTGATCCTCTTCCGTTCCCAGCCTGGCCGTTGATTGGCTAGGCTGGACAGATTGATAGCAGCGCAGCCATTGGCTGGCGCTGCTGTCAATCACATCCGATTACACGGCGTGCCGGGGGGCGGGGCCGAGTGATACAGTCGGTGGCTATGCCCACCATTGTATCACGGGAGAGCGTGCCCGCAAAAGCTTTCCACCATGCTCGCTCGCTCGCATGAAGGTGGAAGGCTCTTGCAAGGAGGAGCCGAGACAGCCGCCGAGGGACCCCAGAAGACAGGGTTCGGAGACACTCTGTGCAAAACGAGCTGCACAGTGGAGTATAAAATGTTGGTTAGTTTTCGCAATTTTTTTTTAACTTTAGTGTTTCTTTAAGTGTCATAAGCACTGTGTTTGTATTTTTTTTTTATTGTAGTTTCCTGTTGGTCACTTTGTGCATTTAGGACCTATCACAGGGTCCCTGTACACCTCAAACTGCAAGCGCTGCACTATTTTCACCTCGTTTTACTGTAACATTGTCTATTTGTCGTGCTAGCTGCTGCTTGAAGCCTGATGATTTAGCGCGGTATTATAATTATAGTTTCACTTTTTGGCCACAATAAAAGGTCACTCCAAAATGTGCCGTTTTACTGTATTGGGGTGTCCAAAAACCAGTCAGTATCTGGACAGTGGATGGTGTCAGCCAGTGGAGCAGTGGACATGTTAGTGCGGCAGAGCTTGGTGTCGGTAGGACAGTGGATGGTGTCAGTCAGTAGAGCAGTAGATGGTGTTATTAGGGCAGTGAACGTTGTCAGTAGGGCAGAGGATGGGGTCAGTAGAGCAATGGACATGTCAGTAGGGCAGAGATTGGTGTTGGTAGGGCAGTTGACAGTAGTTTTTTTTAATAATATTTTTTACCAAATTTTCCTTAAATATTATTTTTTACCCTTTGGAGGGCTTTGGTGAAATCACAGGAATCTAAACAGACCCCCTGATGTCTCACTTTTGAGACAAATAAAGGGACTGAAGACAAAGATTCCCCAGTGTCTTTCTTTGCAGCCTCAGCTGCACTGGACAGTGAGTGAATGAGAAGTGCTCTGTGCTGAGTGACATCCTGTTCATTCACAAACTGAAGCATAGTTAACACAGCTTACTATGCTTCAGTTATGAAGGAACAGTGAGTGATTAATACCAATTACTCACTGTGTTCATTCAGAAAAGGAAGGGGCCAGTAAATTACATTTATCTGCCACTTCCCCACTCTCCATCTTCCCCACAGCAGCAGGCAGGAGAGGAGAGGAGGGGAAACCAGCAGCCTGTGGGATGAGAATGGTGGGGACCAGGGAAGCACACAGAGGGGCCTGGGCAGTATAAAAAGAGGAACAGTGACAGGAAGGGTGGTGGGGGTGGCATTTTCTGGTACTGATCCCCTGAATTTTCCTCCTGAGGCAGCTGAATGCCAACGGGAGGGAGAGAAGGAGAAGCCTACTTTTAGCTACTGCAGGGGGGAAATACAGATTGGTTCCAATAAATGCCACCTCTCCTGTCCAGGTTTTGTCAAGGAAGGATTGTGGTCTAGCTACCACCTGCCTGCAATTGATGGGAAGATTACGGTGTGCCCACACCTGGCAAATTCCGTGCACACTTCTCTGGTGGTAATCTTAACTGAATCAATTAATCTGAGACTTCCATGATATGTTCTTCTCTTGAATGACAATCTACAGTGCCTTGAAATGGGCAGCCACTAGCCAGATATTTCACACAGTTATTGGACAGCAATATACTTTATAATACCACAAAATTTGTGGAAGCATTTGACATTCAGGGAATATTTGATGTTTGAGTGTAAATTGTTTTCCACAGTAACAAATGTGGACAGAGCTTCAAACATAACTGTGAATGGATAAAATACTGCTTTCCAACAACGCCTTTACCTCTTTCTAGATGAATACGAATCAATAAACACATTAAAGGTAACTTTATTCAATTCTGTATTTTATAAATTCTACAGACACAGCTCAAAATGAATTCATACTGTCTCTAATGAATACGAATCAATAAATAAATTAAAGATAACTTTATTCAATTCTGTATTTTATAAATTCTACAAATACACCTCAAAATGAGTTCCTACTGTCTCTTTAGACAATTAGCTGTAAAGTGAGAGCAACAATATTTGCCATAACAGGCATTTTAGAAACTTTCACCTTCAGAGGCAGAGATGGTGCTTGGAATACTTTGACCCTATTGACTAATCTAGGTCAGCAGTCACATTGTTTTAGTGAAAATCAATAAGCAGGATTAGAGAAAAGATCTTCATTTGTAGCTACTGCCATTGTGCGTGTGTGTTGCTTCTTATTGTGCCATTATGTTGTTTCAATGGCAATGCAGTAAAATGGTGGACACGTTAAATGGCTTGAACATCTCTAGACTGCAGTCAGGTAATGAGTTCCTTTCAAGGAGAAAATAACGTTTCCATGGTTGGTTTTGAGTGTATTCAAGACTTTTCAGTACAGCAACTAATTAACCCTTTTCTTTTCTGGGGGAAACAAATGATAGGCTGCAGCAGCATACATGTGGCTATCGATTTGCTATCATTGTTCCTTAATGCCTGGCAGACAGCAAAAAAAGCTGACTTCAGAGCTGATAATTCAATTTTCTATTAATTTTTATCTGCAACTGAAAATTGTATTCCCCATAAAAAATGAAAAGCATTAGCTATTTATAATTGGAAATTTACTGCAGTGACAAGTATTTTTCACGCCTTTTTTAAAAAGGTATGATTCGTATATTAATGAAAATTGAGAGTTAATCCTGTTATGTGCACTAGATTGAGTATAATTATAGTACTGTTATTATAATCTACAGAGACAAAGGGAGGGATTCATTAAAACTGGAAAAAGAAAGAAAAAAATTAAAACAGTGTTAAAGGAAATATCCTTTAACAGCCAGTTCTTGTTTCATTTTTTTCCCCCATAAAATAAGGATGAGTCCTGATTGGCTGGTTTCAGCAACAACTCCACATTTGTCTTTTTTCTTTCCTCATCTTTTAATGAACCAGCTTTAAAGATAAACTCCAGGCAAAACATAAATAAATACCAAGATGAAATACTGTACATATAAAGGAGTTTTGTTTTACCTGCCAGTGGAGAGGGTAGTATAAGGCCGCGCACACACGATCGGTCAAAACCGATGAAAATGGACTGAAGGGATACAGGCGCATGCGCGGAGCCCAGCGGGACGGACATGTCAGGCTGAAGCTCCGCTCCGTGTAGGAGAAAAAACCCGCTGATAACCCCGGTAACCGGAGATATAAACGAGCGGTACCACGGATATATACCCCGGAGAGGTGAGGGATACCCCCCGAAGGCATAATGGTGTTAGGAGGAGCCAGGAGCAAGAATAAAACCACCTCCATTAGCGGAGCACAGCAGACCGCAAGTACAGCTAAAAAGGCGCCAGGCTCCACAGACAAAATCACCTCAGGAAAGGGGATGAAACGAGCGACACTTTCAGCTAAACTGATGGCAGCACAGTGTAATTTGGGCACAGATAGTGAGGAGGAAGAGGTTGAAGACATATTGTCAGCTAAAAAACAGGATTCTACAATCCCCTCAGCCTTATTGAAGCAGTTTGAAAGAATGCTTCACAAAGCCCTAAAAATTACCTCAGACCAAATAACTGCTAGCCTCACAAAAGAGATTAGAGAAATTGGAAATCGAACAGAAGTTTTAGAGTCCAAATTGGAAGAAATAGAGACATACACACAAGAATGCATGACTGAATTAGACATGCTTAAAGAGGAAAACGAAATTTTGCAGAATAGACAGGAAGATTTTGAGAACCGCGACAGGAGGTCCAACATTAGGTTCAGGGGAATCCCTGAGGCAGTCATAGACTTACAAGCCACCGCATTGGCGTTGTGTCAAGAACTAGTGCCAGGAATAGCGGTAGAAAGGTTGGAAATGGACAGGATCCACAGAGCACTGACACCAAAAAGAGCAGACGGCCCTCCTAGGGACATTATAGCAAAGTTCCACTTTTATAAGACCAAGGAACAAATAATGGAGGCGGCTAGAGAGAAAAAAAAACCTGTCATTTCAAGGATATGAATATCAGATCTTTGCAGACATATCTCAGTTAACTATAGCCAAAAGGAGGGCCATGAAACCTCTCCTGCTGGAGCTGCAGCGTCATAATATAAAATACCAGTGGGGATTCCCCTTCTCCCTGCGCTTTACAATACAAGGAACTAAAATTGTCTGTAGAAACCCAGAGCAGCTACGCCAAGCCCTGATGGATTTCAAGGTGATGGAGAGCCCTACGTCAACTAATTCGGCTCGCAGAAGACCAGCATCTGCATCCTCCCACAGCAGCCCACCTCGGCAGGACCACAACAACGGCCTACAGCAGACGCACAAAAGGGGCAGATTTGTCACACAGACCCAGGACCAAGAGGACACAATGGACTGAATTAACTCTGCATAAATTTACTAACCACTCTTTTTTTTTCTCTCCCACTTCAGCATCATAATACCTCAAAATGGATTGAATGTTACAATTTACATGTATTTCTGTTCAGACTTTAATATTTATTTTGGATTTACATAGCTTAAACAATCAATTCATCCACTCCCTACACCCTCAAAGGGAAAAAGGGATCACTTAGGCAACCCCTCATAAATCACAAGGCACGCCACCTGTGCCCACAGCAAATTTTAGCCACCTCCCCACCCTGGGTACTCCCAGAGCAAGTTACCCTTAAAAAGCCTGGTCATAACTGCTTACAGGCGATAATAATGAAACGACCAAAGCACTTTCTCCTGTACAAAAACAAGATTTTAGTTTAACACATTCGGTCATACACCACGCACATTCTCCAAGAACACTCCCACTTTACTTATTTAGTATTAGAAAGTTAAGACAGTCAGCACAACTTGCTGCTGTTAACAAGATTGTCTCCCCTGACACCCACACGTTAAAAGGTATGCTCAAACGTTAATCTAGCTAGTTCAGCTTATAATATGTTTATTTATAGCATTATATTAGAGTTACCCATATGGATACAATAAAATATTCCTGTACGCGGGCCTCCATGACACGGATGCTACATGCGCTTCACTGAGCTCCCCTCTGGTCCTCGCACTAATATGCGAGGACTAGACGAGGGCACCTTCTCCCCTGTTGGGGACATTTTCTCCCCATCACGGGACTCACTTGACTGCATTGGTAGAATGCTATTACTTATCAAAGTAACATGTACTAACGCACCTTATTTTCTTTCTTTTGTTACATTTTCTTTCTTGCATCCCTCCCCTATCCCTCTTCCCTATATGTCTGCACGGATTGGGTCGGGAGACCGCAACTCATGGAATCACGGTAAGATAGGCATATTGGTTTGGCTGCCATGGCCCCGTTGAACATACTGTCTCTGAATGTCCAAGGTTTAAACCTACCACAAAAGCGCACAAAAGCTTTTAGGTATTTTCAGTCCAAAAAAGCACACGTAATCTGCTTACAAGAAACCCATTTCACCCCTTCCACTACCCCAAAATACTTTAACGCATCCTATCCACAAACATACTTGGCTTCAGCCTCTGTCAAAAAGAGGGGTACCTTAATCGCATTCCACAAAACAACACCGTTCACAATGACGTCAGAAATTAAAGATCCAGAGGGTCGCTACATAATCCTGATTGGATTCATCATGGATTTGGCAGTGACCATAGTGTCCTATTACGCACCTAATGTTAACCCACTGGCATTTATGTCACACCTCTTTCAAACAATTAATACACATAAGAGGGGAGCCCTATTTGTTTGCGGAGACTCCAATCAGGTCCTCCTCCCTTTCCTAGATAAAACACCCTATTCCCCCCTAAACAAACAATCCAAATGGAATCTTTCCAATCTGTTAGCCAAATACAACCTGGTGGACTCCTGGAGAGAAACTAACCCAACAAAACGCAATTACACTTACTATTCCAACCCTCATCAGTCCTCTAGCCGCATAGATCACATATTTTTAACTACAGGAATGCTGCCGGAGGTGATCGCATCCAGCATCATTCCCATCCCCTGGTCGGACCACGACGCAGTATTTACCACAGTAGCTTCAGCAATTCCGAAGAACCATGACCCAACGTGGTATCTCCCGGAGATACTGCTTAAACACCCAACATACTGCGCAGAAATAGAACGAAATTTTAAAGAATACTTAGAACTGAATGCAACCCCAGAAATCTCCCCACTCACACTCTGGGAAGCACACAAACCGGTTCTGAGAGGGACCCTACAGAGACAAATAGGAAACCTTAAGCGCAAACGGATTCAATTAGCAAAAACCCTTGAAACAGAACATGAGTTAGCGTATATGGCCTTCCAACAGCACCACACCCACACATCCAAAGCGCGGCTCGATAAAGCGAGCTTAGAATATGACCTATTCCTGACAGAATCGGCAGACAAAACCCTTCTTAGGTCTAAGCACAAATTCTATAAATATGCCAACAAATCAGGGACTTACCTAGCTAGAGCACTAAACTCGACCAACAAATCCTATAACCCAATAAAATTAAAAATAGCAAATAACTATACCTCCAGTAACCCATGCAAAATAGTGAAGAAATTTAGTGAACACTTAAAGAAAATATATTCGGAAACAACCTCGTTTAATGAATCGGAAGCTGAAACCTTTTACTCACAGATCAAATTACCGCACTTAAACGAAACCCAAAAATCACAGTTGGATGAAACAATATCGAAAGATGAGGTAGCGGAGGCCATCGACGACCTAAAATTGAATAAACGGCCTGGCCCAGATGGGTTCCCAGCTAGATATTACAAAACATTCAAGGACCTAATCTCCCCCAGGTTGGCAGATGCATTTAATGACGTATTAAAACAGAAATCCTTCAGGCAAGACTCACTAATGGCCACTATCTGTATGATCCCTAAGCCTCACACAGACACAACCTTAAGTGAAAATTACCGTCCAATATCTATGCTGAATGTTGACATTAAATTACTAGGGAAAATATTAGCGCGTCGTCTTAATAAATTCATTGGAACACTGATCCATCGCGATCAGGTAGGATTCATGCCCAATAGACAGGCGGGGGACAATATAAGGAGGGCGAATTTAATTGCACATATCGCTAAAAAAAGAGGAATCCCAGCGTGCTTTGTCTCCCTAGATTTAAAGCAGGCTTTTGATTCCGTCTCCTGGGCATACCTAGCATTTAATTTGCGGAAATGGGGTTTCGGACCCAATTATATTCAGTGGATTCTGGAAATGTACAAAAATCCCAAAGCATACGTTAAATATGCGGGGTACAAATCAGAGACATTCAAAATACAAAGAGGTACTAGACAAGGATGTCCTTTATCCCCATTATTGTTCGCCCTCCTTGTAGAACCCCTCGCACAAAGGATCAGAACTGAATCTACAATTCTTGGTATAGAACTGGGAGGTATCAAGCACAAAATTTGCTTATATGCAGATGACATCCTACTTTTCCTCTCGTCGCCCCAGGTATCAGGCCCCAACTTATTCCCTATCCTCAACCAGTTCGCTTCATTCTCAGGTTTAGCAATAAATCCTAAAAAATGTAGAGCCTTAAACATATCATTATCCACCATTGAACTAAGCGCCGCTAGGTCAGGTCTCCCTTTTGAATGGCAAACAAAAAGCATCCCATATTTAGGAATACACCTAACAGCTGCAGTAGCTGATCTATATTCGTTTAACTATCCCTCTCTCCTAAAACACATAACAAACCTCATGAAATCTTGGTCCCTACTCTCGCTGTCATGGTTTGGTAAAATAAACGCTATCAAAATGACAATCCTGCCGAAACTACTTTATCTCTTCAGAGTACTTCCCATCCCCATCCCGGCTCATTATTTTAGAACAATCCAAAAAAGAGTTTCATCCTTCATATGGGGCTCTTCCAAACCGAGAATTAAGCCCCAAACCCTATATTTACCTAAAGTTAAAGGCGGTCTGGGTTACCCCAACTTCTTACATTACTACAACGCAGCACAACTAGCAAATTTAGTGAAGTACCACGCAAAACACGAAGCTCCATTATGGGTGACTATAGAAGCGCTAGAAAGCGATCCTATCTCAATCTCCAATATGCTCTGGATCTCCCCAAAATTACGCAAACATGTATGTAACCCCATTCTTAAACACTCCCTATCCTTATGGGACAAAATCAAAGCCAAGTACAGTCTACAATCCCCGCATTCACCATTACTCTCATTTATCAAGAACCCTGAATTCTATCCAGCGTGGGTATACCCAGGTACATTCAAAGAATGGGTGAAAAGGGATTGCACGCAAAAATACAAATTTCTAAACTCTTCCTCCATTATTCCCTTCCCAACACTATGTGAATCACAGGGAATCCCTCAAAAGGAACTTTTCAGGTACCTACAAATAAAAAACTTTTTTCAACCCCTGGCAGATGCACCTGCTCCGCCAACTCAGATGTCAATTTTTGAAACCATCTGTACAAAGGATCCACATGCTAGAGGCCTGATATCTACCATCTACTCCCAAATAATCACACATCCCTACACAGGGAAACTTTTATACATGCGTCGATGGGAGGAGGACCTAAACACAGAACTGAGTGAATCGGAATGGAATCAAATATGGCTCAACATCAAAACTGCATCCCCAAACGTGATAGCGTCAGAAACCAATTACAAAGTGCTTGCTAGATGGTACCTGGTACCTGCCAGAATTGCTAAATTTACTCGCAACGATTCAGGCCTATGCTTTAGGGGATGCACGGATATAGGAACCTATTATCACACTTGGTGGTCGTGCCCGAAAGCGCAAATATTTTGGCTGAAAATTTTTCAAATAGCTTACATTTTACTGGGGAAGAATTTCACGTTAGAACCTAAAATAGCCTTACTCAATTTAAAACCGGTGGATGTATCAAATACACAATTCAAACTTATCAGACAACTTTTCACAGCCGCAAAGCAAACAATAGCCAAAGCATGGAAATCCCCAAATTTGTCAGTGGAGGAAGTCCACGCCAGAACAAACACAGCAATGACTCACGCCAAAATGTCGGCCATCGAAACGGACACGATTACCAAGTTCGAACAAGAATGGAAACCTTGGATTACTTATACAATGTCTAATACTTTCAATAATGAGGTTTTGATGCCATGGTAGCCCAGCCAATGTAGCGATAGCGGCATCTCTTGCTGAAGGTGGTTGTCCCCCGGCCTAGTCCTGCAGACTCCCTTGCCCTACCTTCTCCCTCCTGTCCCCTCCTCTCGCTTATTTCCCTTATTTCCCTTATTTCCCTTTTTTTCTTTTTGTCTTGTTTTGACTCAGTTTTTGTCTCCGTCCTGGTGATATGAATCGTTAATAGGTTTATGATACATATCTCACCCCAGGTATCTTTGAAGAATAACAATATTGAAGATTTCACTGCAATACTCTATAAACAGATTTGTGTGTGGAAATATTAATATAGTTGGTATGATACTAAGTTACACCTCAAGTTACCCCACCACGGAAATATAATATTGCAAGATCGTTATAAACCTTTTTAGCAAGGACGTATCGCTATTGTTATAAGTTAACGCTACAATAACTAACATGCGAAAGAACTCTCTCCTTAATTACAATGTGTTCTTATTCTACAATGTTTGTATAACTCCTTTGACAAATCACAAATAAAGACTTTTGACAAGGAAAATGGACTGAAGGACCGTTTCATCGGTCCAAACCAAATCGTGTGTAGGCCCCATCGGTCAGTTATCCTTCGGTCAAAAAAAAGATAACTTGCTTTAAAATTGAACCGATGGACGCCTAACCGATAGGTCAAGTATGCAAAAGCATCGTTCAAAAGGCCGCGCATGCTCAGAATCAAGTCGACGCATGCTTGGAATCATTGAACTTGTTTTTTTTCAGCACGTCGTGTGTTTTATGTCACCGTGTTCTGACACCATCGGTTTTTTAACCGATGGTGTGTAGGCACATCAGACCATCAGTCAGCTTCATCGGTTAACCGATAAAACGGTCCTTCAGTCCGTTTTCATCGGTTATGATCGATCGTATATACGCGGTCTTAGACTAGCAGATCACGATGGACTTGACTAACAGACTGAAGCTGAACTTCAGCTAACATTTTGGCAGCAGTTAAAGCAGTTTTTTTTCCTTTGGGTAAAGGTTTTACATAAATAAAAGCTGACCATTTTGGATTGGATATATCAGTTTGTAAATGGATAGAAAACTGGCTAAAAGACAGAATTCAGACAGTTGTGGTAAATGATTCTTACTCTGAATGGTCAAAGGTTATCAGTGGTGTACCCCAAGGTTCAGTGCTGGGACCCTTACTTTTTAATATCTTTATAAATGATATTGGGTCTCTGATTAAAAGTAAAATTTCTGTCTTTGCAGATGACACCAAGCTATGCAGTGGAATAACATCCTTACAGGATGTCTCCAATTTACAAGCCAATCTCAATGCTCTGTCTGATTGGGCGACTATGTGGCAGATGAGGTTTAATGTTGATAAATGTAAAGTTATGCACTTGGGGGCTAAGAATATGTATGCATCATACATACTAGGGGGAGTACAACTGGGGGGATCTGTAGTGGAGAAGGATCTTGGGGTTTTGGTAGATCATAAGCTCAATAATGGCATGCAATGCGAAGCTGCAGTTTCCAAAGCGAGCAAAGTCCTTTCTTGTATTAAGAGAGTTATGGACTCCAGAGACAGAGATATTATTTTGCCCCTGTACTGTACAAATCATTAGTAAGACCTCATCTGGAATATGCAGTTCAGTTTTGGGCCCCAGTTCTCAAAAAGTATATCAGAGAACTGGAGAAAGTGCAAAGAAGGGCAACCAAACTGATAAGAGGAATGGAGGAGCTCAGCTATGAGAAAAGATTAGAAGAACTAAATGTATTCACTCTTGAAAAGAGGAGAATAAGGGGGGATATGATCAACATGTACAAATATATAAGGGGTCCATATAGTGAACTTGGTGTTGAGTTATTCACTTTACGGTCAACACTGAGGACAAGGGGGCACTCTCTACGTCTAGAGGAAAAGAGATTTCATCTCCAAATACGAAAAGGTTTCTTCACAGTAAGAGCTGTGAAAATGTGGAACAGACTCCCTGCAGACGTGGTTCTGGCCAGCTCAGTAGATTGCTTTAAGAAAGGCCTGGATTCTTTCCTAAATGTACAGAATATAACTGAGTACTAACATTTATAGGTAAAGTTGATCCAGGGCAAATCCATTTGCCTCTCGGGGGATCAGGAAGGATTTTTTTCCCCTGCTGTAGCAAATTGGATCATGCTCTGCTGGGGTTTTTTGCCTTCCTCTGGATCAACTGTGGGTATGGAGTTGGGTGTATGGGATTGTATTGTGTTTTTTATTTTGTTTGTTTATTTTTTTGTGGTTGAACTGGATAGACTTGTGTCTTTTTTCAACCTGACTAACTATGTAACTATGTAACCATTGTAAGCACCTCAGTCAGTAGTAAACAGTTTGCCTCAACCCTCTAACTGCTACTTTGTCTAGACAACCTTGTTCACCACTTAAGCCCCAAGCCTCTTGCTTAAATTTGGTGTTTACAAGTTAAAAAAAAAAAAATTTGCTAGAAAATTACTTAGAACCCCAAACATTATATATATATTTTTCTAACACCCAAGAGAATAAAATGGCGGCCTTTGCAATACTATTTGTCACACCGTATTTGCGCAACAATCTTAAAAGCGTACTTTTTTTGGTAAAAAAAAAACACTTCTTTTGAATTAAAAAATAAGACATCAGGAAAGTTAGCCCAATTTGTTTTATATTGTGAAAGATAATGTTACGCCGAGTAAATTGATACCCAACATGTCACACTCCAAAGTTGCGCCCGCTCATGGAATGGCGACAAACTTTTACCCTGTAAAATCTCCATAGGCGACGTTTACATTTTTTTACAGGTTGCATGTTTTGAGTTACAGAGATCTTGGGCTAGAATTATTGCTCTTGCTCTAACGATCATAGCGATACCTCACATGTGTGGTTTAAACACCATTTTCATATGCGGGTACTGCTCACGTATGCGTTTGATTCTGCATGCAAGCTCGTCGGGACTTAAAAAAAACAATTCTTATTTATTTTACTTTATTTTGACACTGTTTTTTTTTTTTTTAATAAAAAATTATAGTTACTTTTATTCCTATTACAAGGAATGTACAACAAATGAAAAAAGCATAACAGGATCTCTTAAATATGAGATCTGGGGTCCAAAAGACTTCAGATCTCATATTTGGACTAAAATGCAATATAAAAATTAAAATGTCCCTTTAAGAACATTGGGGTGGAAGTGACGTTTTGACATCGCTTCCGCCCTGCAGTGATATGAAGACGGGTGGGGGCCATCTTCCCCTCACTCGTCTCCATACACAGGCAGGGACAGGACCGGATCGCCTCCGCCGCTACCAGCGTCAGAGAGCACCGGAGAGCGGCGTGGGGCCCTCTCCCACTGCCAATAAAAGTGATCTTTCGGCGTATCTGCCGCAGAGACCACTTTTATCTTGTAGCGGACTGCCCGCTGAAGAAGAGTATAAGGGGGTTATGGTAGCTAGCTACTACCATAACAACAGCATTCCTCTTCAGCCAATGTTAAACGATGGCGGGCGGTCCATAAGTGGTTACAGTAAGTTACAATTTTTTTAGACTTTCTGGCTTGATCACCAGGTGATAATAAAGGAATAAAGCCTAAAGATCTAAAATGAATGCAGCCACCACATGTAAGAATTGGTGAGCTGCAATTTAACACATCTTTGTTTTTGTGTTTAATACTGCTCTAATATCAAACTACAAAACTGACTAATGCAGAGATAGCATGATAATGACAATGATAAGCCGAAAGCTGCTTCTACTGTACTGTACATGCTGTCTTGCGATACTGGGAAAATGGGTTTGTTTATTTCTAAAAGTATGTGTGCATGAAGATTAAATGGTCTGATTTAAAAAAAAAAACTTTTTTCTGTGTCTTTAGTAGGG
This sequence comes from Rana temporaria, assembly GCF_905171775.1. Lineage (NCBI taxonomy): Eukaryota > Metazoa > Chordata > Amphibia > Anura > Ranidae > Rana > Rana temporaria. The sequence goes on from NC_053497.1 coordinate 96,047,426, forward strand.
CGATTTGCAAACCACTGCTAGGATATAGACTGTTATACATGATGCATCATGTTCTAAAACATGCTCTGTAAGATGTTACTGGTTCTAATAAGAATGATAAATGTATATTCATGTATAAACTACAAGTCTTAGGCCCCATACACACGATAGAATTTATCCGCAGATACGGTTCAGCGGACCGTATCCGCGGATAAATCCTCTCTAAGATTTCAGAGGATTTCTATGCGATGGCGTGTACACACCATCGCATTGAAATCCGCGCTGAAATCCTCTGCCGATGACGTGTCGCGCCGTCGCCGCTATTATGACGCGGCGACGGGCGCGACGCTGTCATATAAGGAATTCCACGCATGCGTCTATTCATTACGGCGCGTGCGGGGAATCCCTTTGGACGGATGGATCCGGTAAGTCTGTACAGACGAGCGGATCCATCCGTTGGAATGGATTCCAGCAGATAGATATTCTGTGCATGTCGACAAATATTTATCTGCTGGAAATCCATTCCAGGGGAGATTTATCTGCGGATAAATATCCGTTGGCGTGTACACACCATAGGATCTATCCGCAGAAACCCATTTGATGGGATTTATCTGCGGATAGATTCTATGGTGTGTATGGGGCCTCAGGCTATAACAGAAGATCAGAAGGCTGTACATTGGTTCTATAAATAGTATGGATGTATTCCTCCTAACTCTGTTAATACAATAAAAATTGGACTCCGTGCTCCGTTGAACAGGAAGTGACATCATGCTATGATGTCACTTTATTCCTGTCAATTGATTACAGTCCTACACAGTTTTATAAAGGAACTATATCACTGCTTCTGCTGTTATCTTTTAATTATATCAGAATTACAGCACATGAATCATCACAGAAAAGATGTAGGTGGTGTGATAGTAAGAAATGTTCTAAAGACATTTTTTGACAATAACAGAAAAGCTTTACTGTATGAACTCACAGTTAAACAAGTCAATTACTTAGAGAACTTTTCACAACTATAAAAAAGATATACAATTTTAACAACTTGTTTTTTAATATTAGAGAACGTGCAATTTTGTGCCCCATATTACAGCACATATTAGGCCATTTTCATACATGACCATGTTTTAAGTAACATTGCTTTATAAATATGCAGTTAGTGAATGATATTATATGCAAAGGCAAGATGTCCAAGCCATCATGAAACAACAATGGTAAAAAAACGTGATTGTCCGCAACATTATTATTATTATTATTATTATACAGATTATAGCTCCAACAGTTTACACAGTGCTTTACAACATGACTGTACATGTTTTTTTGAGGCAGCTGTCAACTTCTTCAGAAATAATAAAGGATGTAAGTATTAAAATAAATAACATGCCTTATCTTCAAGTATGACTAAAGGTAAAACTCCCTCCTTGGTCCCGGAAAGAGCAGAGAGGGGCCAGAACACTCACCAGGTCACCACTGCTGTCTGTGCCCCTAGTAGGGAGATCCACCCTCTGTGCATGTAAGCATGCTCCTCCAATGGGGTTCTAAAGGGTTAACCATTTTCTTTTGCTGTGTTCATGCCCTAAGTCTAACTAGATCAACAATGTTACAAATTGGTACAATGTGTACGTTTTGCACTGTGTCCTCTGAGCTGGTGGTGTCTAGAAGGAAGGGTTGATGCTACTGGCCAGGTTTTCCCACTCTTTTCACAAGGTTACTGCCAGTCACCATATCAATAGGGGGTTCATTAGTATCCTGGGAGGTTGATTTGGGAAAGTCTGCCAAAATATAGCTGTTACTCTGCCCGAGTGTACCACCCCTCTTTAGGGGGGGGTTGGGGCCCAGTCTAACAAGCAGAATGATGTCTAGAGGATGCTAGAGTGCTGCTGCTAATGACTATCATATGTATGTCACTTGCTAAAGCATCCAAGAAATGGTGATATGGCAAAGGTGATGGTTACTCTGGTAGTGAAGAGGTGTTATGCTTGTCCCCTTCACTAGCGTCCAGTTCCCCATTTACTGGGACTGACCCCATGGGACAAAGTACCTAAGGACCCAGCTTGGATTCATGGGAGAACTAAAGATATAGAGAGGGCCCTGGTAAGGAGAAAAAGCTTGGAGTTATGTAAAAATGTGTTTCCTGTATCCAGAAGTAACATATGGAACATTGTTACTCGGAGTGACGTCATGGGTTTGCTGAGTTGGTGGAGACCGGCACAAACTTTGCGGTGCCAGCTCAGAAATGCAGCACACTGGATGGAAAAAGTGTTCTCTGACAGAAGTTGTGTCTGACATGCTTATTGTTAAGAGTGTGAGAAGTATGGCCATGGATTACAAGGAGTTAACTGTACAAGTGTGCAAGTGTACTGCTCACTTATAAGTTTGAAGTACAAGCTTTGGATGTACTTCTCCTTAAACTTACACATTACAGTGAAACATTGTAAACACAAAAGTATAGGTAATAGCCTCAAGCGGTCAAGCTGGCCCATGTAGCATATACTCTACAGCAGGAATCTTCAAACTACGGCCATTCAGCTGTTGCAGAACTACACTTGCCATGAGGCATTGTAAAACTCTGACTTTCACAATTGTAGTTACCGAACAATTGGAGGGCCATAGTTTGAAGACCCCTGCTCTACAGGAACATGCCTATGTGTTGATACATCGAGCAGAAGGCTCCAAAAGCTGATACTAAAAAAGTAGAACTTTTTATGTTAAAGTGTGAGGAAGAACAAAGTAGAGAAGTATAGTAGGGGAAAAACTCTGTTTTCAAAGTTTTCAGGACGATGCAAATTTAGCCTGTCGAAGTCACAGTCACTTACTAGCAGAACTGTTGTTATTTTCTTTAAAACATTTTTTACTTCAAGTCATAACATAGTGAAGGGAAGTTGCTTGTTAATATTATATGCCTTTTTTTATTATTATGAACTGATTATACACCCATCCACAATTATGTCCTCTATTTTAGAAAACAGAACAGACTTATAAACCACTGAAAAGAGCTGAGCATTTTGAAATGGCTCCATGTTGCGTGACAGTGAGGTTGCAGGTATTTTTTACCATTGGGGGGTCCATTACTTCCTCCAAAACAGCTCTCAACAGGAACCATGCAGTCAGACTGGGTAGAGTAAACCAATGGTTCATTATACTTTAGCATTTATTTTTAATTTTTTTAGAGCATCTTCTATAATAAAACATATACAGTTTAATGTGTGCTATGTAAACTTCAAATAATTGCAAAGCAAAATATCAAATGATATTAAAATAAATCAGTTTATGGCTTATAAAGTCAACATTTTAAAGCCAATACATGAAAATGGCTAAATGAAAAATGCTGTCTTACCTAAAGACTGATCAGACTAGAGAACATGCCTCCAGTGGGAGTTGTTATTCACTTCTGTAAATTTAGTAATGAAATTGAAGATGAAATTGGATATGTTCCTTGAGGAAAGCCATATGTGAGCTATTAGGATTTTTTTTATGTTATGGATTTCTTAGAAGAAGTAAATAATTCATGAACAGGGTACAGATGTAGGGTTATAGAAATATTTCATGTCCAGCATAATAGTCCAAACACCCTGTTTCATTCTCTCTGCCCAGTGGCAGCTGTGTTCATTTTGTTCCCTTGCGCCAAGATGATAAACACTGCAGAAGGTAAGCAAGCTAAAAGCGAGCCAACATGCTTGCCGCAGTTAAATAAACAGCATTGTGGTTTAATCTATTAATTACAAAAGCCTTAAATTTCTGTTTCCAATTAACAACATCTAAAGAACAGCTAAACAAATGAGCAGCAATACATAATGTATTTTCTTTTATATTTAATGTTATCAGCAGAGCAAAGCAATGTCTTTCTAGACGCATGAAAGCAATGCTGCAAATACAATTTCCTTGCTCTGCATTAAATCTTATTGTAGCCTTTGGCGCTGCTTCTTTATGGTACAAAAGTAAATGCAAACAGAGAAAAAAAGTTTACTTAGAGAGAAAATCAGCTTTCCAAAGCTAGAGTCTACCATATACTGAAAATTACTTGTCTGTGGGATTGAGATTGGAGTTTTACAGCCCCAGTGCTTAAGTGATTACATCAAATATATATGTCTACTTCAGCCAAGGTGAACTAGTAAATGTAAGGGGGAAATTGTATGTCAAGTATGCTTCATGATGACCTTGCAGCATATGAATTATTAAATATTTCCAGGTGGAGAGATCTGCATTTTACATACAACAATCATCTATAGTATGACAGAAATCATCAAGCACATCTTTAAATAGAGTTGGATCTAAAAATATACATTTAGTACAGAATTTCAAAGTTATATGAATCAAATACACTTAATCCAAGACATCCATCTCATTCTTCTTTAGCACAGCAATGGGTTGCAATTTGGCATTTATTGTTTATATTGCTATATGCAATTAACAAATGTACAGTACAGGTACTCCTCACTTAATGACCAGGTTCCTTTCCAACGACTAGGTCTGTATTGTGAAAAAAAGGTCTAAACACAAAACTCCAGCTAAATAATGTTCTTTTATTTTGCATAAGTACAGAACACAAATTAAAATTCTGTACAATACAATGATATATAGCACGTTGTTCGGGTAGGGACAATTGGTCGTAAGTCCTAGTGGTCGTTAAACAGGTAAGTCGTTAAACGAGGAGTATCTTTTATGCTAAGCAGTGGGATTTTTTTAAGATAAAGACATAGGGCCAGATTCACGTAGAATCGTGGCGGCGTAACGTATACGTTACACCGCCGCAAGTTTTCATCGCAAGTGCCTGATTCACAAAGCACTTGCGAGAAAACTTCCGCCAGTGGCCTCCGGCGTAAGCCCGCGTAATTCAAAGGGGCGTGTGCCTTTTAAATTAGGCGCGCTCCCGCGCCGGACCTGCTGTGCATGCTCCCTTTTGAATTTCCCACCGTGCTTTGCGTGAAGTGACGTCATTTTTTCGAACGGCGACGTGCGTAGCGTACTTCTGGATTCCAGAAAGTCTTACGCAAGAAGGAATTTTTTTTACATTTCGACGCGGGAACGACGGCCATACTTTATACAGCACATACGTGTGCTGTGTAAAGTTAGGGCACCTAAAACGACGACTAACTTTGCGACGGGAAACTAGACTAGCAGCGACATAGCGAACGCGAAAAACCGTCGTGGATCGCCGTAACTACTAATTTGCATACCCGACGCTGGTTTACAACGCGAACTCCCCCCAGCGGCGGCCGCGGTATTGCATCCTAAGATCCGACAGTGTAAAACAATTACACCTGTCGGATCCAAGGGCTATCTATGCGTAACTGATTCTATGAATCAGTCGCATAGATACTCTGAGAGATACGACGGAGTATCTGAGATACTCCGTCGTATCTCGGCTGTGAATCTGGCCCATATTTCTTAATTTTTTCTTGTTTTTTTTTAACCAAATAAATAAATCTGAACATACCTTTAAACTTTAATCAGGTTACAGGACTAATTAAAACGTCCCAGTGAATGAGTGTTACTATCTGCATCCATGATATATAATTCATGGGTTATAAATCAGACTTATCTTCTAAAAGACAGAGGTGCTAAGAAAACTGCTCAGGTATCAATCAGCTGTATAAAAAAAAGGCTTAACTGACTTTAAGTTAGAACCCCACATGTAACTTGGCCAGTATTCTAGGGCCCAAAAAAGACAAACCTTCCAACAGAATTGAATAAAATGAAAGGTATTTGTAATAATTTTGATTGTGAGATCAATTTATTTTAAAATGATACCTTATTCTCCAAAACAAATCCATAGACGTCCACTGCTTGATGGTCCTGTAATTTACTTTTCATGAAACGGCTTACTGTGTTTATCTGCCTCCTTATAATGTCCTCCATGAACTCCCAAATCTCTTCTATTCCCCCCTGTGTTTGGAATGTTAGTTGCTGTAATTAGACCCCTATTTTGTAGGGTTATTCTCCTTTAGAGCTTAAAGTGGAGGTTCACCTAAAACACAACACTGTCTCCACCGAATCAGTGGACATGTAGGATATAAAATTCATGAAATCCTCTCCCGCAGGAGTAGGTGTCTCCCCAGCGCCGCAGTGTGTACTGGGAGCACAGGCTCCTGCTTCCCAAGATACACATCAAACGGCATGCTTCTCTTGCTGTGAATGGCATCACAACGGGGGCGTGTACTTTCAATGACGCCGCCGGATGTGATGACAACCAGGATGTTTACGGCGCAGGTCGCCGTAAAGAGTGCACATGCCTGGGATAGAGCGGTGAATTCACCGCTTCCAGGAAGTAATTGCTTGTGGGCTTCACAATGCCCACAAGAAAAATGGCAAATGCCTAGATTGCAAAATATAAGTTTCTCTTTACTATGAAAACGGATGGGTGATGTTGCAAGACACCTAAAAAGTGAGTACTCAATTCAGATATATAACACCACTGATTAAACACAAAGAAAAAAAAATGATTGGCAGCGGAACCTCCGCTTTAATAAATGTGGTAAAGTTTTACTTTGCAAAAAATACCAAATCACCTGAAAGGATTTTTGCTTTCTGGCACAAGATTGGATGATGGAAGTCAATAGGGATTTACCCAAATAATAATAATAATAATAATAAAAAAAAACCTGCAAGACAAAGGCATAATGAGCTAGTATGACTAGGATACTAGCTCATTATGTATTACTTACCTTAGATCGAAGCCCCCGAAGCCGTCCTCATCTTCCCTTCCAGCCATCGCTCCCGGAGGTTACTTCCGGGTATTGCCGCTCCGGCATTGTGATTGGCCGGAGCGGCGATGACGTCACTTCCGCGCATGCGCAATGAACTGGCACAATATTTCTCTTCAAGACCCGGCGCACTCAGTGCACCTGCGCCGTTGTCTATGGCGCGCATGCGCCGTAGACATCGGTTCCAGATTTTCTGCAAATATCTCCTTAACCATGTAGTTTAAGAAATTATTGCAAGCACCTACAGGTAAGCCTAAATGTAGGCATACCTGTAGGTGAAAGTATGATCAGAGGGTTTACAACCACTTCAATGTCACCTATGCACTGTTTTGAAGCTGACCAAGTACAAATTGTGCTCAGTCAGCCTCTTATTCATCCAGGGAAGATGGATATTGACAGTGATGAACATGGAAGTGATCAGAGTTGTTTGCTTTTATGTTCATTCCTCACAAGGAAGATGAGTGAATGAAAGATGTTCACTCATCTCCCACCACTCTCCTTTACTTATCACAACATGTAGAAATAATAGGGGGGGGTGCGCTTTACAGCTCCTAAATCACTAAACAGATAAACAAATTATAGCAGCTAGAAGTGCATTTACATATCTGTGCTGCTATAATCCTTACGCCTACTACACACGGGCCGAATGTCGGGGGCGGCATCAGCCGGTTAAAAGAAACTGGCTGACATTCGGCCCGTGTGTACTACAGCCAATCCGACAGAAGCCAGCCATTTCCCCAAACGGGCATGACCAAAAAAGGTCTGCTGATTGGCTGAGACCATTGGGCTGAAAACGCGGACCGGAGTGTTCTGGCTGGGGACCATCCCCCTGTTAGAACACAACAGAACAGCAGGGGGGATTTCAATACTAACGTTCAGCCTGCTGGGTTGAATGGAAAAAAACGGAAAATTGTATACTCACCTTTCCGTAATTTTCCTTTCCTGACGCATCTTCATGGCAGCACACACACTGGGTTGTGACTCCGCCTCCACAACCTGACAGGATTGGTTAGCTATAAATTTGAAGGGGAGACGCCCTGCACCATTCTCTGTATATATCATCACTAAACAAAACAGTTGGGTGGGCATCTGTGTGCTGCCATGAAGATGCGTCAGGAAAGGAAAATTACGGAAAGGTGAGTATACAATTTTCCGTTTTCCTGACGCATTCATGGCAGCACACACACTGGGAAATAACTCGCCAGTCGGGAGGGTGCAAGAAAACAGTCATATTTATTCTTTATAGCGCTGAGAAATTGGTTCCAACAACAGATCTGCCGAAGTCGGCAGTATCCAGGTGAGCAGAATTCACTCTGTAGTGAGAAATGAAGGTGTGTCGGGAAGACCAAGTTGTTGCTCTGCATATGGTCTCTGGTGAAATCCGCAATATGCTGCCCATGAAGTGGCCACTGCCTCTATCGAATGAGCCCTAATGCCCTCCGGAGCCGTAAGTTTCTGGATGGAATAGGTCTCCCTGATAGCTTTAACTAAGCCAGAGGAAATGGTATGGGAGGTAGCTGCCTGACCTAGTCTGTTCCCGTGTGGGATAATCAGGAGAGAATCCTTCCTCCTCAGGTGAGATGTAGCTGTGAGGTAGCTGGAGATGGTAGACTTGACATTCAAGGCATGGGTCTCACCCCTCCCATTAGAAAAAGATGGAAGAACGATGTCCTGGATATGATGAAAGGAGGAAGCTACCCCTGGACTAAATTGGTCTGAAGGCTTCACTACCACTCTGCCAGGAAGAACATTAAATAGGGATCCGTAGCCGAAGGGTTTGATTCTCCGACACCCCTTTAGCTGAGGTAAGGAAAGCCATCTTCAGAGTCGGGTTCCACAGTGAGATTAAGTTGAACGGAAAAGGGTGGATTGGACAGGGCCTCGAGTACCTCTGGTAGGTCCCATGTTGGAAAGACTGTCCTCTCAGGTTCCTGATCTTTACGTAGGCTCTGAGGAATTGAGTGACCAGAGGATGAAGAACCCAACTAGCACCCGTTTTGGCTGAACGGGCGGATAATTGCTCCCTCAGGGTACCCGAGCTCAGCCCTTGTTAAGTCCTGACTGGAGAAATTCAAGAATTTGAGATGGTTCTGTGAGATAGGATTCCAATCTCTTCCTGCGACATCGACACGAACCTCTCCCCGATCCTAGTGTAGGTGACATTAGTGGAGTTCTCTTGAGCTTGCATTAGGGCCGATCTTATTCCCCGAGAGCATCCTTGCCCCCTTAACCTATCCTCCTCAACTTCCAGGCTGCCAGATGCAGCTTCTCTGGACTAGATGGAGGAATTGCCCTTGATATAGGAGATCCCTGGTTACTGGAAGATGAATTGGTGGCTGCGTACTGAGTTGTAGCAGGGTCGTAACCCATGGCCTCCTTGGCCGGAACGGAATTACTGCAAAACCATTGCTGAGGACCTCCGAAGTCGGGACAGGGGTCTCGTGATTAGAGGAGCTGGAGGGAAAATGTACCCCAGCTCGAAGTTCCATGGGTGGACTAGGCATTCTGCTCCTTCCACTAGTGGAAAGTGGGCTCTGGACAGGAACCCCCGGCACTTGAAGTCTTCCGGCGTGGCCGCTAGGTCGATTTCTGGTACTCCCCAACTTTCGTAATGATGGAGAGTACCTGTTGGTTCAGGGACCACTCAATGCTTAAAGTGTCTCTCAGCTTAGGTAGTCGGCCAACAAATTCTGTGCTGCCGAGACATACACTGCCCTCAGATCTAGCAGGTGCACTTGTGGCCACTACAACATGGGGCGAACTTCCTCCAGAAGCGTCCGACTCCTGGTGCCTCCCTGTCTCTAGATATATGGCACCGTCACCTTGTTGTCCATCCTGATAAGGACACTCCTCTCCTCTTAGAAGAGTCGCAAAGGTCCTGAGGACTTGAGAGGCTGCCCTGAGCTCTAAAATATTTGACCCTATGCCCTGGGTTCGAAAGTGCCACTGGCCTTGAGCTACCTGGTCCGGATAATGTGCTCTCCATTCCTGCTGGCTGGCATCCGATGCTGCTGCTTCTGGACTTGGGGGAACTATCGGTCTGAACATTCCGAGGTTGGACGGATGCGTCCGCTGCCACACTGATTGCTTTACCCAACTGGGAATGTGAATGGTCTGGAGCATTGATGTTTCACTCCACTGCCTTAAAAAGGAGTCTTGTAAGACCCGCATGCCAATGGGACCACTGTACTACGGGTATGGTCACAGGCATGGACCCCAAAATGCTGAGGAAGGTTCTGGCCTGTAGGCGTCTGGATGATAGCAGATTCTGCATCTTCTGTCCTAAGGGCTTCAGCCTCTCTTGAGGGAATTGTACCTGGTTCAGCCTGGTAGTCAATTCTGCTCCTAGAAAACCATGGTTTACGCTGGGCTGGGGACTGCCCCCCTTTTCTTTCCAAGTTGACTAGCCAACCGAAGTCTTGCAGGACCGTGAGCAATATCTTCCGATGATGACTTAGTCAGTGTCCCTTGATTTTCCGCCAGGAGCAGGATGTCATCAAAATAATGATGCACCCGCAACCCCTTCTCCCTGAGAAGTGCAATCAGGGGTAAGAGAACTTTGGGGAATGTTCTGAGTGCCGAGGAGATGCCGAATGGGAGGCACCGAAAATGGAAATGAGACTGATTAATAGAGAACCAAAGGAACTTCTGGAAGGCGGGATGAATCGGGATGTGAAGGCTTTCCACCTTCCATTTTGATCTTCTTGTTGAGCCTACCTAGGTCCAGGACTGGACGCAGGTCCCGTTTCCTTTTTTTTTTTTTTTTTAAATAAGGAGGAATAAAACTCCCTCCCCTTTGGTGCGGAGGTACTTCTATTATTGCCCCCTTTGTGACAGTTCTGTTACATATTGTAGAGGTAACCTTCTTTTGTCTGGAGAAGATGGTACTCTGGTAGGCTGGAATGTGTTCTCCGGCAATGTGCCCCTGAACCTCCGTCTGTAACCGGTCTTGGTAGTGGACAGTGTCCATGGATCTATTATATGACTTGATCATATTTGAACGAATCCCTTGAGCCTGGCGCCCACCTGATTAGGTGGGCGGGCGAACCCTCAAAGGGACTTCTGCTGTTCCCCAGATGTGATGGCCTTGGCTTTCTGTACCCTCGAGAAGGAGGGTCGAGTATTCCTCCGGTCCCTCTAGAGCTTTCTGTCGGGACGGTAGGATCCTACATCCCTGTACTTGTCAGGAAGATTACACCTGTAAACGGGGCCCCTCTGGGGCTTCGGTCTCCTATCGGAGGGAATTAGCCCAAATGTTCCTCCGGTACTTGGAGATGGCTGAGCCCAGCTTTGCGCCAAAAGATCTGAGCCGACACATGGAATTTGCACCAGTTCGATCCTGACGCTGCATCCCGACTGAGGCTCCTGTCATGAAGTCACCTGCCAACTTTATTTTCTGCAGGGAAAAAATTACTTTCTCCTGGTCGGCCCCTTCTGGAATGGACTTCTCAACGTTAGCCGCCCCTGTAGGGATGGCTTTAGCTACTACAGCCGTGGTGATAGCCGGCCTACAAACACCTCCTGCTGTGGAGTAAGCTTCCCTCAGCTCTAGATCGATTTTACGACCGAGTACGTCCCGGAAGGTAACTGCATCCTCAATCGGTAGGATAACGTGCCTAGCGAGTTGCATTAAAAATGAATCGGCCGTAGGCGCGTTGTGACAGAAGAGGGAGCTGGACGCCGGCTGGCGCCCCTCTATCTCCGAGAGGGTCTCTGAAGCCTGAGCGTAACGGCCGGTGAAGCCCCTCTGGCATCCCATTCCTTCTCCTTGGTTGCTTTGTTGAAGCAAAGGCGGTAAGCCGATTATCTGGCAAGACTGGAGCCCCGCATACTCAGCAAGCGTTTGCCATGGGGCGGGTATAATAGCTCCGTTCATGGTGGGATGAAGGTGATCGTCTGCGGTGAAACCGACTATGACGGGAGCGGCTGTGACGCGAACGGCTATGCTATGAGTGATGATAGCGAGAGGCGACCTTGAGCGACTTCTGCGTGACCTGCCGGAAGCATGGCTTGATCTCCGTCTGCCGTGAACTTGCGTCTTGTGACCCGATGGGGCTACCAAAAAGTAGCGTTGGTGGTCAGGCTCTCTTTTGTCTCTTCCCTACTTACCACCTACTGGACGGCCTCTATACCTAGTAGTTAATGGTGGTCTGCGAGGGCAGTGACCCCCATGAGAAGATAGAAGAGAGACAGCCCAGAAAAAATAGGGAAAGGAGAGAAAGGGCGAGACGTTAAATATGTCCCCCCCCCCCCAATGAATTTTATTTATTCATTAAGTATTAGAAAGTTATAATTTTTTATTCTTCTTTTTTTTTTTTTTTTTTAATAATTATATATATTTTTTCCCCTTCATACATATAAACTTCCCTTTATTTATTTATTTAGGCTGTAAAATACATTTGGGCCAGCTGGGCTGGGACATCAGTGTACCAACCTTACTATTCTTCACTCTAGCAAGGCAGAGCAGCAAAACGACAGCTTCCAGTCACCGCTTTTTTTTTTTTTTTTAATTCGCCGCTGCCGTCGCGGCGCGGATGACGCGTTCGCGCATGCACGGAAGCGTCCCGCTCGTCCGGCGCCATCTAGGAAGAGGGCAGAGGGGACAGGCGGCGTCATCGTTGTGCTGCGCGCATGCGCAGACCGGCGTGGAGGACGCGGTGGTGATGAAACAATATGGGGGTGCCAGAGGAACCACAAGACTCAGCGAGAGCTGATGCAAAAAGGTACCGGATATAAAAACAAACACTGTATGGCAGAAGTAAACATAAGTGGTGGTGACCCAGACAGTATGGGGGTGCCACAGCACACCGCCGAGAGAGCTGATCCAACACAAAGATACCAATATAAATAACCTTGATGGTAAATGCTCTACAAGGCTCGGCGAGAGCTGATGCAAAAAGGTACCAGATATAAATACAAACACTGGATGGCAGAAGTAAACATAGTGGGGGTGACCCAGACAGTATGGGGGTGCCATAGCACACTGCCCTTGATGGTAAATGTGGTAAATGCTTTAGAAAACAATACATTCATGACAGTACATAATGGAGAGGAAGAGGAGGAAAGTGGGGGTCACTGCGAGAATTGAAGCTTCTTTAAAGCTTGCTACAAATGTGCCAGATATTTCCATGAGCCCCTGAGACGACCAGAGCGGGGTTCCCACCATAAAGCTCATTTAGAGACTGTACAGGAGGGACTTCCAAACAGGAGAGGCATGAACCTGCTGGGGCGATGTGCGGTAAGAGGCATTACTTGCGTGTCCGTCCAATCCGTCAGGTGAGGATAAAAAAGAGAATGGTGCAGGGTGTCTCCCCTTCAAATTTATAGCTAACCAATCCTGTCAGGTTGTGGAGGCGGAGTCACAACCCAGTGTGTGTGCTGCCATGAATGCGTCAGGAAAACTAGTTACACTGGAGGTGGTGAATGGACTAAAGGCTGTGATATTGTACTGCATAAATGTGATATGTGAAGCGCAAGGGACAATAGCAGCTGTGTGATTCATGGAATTTTATCAAAAAATAATTGTTTCCTGTGTCATTATTGGGTAGATCCCACTTCCCTTCCGGTCAGGACAAGTGATGGGAAATCAATCCAACAGGGACACAGAGAAAAACACAACCACATTTTTAGTATCCTGGGAAAGGCTGCTAACTCCTGTCCTTACCTGGTGACCACAATATTTCCCATTTTTTTCCAGGCGAGATAGAGCAAAATATTATGGCAACTCACCCCAATTATGAAATTTGGCGTTTTATATTGTAGGCCTGTAATTCTTAGGAATAACACACTTAAATCTGTCCGAACAAGAGTCTAGTAGACATCCCGGGTATGATAAAGTTTAAAACACAAAATCATAAATTATAATATAATAAATAACTATAAATAATTATAACAAATAATAATAATATAATAATAATAATAAAAATTATTCAATAATGTAATCAAATCAAAAACACTGAAATGTGCTCAGTTGCAGAATTGTCGCTGTCATTACTTTCAGTGTTTGATGACGAATTTCTCCACAAATCATTATCGCTCAATTCTGCAAATGATTCTAATTTATTATCGCTGTTTTCTAGCTGGTCTAAAAATGCTTTTGACGTAAAGGGATACTTTTTGGTTGCTATGGGCAATTTCCAGTTTTCAGGCAGAAAGAACAGTATTTATAATATAAAACTACATGCAGGGCACTGTAAAAACCATTAGGGACAAAAGGAATGTGAAATAATTTGATACAGTATTGTAATCTGTAAGACAGTGTACTGTACGTGTAATGTGTTTTAAATGTTTTGCATTTGGCCCTGTGCTCCATCCCAGTGCGTCTCAGCGCTCGCAGGGAACGGAGCTCAGCACTGTGAATCGAGCGGAGGACACGGCTCGCACACACAGCGGGGAGACATCGCAGGATCCAGGGGACAAGTTAAGTAAGCTGTACATGGATCCTGTGATGCGATCCCTAGTTTGGCTCGGGGTTACCACTTTTGGTATGGAAAATTCACCCCAAGCCACATTTGGGAATACTGCTAAGGAGGTTAAGTACATATGATGACATTGGTTGATGCATACTTCTCAAATTTAGACTTTCATAAAGAGGGACCAACTACAAGGAATAATGTGGGATACACATTCAGGCCTCAGATAAGCCCCCTTTACACTCCTCTTGATACCTCAGATCAGTCTTCCCCTGGAACATTCAGACCCCTGATTATTTCTCCTTAAAATGGAACTTTAGTTAGAGATTTAAGTATTAACAAATTGCTTCCTGTTGGCCCCTTTTATATACAGTATATATATATATCTATATCTATATCTATAAATATATATATATATATAAAACATTTGAAATAAGTACCTATGCTGTTTGAAATCCAGTAGTTAATTTTCTCATCCTGTTCTGTGAAATCCTCAGTTGATTATAGTCTTGGCAGTTTTCCGAAAATCATAGCGGTGAGGCAGTCACTACAGGGCAATCTGCTGACAGCAGGCTCCATTCACTAAAGCAGATCGAATGTGGTATGTAGGTGTCTGGACACATTTTCTCTAAATATCACACGTGATCCTGAAACATCAATTCACTAGGCCGTTTTGAGGTATTTACCGTAAAATGCTGAAAACGCTCGGTAAATACCGCGTGAGAAGGTGTTAAACTCAATTCACAGAAGGAAATAATTCCTTAAATGCATGCGGTAATTAACCACTTCCCGACGGCCGTACGACTATTGACGGCCGCAGGGTGGTTCTACATCTCTGGGGCGCCGTCATTTGACGTCCGCCCCTTTCCGCGTTCCCCGCGCGCGCTCCTGAGCGCGCAGCGGGGAACTGCTGTGCTGGCCGTGTCCCTTGGACACAGCCAATCACAGATCGCCGTGAATGGCCAATCGGAGTGGCCGTTTGCTAGGCGATCTGTGCGGCCAATGAGAGATGATCTCATATGTTTACATATGAGATCATTTCTCATTGCCGGCTCTCACAGACAACGGTGCTGTCAGGGAGAGAGGAGACCAATCTGTGTCTCTTGTACATAGAGACACAGATCGGTCACCTCCCCCAGTCACCCCCCCTTCCCCCACAGTTAGAACACTAATTAGGGTACACATTTAACCCCTTCCTCACCCCCTAGTGTTAACCCCTTCAATGCCAGTCACATTTATACAGTAATTAGTGCATATTTATAGCACTGATTGCAGTATAAATGTGAATGGTGCCAAAAATGTGTCAAAAGTGTCCGATGTGTCTGCCATAATGTCGCAGTCGCAATAAAAATCGCAGATCGCCGCCATTACTAGTAAAAAAATAATAATAAAAAATAATAGTTCTGTCCCTTATTTTGTAGGCGCTATAACTTTTGCGCAAACCAGTCGCTTATTGCGATTTTTTTTTTTTTTACAAAAAATATGTAGAATACGTATCGGCCTAGACTGAGGATAAAAAATGTTTTTTTTAAAAAAAATTAGCTATTTATTACAGCAACAAGTAAAAATGTATTTTATTTTTTTCAAAATTGTCGCTCTATTTTTGTTTATAGCACAAAAAATAAAAACCGCAGAGGTGATCAAATACCACCAAAAGAAAGCTCTATTTGTGGGAAAAAAAGGACGTCAATTTTGTTTGGGAGCCACGTTGCACGACCGCGCAATTGTCAGTTAAAGCGACGCAGTGCCGAATCGCAAAAAGTCCTCTGGGCAGGAAGGGGGTTTAAGTGCCCAGTAAGGAAGTGGTTAAGTAGTGGTCCAGGCATGCGGTATATAAGGAATTTAAAAATATAATAGCCAATTTTGAGTAGTCTCCGCCTTTTTGGATCAGTTTTCTCAACAGTAAGGTATTGAAACCTACATGACCAGTCCATTTTTGCGATACGGAACTGCGTTGCTTTAACTGACCATTGCGCATCCATGGAATGCTGTACCCAAACAAAATTTATGTCCTCCCCCCACACAAATAGAGCTTTCTTTTGGTGGTATTTTATCACCTCTGCGGGTTTTATTTTTTGCGCTATATAAACATAAAAAACTAAAAATAAATTAAAAAAAACAATAGTTTTTACTCTCTGATATAAAACATATCCAATAAAAAAAAATTAGAATCCAATTTCTTCATCAATTTAGGCCAATATGTATTCTGTTACATATTTTTGGTAAAAAAATACAGATAAGCATATATTCATTTGTTTGCACAAAAGTTATCGTGTCTACAAACTATGGGATATTTTTATTTTTACTAGTAATGGCGGCGATTAGTGATTTTTAGCATGACTGCGACATTGCGGCAGACAAATCGGACACTAAGTGACACTTTTTGGGGACCAGTGACACTAATATAGTGATCAGCGCAAAAAAAATGCACTCTCACTGTACTAATGACACTGGCAGGGAAGGGGTTAACATCAGGGGCGATCAAAGGGTTAAAGGGGTTGTAAAGGTACAACTAACACACAGCTCCTTTCTCTATCTGTAACATAGAGAGCGTCCTGACTCTCCTGTAGTCCAAGAGAGGGGGCGAGCACGACACTCCACACCAGGGAGAAAGCCTTGCATTACTGTGTGGAGTTACAGACAGAAGAACAGGAAGTGAGGATTTCATAGAAGAAATAAGGACATTTAAAGCAAAATCGAAGGATGAGGTAAGTGAAGGAGGACTGCACTAAGGTAAAGGAAGCTATTTAGCAAAAAAAAATTGTACCTTTACAACCCCTTTAAGTGTGCTCCTTGCGAGTGTTTTATAATTGTGTGGGGATGGCTTTACTGCAGGAAGAGAGGGAGCTGTGGTCCTGCTTAGCAGAAACACAAGATCTCTCTCTTCCTCTCTGACAGAATGGTGGTCTGCCTTGTTTACATAGGCCCACCGCGGTTCTGCCTCTCTAGTCAACAATCAGTGGGTCCCGGTTGACATCTCATCCCCTGGACGCGCTGATTGGCTCCCGCTGTAACCAATCATAACGGGAGTGGGTCGCCAGTGGCACGCATGCGCCCCAGACCTGTAAAACAAAACAATGTACAGGTACATTGTTTCGCGTGGCCGGACTTCCCTGCCGCAATAAATGTGTGGTGAGTGGTCCGGAAGTGGTTAAAGTAAAACTAAAAGGGACATTTTTTTTTTCAGTTTTGGATAGAGTGGAGGTAGATTAGATCACCTGTCAGGTTTTTATTTTTAGGGAGATTCACACTCTCGATTTGTCCTCTATTTACCCTGTCTATTTGTAAAATACTTTAAGTAAATACACAATTTCTTTATAAATGTCAAATACTGAAAGAAAATTGTATCAAAAATTCCATACATATATAAATACTTTTCTTCCACCAATACAAAAGAAAACCTTGTATTTATTTGTGGAAGAAGGGTATATGCATGTGATTTTTGTTTTATACTATTTTCATTCAATATTTTACATTTGTAAAGATATTTTGAATTTACTTAATTTAATTTAGTTGATACACCATGTGTGTCCTGTGTAAGCAGCTTCATTTTGACTGGTATTTTAGTCAACTTGTTTCTTTTGTATTAGTACTGTACATATGCTGCAGGGACCGCTCTGACTTAGTGAGTTGGCATATTTCTACGGTTTACACCCTTTTACCTCTTTATTAAAAAAAATGTACTTCTAATTCTTCTCCACTATATCCATCCCACTGGATATTGCATGAGATAAAATACTGTATGGTTTCATGAAATAAATACCGCATGCAGTATTTTAGAAGCATTCTTTGTAAATACTGTAGCTGCTGACTTTAAATATAAGGACGCTTACCTGTCGAGGGATGAAGTGATGCCCTCACCCTAGCCAATTCTTAATTTGGCTTCAGTTGCAGACGCTGGCATCTCAATTAGGGGAAACAGACAGTGAAGCCTTACGGATTCACAGCTGGTTTCCTACTGTGCATGCGCGGGCCATTTTGCGCCTTGTGAATGGTCCCATAGTCTTCTGGCACCTTTGATGTGTCCCAGAACACTGTGTCCCATGGCGATCTGACCAGAAGTGGGAGCAGGTACCTGTTGAAACCACATACCCGCTGTCCTCCCCCTCAAAAAGTGCCAAATTGACAGTGGAGGGGAGAGGAAGCAAACAAGCGTAACTTTCCTTTTTGGGTGAAATTCCACTTTAATTAATTAACAGTGCTTTTGTAATATGCAGCATGAAGGGGGTTAATGTACTGCCACTGGTCACTGATGCATTAGTGACCAGTGGCAGTTAATTTACCCCATTGTGCTGTGTTAGTGGCAGTGGCACCAGTATCAGTGTTAATAACATTTTTATACAACAAGGAATTTGACAGTGTACCTAAAACAGAACATGTTGATGTTACTAAGCAAATTGTTGTGGAAACCATATACAGTTACATTAGTTAGAAGGGACACCTTGAAGGGTTTTAGAATAAAATACTACACACATGGGGACGTGACAAAAAACTGTGTGTGGCCAATAAAGTTGGTTTTGTTTCACAGGTAATGGTTTATGGTGTTTTCTCTATATTTTCTGTGTTTTAGACAAAACAGGACCAGGTAGTACAGTGATGAAAAAGTAAAAAGTTCCATTGTTTGTGTTAATACTTGCATAAAAATGCCTCATCGTTGATGTCAATTGGAGTAATTTACCTCAACATTGGCATCAATTGGAGTAATATGAACCTCATCACTAGTGTCAATGAGATCAGTATTAAACCCCAAACCTGCACTGGTGTTCAGTGGTTTCTTAGCTGTTAGCTGCTCACGTGTTCTGTTGCTACAATACTGCTCTACCTTGTCTCATTAGACATGAACTATGATGTCACTGTTGGGCAGGAGATCACTCTATCAGACAATGCTGGCATAATCAAAGCTTCCAGTGCTGGAACAGAGAAGGTTCCAACACTTGACACCGGCTTCCATTTAGCAAATTGTACTGGATTCTACGAGCATGCGGCAGTATGTGGACGCTGTGCGACAGTGTCCAGAGTCTGGGACACTTGGTGACTATGCTTATGCTTTAAAACAATCTTGCTAACAATATGAGGTTACACTAAGTGACTGATGCCTCGTACACACGACCATTTTTCTCGGCAGGAAAGAAAACAATGTTTTTCCCGACGTGATTCCTCTCCAGCCTGACTTGCATACACATGTTCATGCAAAAAAAAAACATCTGACCAAAGCGCGGTGACGTACAACACATACGACGGGACTATAAAGGGGAAGTTTCTTTCAAATGGTGCCACCCTTTGAGCTGCTTTTGAGCTGCATACTTGATTCTGAACATGCACGTTTTTTTCCCCTCTAAAAGCATATACACGACCGGTTTTCATGACCAATATAAAAATGTTGTGTAAAAATGTCGTGTGTACAAGGCATGACTCTTATAAGTATTGTAAAGCTTTCCTGTTTAAGATGTGAAAATCTATTGCGTCATCAATATTAACAAACAATCAGCACTATTTTTGAAGTGTACATAACTTACTTTAATAATAATAATAAAAAAAAAAACACAAATAGGGACTGCTGCTGATCTCCTTCCAATTCTGGCTGCTTGACTGTTATGCTGACCCACCAATTCTAATACTTTCTGAGTCACTGACCTTAAATTAGTATGCTGATCAGGAAAGTCTGAGAAATGTCAGACACCATTATCTGTATACTTGTTCTCAGTCACAAACTAAACGTACTGAAGCAAGAGGGTCAACTTTACCGCCAGGGAATTAGCATTTTTAGAAGGAAAAACTAACAACAGCAGCCTCTATGTTTTCCTTGTGACAGGTTTCCTTAATGTTAAAACACAAACTCAAACCGTTAAAACTGTATACATACTAAAACAAAATGTATGTACATGAATGCACACTTGAAGCAAATCCAAAACAGATTTTACATTCTTGTAGGATTGACACCATCAGCATATTTGTGTTTCTTACATTGAATCAGCAATAGATCAGACAGATTTAAGCCCAACTCCAGCCATTTTTTTGTTTTTGGTTTCTACATTGGGTAATGCTGCATACAGACGGTCGTTTTTTCTGATGAAAAAAAACGACGTTTTAAATCATGAAATAAAACAACGTTTTTGAAACATCATTTTCAAAAACGATGTTGCCTACACACCATCGTTTTTTCACAATGCTCTAGCAAAGCGAGGTTACGTTTCACCACTTTTTTCCATTGAAGCTCACTTCATAACTAGCTTCTGGGCATGCGTGAGTTTAAAAACGTCGTTTTAAACGTTGTTTTTTGCTACACACAGTCAATTTCTGTGAAACAAAAACAACGTTTTAAAAAACGACACAAAAAATTCGAGCATGTTCGAATTTTTTTTGGGTCGTTTTTTTGAAGACATAAAACAACGTTTTGCCCACACACGATCATTTTAAATGACGTTTTTTAAAACGTCGTTTTTTTTCATCACAAAAAACGACCGTCTGTACGCGGCATTAGAGTCAGAACTTCTGTCATATTGTATTCCTGTCCATGTCTTCATTGGGAGATTTCCCTTCCATTTTCTGTTCCCTGGATGTTATTAACAGACCCAGGAAAATATGTTACCATGAAAAAGATGGAATATAGATTTTGTAGGTTAAATGCAATCATTTTAGGTATGCAACCATAATAATTAATCTTAGACATTTTCAGCAGTAGTCAGGCTTTAGCTATTTGTATCACTAGATTGTTAGCAATAGCATATATAATAAAAGGGTGTCTGACTGAATAAAAAAACACTCAAAGAATAAAGGGCACAATGTTTAGAAAGCAAATTGAATGATTTAACATTTTATTGAAAGTTCCTTATTCCCTATCCACACTTGTGAGCACATTACCACAATGCCCTGCAAGGCACCAGCTCTGTGTGTGGTGCATTGCAGTGCAATTCATTGTAAATAGCACCCCAAGGTACTGTACAGCAGAGGGCAATGCACAGCAGTGCATTACAATATACATGTGTAGGGATGAGCTTCGTGTTCGAGTCGAACTCACGTTCGACCGTTCGTTCAAATACGAACGTTACAGACCATTCGCGCCAAATTCAAGTGGCGTGTCACGGCCTATAATTCACTGCTGCATCGCATTGCTGGCTGATGATTGGCCAAGCATGCACTATGACTTGCATGCTTGGCCAATCACAGCTTGCAAAAAACGGAGAGCCATATTTGGCCAAAGCCAGGGTGACTTTGGCCAATTATGGCTCAGGGGGTTTAGTACACGCCCCACACTATAAAAGGCCGCCTGGAAGTCGGCCTTGTGTAGTGTGTTGTAGTGGTTAAGAGTGGACAGAGAGAGACAGAGAGAGAGTAATTTTTTGCAGTTAGATAGAGTAGGCAGGCAGGCAGGCTAGTCAGTTAGAGTTACAGTGTGTAGAGGATATATATGCATCCCAGGTGTTGTATATATATTTATACACTGTATTGAGTTTAGCTAGATCCGCTCTTCCTAATATACTGACAGGCAGGCAGGTGATTGTGCTAGCTGCAGTATTCGCACGTGGTGTACTGTCTGTGTCCTCTGTACAGTGTGCACCTAAAGCTACGTGGTGTGTGTACTGTCTGTGTCCTCTGCACATTGTGCACCTAAAGCTACGTAAAGCTGGTGTTTCTCATATTAATTCCTAGAGTTTTCAAAAAATCATTTGTCATTGGGACAGAAAGTGAATTGGGGTTTTCAGAAAAGCTTAAAAATAGATTTTATGGCTGGAGCTACACTTTAAAAAAGTACCAGTTCAAAATTACAGATTCTACTTAACAACAAACCTACAGACTCTGTCTTGTTTTGCACCGCCTGTATACTGCTGTTCAAAGTATATAGGGCCAAAGGGGCAGGTAATGACCTGGGGGGAGGGGGGGAAACCCATGCAATTTTTCTCAATACATTTTCATCCATATTGCAGGGACCAGACATTACATTAAAGCCGCAAGCAGTTTTAAATGACTTTTTTCTTATAGTAATCTCATTTTGTGCAGGGACAGTTCTAAACACGTGCCACTTCACAGGCATACTATAGACACCCAGCAGGTATGATATTTAAAGGAATTTTTAAATTTTGTTTTAATTTTAAGCATCATTAAAATCACTGCTCCAGAAAAAACGACCGTTTTTAAAACTTGTTTTTTCATTGATACATGTTCCCTGGGGCAAGACCCGGGTTCTCAAACCCGTTTTACGACAATAACTTGCATATTAGCCTTTAAAATTAGCACTTTTGAATTTGAACGTTCGAGTCCCATAGACTTCAATGTGGTTCTAAAAGTTTGCGCGAACGTTCGGTCTGTTCGAAGGTTCTGGTGCATCCCTATACATGTGCATTTTTAATGGCAGCCCATTTATAATGAATGTGTTGCCTAAAGTTAACACACAACATGATACACATTTACATATTCGCGTTAAAGCAAAGGATCACTGTAAATAGAGCCTTAAAGTGTTAGGTAAGCCATAGTTTAATAAATTTTCAAGAAAATCGCTTGATTCCCCCATCAACACTGACTGGGTCTCTCGAGAGTGCCTCTCGCAGAGCTATTGTATTCTGCTGATTGGGGGGGGGGGTGGTGGCACAAAGAGCCTTCACAGGTGGCAGAATACAATGATTATTGCTAGCGGCTATAGTCGCTGGCAGTAATCGCATGAAGAAAAATCTGACAGGCTGGTAGTACCCAAGTCGATCGATGGATCAACTTGGGTACAACCAACCTGTCCATACATAGATTGAAATTCGTCTGGTCCCTGCTGAATTGACCAAAATTCAATCCTTGTATGGCCAGCTTTAGGGAAGGGTCAAAGGGTCCATCTGATTATTTTCTGTTCCATGTATTTCACCAGGGTAGTTTCCCTTTATTTCCTGCCATAAAGATGCAATAGGAAATTAGAGACCAACTCTTCAAAATAAACATAATTCCCATCTCACACAATTGTCACAGGCACAGATGTTCCCATTTTAGGATTTTCCCACACCTCTTACCCTGGTGAACACTCAAAACCTTTGAATTTTTTTCTCAATTCCGGTCTCATTGGCAATGGTTACCAGATTAAACAGAGGGGTCAAACAAACAAAAAAATTCCTTTGCATAAACTATTATGTTCAGCAATGTATGAGAGGGAGTAAAACCAGTATTTTTTTTGTCATAGCTCTCCTGTATACTGTATAAAAATCTCACATAATTCACCAGAAGGACTCATCCATCCTTAAAGTCCACCTAATTGTCAAACAACTGAGACTGAGTCCGTTTTATGGTGGCCTTACAAACTATTGTACAGTATGTAGAATTTGGCCAATGAAAAACTATTTCTCTGGTCCCTTACAGGATTAAAAAGTCAAGAGCTCTGAGCATGTGGATCTGTCTAATTTTACAATCGTTATCAGAATGTAATGCTTCCCGTGGCTATGACAACAGAACAATGATTCTATGTCCATTGGTCCTGTGCACAACCACCAGTAGACTATTTTTGGAGGGAATACTGATCAAATGGGCAAGTCATGAAACCTGTCCAGATCATTGTTATTTTCCCCAGGGGGTGGGAAAGCATCTCTGATCTTACTGTGTCTGTGCTTATATGCAAATTCTGGGTGGAGCAGTAAAGGTGGCAACAAAACATTTCTGTATTTGCAGAGTCTCAGGCCGCGTACACACGGTCGGTCCAAACTGATGAAAACGGACTGAAGTTCAGTTTCATCGGTCCAAACCGACCGTGTGTACGGCCCATCAGTCTTTTGTCCTCCGGACAAAAATTATAGAACTTGCTTTAAAATCGAACCGATGGACTGCTGACTGATAGGTCCAAACCAATGGTTAGTACACAAAAGCATCGGTTCAAAACCCGCGCATGCTCAGAATCAAGTCGACGCATGCTTGGAAGCATTGAACTTAATTTTTCTCTGCACGTCGTGTGTTTTACGTCACCACGTTGGACTCGATCGTTTTTTTAACTGATGGTGTGTACGCACATTAGACCATCAGGCCGCTTCAGCAGTGAACCGATGAAAACGGTCCGTCGGACCATTCTCATCGGATGGATCGACCGTGTGTACGCGGCCTGAGAACTACTGCTATTTTGCTTACATAGTCTATTTTTGAGAGATAAGCAGTACCAATAACATATGCCTGTGTTATTCATCTTGTCCCCTTTCCTTCAATTTTACTCAAAGTGATACTAATGTCTCGTTTTTTTTTTTATATAGAAATAACAAATATGCTATACTTACCTGCTCTGTGCAGTTGGTTTTGCACAGTGCAGCCCAGATCCTCCTCTTCTTGGGTCCCTCTTTGATGCTCCTGGCTCCCTTCCTTCTGTCGAGTACCCCCACAGCAATCAGCTCTGTGTGTCCATTCAGACATGGAGCCACAGTTTGGCCCTTCCCCTCTCTCTCCTGGCTAACTGACTTTAAATGACAGCCCCGGGAGACAATGGTGCCACTGCTGTGTCTTGTGTACATTGCTGTATAGAGATGGGGCTCAGGTAAGTATTGGGGGGCTGCTACCTTACATAAAATTAAGATACATACTTTAAGATAAAAAACCTTCTCCATTTACAACCACTTTAAACACCAACATTTGGCTACGGACTGCTGACAGGAAATGAAATAGGGCATTTTTATTTTTACTGCACGTCCTACTACCCTCTGATATTTATTGGCACTTTAAGATAATAATTATATTGTATGTGTTTTCAAAATATATAATGCATATATACATCTTCATGTGGTTTTGATAACAACATAAATAAAAATAACTGTAATTATTAGCGGACTTGCTTAGCGATGGCTAGTATAAAAAAAAATACTTCAGTTATTTGGTTCAGTAATAAATGCTTAATGAGAAAAGGCTGACTTTTTTGTCCTTATTTCAGCTACTTCATCTTTACTTGTTATCTCATCCTCCATGCTCACCTTTCCTGCCTTCTTTCTCTTTCCCTAGTTTTTGCAATTTCTCTTAATTGCTCCCTTTTCACCATTCTACTCTGTAGTGCAGACCTTATAACTCAAACACAGGTCTCGTCAACTCATCAAGACTTAGGCCTTGTACACACGGTATGAAAATCAGAAGGGAAAAGTCTGAAGACGAGCTATCTGCGGATTTTCAGATCGTTAGTACGGTGCATACAACAAGCGATTTGACTTTTACATCTGACAAAAGCTAGATGTGCAGGTTATAAAACTTTTGTCTGATGTGAACATAACGTCTGATGCCGCGTACAGACGGTCGTTTTATGCGATGTAAAAAAACGACGTTTTTAAAAACGTCAATTTCATTGACCGTGTGTGGGGGAAAACGTCGCTTTATGTCTTGTAAAAAAACGACAAAAAAAATTGAAGCATGCTTTAATTTTATGTGTCGTTTTTCAAAACGTTGTTTTTTGTGTCACAGAAATTGACCGTGTGTAGCAAAAAACGACGTTTAAAATGACGTTTTTGAACCCGCAAATGCCCAGAAGCTAGTTATGAAGCGAGCTTCAATGGAAAAAACGTGGTGAACGTAACCTCGCTTTGCTAGAGCATTGTGAAAAAACAATGGTGTGTAGGCAACGTCGTTTTTGAAAATTGAAGTTTCAAAAACGTTGTTTTTTACTTCACAGAAAACATCGTTTTTTTACATCGCATAAAACGACCGTCTGTACGCGGCATGATTTTCGGATGGTCAGTACAGAAATCCGTCACACAAAAGTCGAAAGTACAAACACGCATGCTCGGAATCAAGGAACGACTGGGAAGAGTTTGGTCTTGTAAACTACTGTTCATATTCTAGAATTAACATTCGTGACGCGGCAAATGATGAAATGTCAAAATTCTCATCTTCTTTAATAGGATAATAATGAAGCTGCTTTGCATGTAGTTATGCCAAACATATTTTGTTTTGTACAATCTGAAAATTGTGAATCATCGCTCACCAAACTTCTATTAACACAAAATTAGCAGAAGGGGCCCAAAGGGTGGCGCTTGAGAAATTAACTTCCTCTTTATACTCTCATAGTACGTCACTACGTTTGTGTTTGTCAAACGTCAATTTGCGTACCGTTAGTATGCTAGACAAAATCCTGCACACACCCTTTTGACAAAAATCGGACGCTCTTCCAACAATCAGACTGTGTGTACGAGGCTAACGTCACTTAGACACATATAGGACAATTTTATGTTGCTTAATACTCTAATGCCGCGTACACGCGATTGGTCCATCCGATGAGAACGGTCTGATGGACCGCTTTCATCGGTTAACCGATGAAGCTGGCTGATGGTCAGTCGTGCCTACACACCATCGGTTAAAAAACAGATCGTGTCAGAATGCGGTGACATAAAACACAACGACGCGCTGAAAAAAATGAAGTTCAATGCTTCCAAGCATGCGTCGACTTGATTCTAAGCATGCATGGATTTTTAACCGATGGTTGTGCCTACTAACGATCGTTTTTTTGCTATCGGTTAGGTATACATTGGTTAAATTTAAAACAAGATTGCTTTTTTTAACCTATGGACAAATAACCTATGGGGCCCACACACGATTGGTTTGGTCCGATGAAAACGGTCCATCAGACCGTTCTCATAAGTTTGACCGATCGTGTGTACGCGGCATAACATTTACCTATATCTAAATCCCAGGCAGACATAAAAGACACAGATCAATGCAGCTTTATATTTATTAATATATCATTAAATATAGTGGGGTAGATTCAGATAGATTAGCGGATCTTTAGATCCGCGTAATCTATCTGATTTACGATCCGCCGGCGCAAATTTGAGAGGCTAGTGCAGTATTCAGAAAGCACTTACCCCGAAACTTGCGCCTCGAATCCCCCGGCGGAATTAAAATTCCGCGGCTAGGGGGAGTGTAGTATTTAAATCAGGCGCGTCCCCGCGCCGATTTAAATGCACCGCCGGATAAATTTACCAGCATGCATTGCTCCAAATGACGTCGCTAGGACATCATTGGTTTCGGCGTGAATGTAAATTACGTCCATCCGTATTCGCGACCGACTTACGCAAAAATTCAAAAATCCGCGCGGGAACGACGTCCATACTTAACACTGGCTGTGCCTCCTAATAGCAGGAGCAACGTTACGACGAAAACGACTGACGCAAACAACGTAAAAAACTACCGCTGGGCGCACGTACGTTTGTGAATCGGCGTAAGTAGGTCATTTGCATACTCTACGCTGAAAACTACGGGAGCGCCACCTAGCGGCCAGCGTGAGAATGCACCCTAAGATACGACGGCGTAATAGACTTATGCCAGTCGTATCTTAGGCTAATGTCAGCGTAAATTCTCTCTGAATCTACCCCACTGGCAGTAAAAGTACATATTTCTTGACTGGTAGCAACTTCTTGCAGGCACTGTCCAGCAGTGGCAAAGAAATGAGCAGTACAGGGATCCAAGTCATTTCATGAGCTGACAAGAAAAATGCTGAAAGGAGGAGATAGCTGAGTGACAGAGAGAGATGAGCAGGTTAGTTTACTGATTACACTTTACTGTCCAGTCATAAGCTGAGGGAGGGACAAGGCCTGTAAATGTAACTTAACTGCGGCAGAAAAAATATAAATCTTTTTGCCCTGTCAGACTGGGCGCTATTTGCATAGCTGTGTAAATCTCAGAACTCTATAGACAGAAATACAAATCCTCTGGCATCTGTTTTTCCACAGAACTGAAAATAAAATGACATTATGAGTGGGCTAAGACTTGCCCATGGCAACCACTCCATTTCTGTTCACATTTAATTAAAGCCAATTGTAATTATTCAGTCCTTCTATCTCACTTCCCCCCACACTCCCTTCAGTCTATGTTTTCATTCTCTTTCTCTATCTCTTTTTTCTGTATCTCCCTTGACCTCCACATCTCATTCTCTTTGTTCCTATCTCTTTCTTTCCCTAAATCTGTTATTCTTGACTCCTACTCATTGTGTTAATCACACAGTTCTCTAGTGAAGCATTTTCCTTGCAGTCTATATTTTGCATTCATTTTTTATAATAGTCTTGGTAAGTGACAAGTGTAAAGTAGGTGTAAGTTTCTACTGTACTGTTATACCACTGGATTGTGTGCCTTTCTGGGGTCAGTAAATGTGCCCTGTCCATAGTCCTGTCCACAGACTGACTGAGGCCACCCATGCCTCCCATGCCTGTGCATGTTCAGACAGTGGCACCACCGAGGCCTGGAGCAGAGGACTATAAACCTTTAACAAGGGGCAGCTAAAAACTAAAAAGTCCTTCATGGTAGGGACAGATTTATGTGCACTACAGGGGGCCGATCCTAGGGTCACAGATGCCTGGGTGCAGAAATATTTCTGCGCCCCCACATGGGCGTGGTCATCTTGCTAACTCCTCCCCTTTGCAAATGGTTCTATGGCTACGACTCAAACACAGAGATGCTCCCCCAAGAAGTCTACATTACCCTGGGATCCTCCCATGGTCTTTTAACAATAAAGACAATTAGTACACTAATGGGACCTGGAGGGGGGTCTTTCTAATGCACACAGAGAGAGCTTCTATTAGAGAGTCTGTTAGAGCCCCCAGACATTACTAGGAGGGTGGTACTCGGAGAGCATTTCTGGGAGTGCACGGGATAATTGGCAGCAGCTCCCGCCAACCCTGAAGCCTTTCATCACACCGCCAATGGAAGAAGAGCTGACACACGCAGAGGGGGCAGGGAAGACAGACTGCTCCACGCACACTGGACAGAATAATTTGTGGAGCCTAGTACCGGAATGTGTTCCGGTACTAAGCTCCACTGCGGTACCCAGCGCGAATTCCAGGGACAGCTGGAGGTATGCGCTCTTGTCAGATGTGAAAAAAGAAGTAAAAAAACTGCACTAATAAATAATAGGCAAACCCGTAACTCAAACGGGTAAGAAAGTGATTGCTAATGTAGCAAATTGTAAAGCTGCACCTTACTGTGTAACATTAAACAGTGATATAGATATGGAAAAAAACAAGTTGCGCTAAACAATATAAACAATTGATGTGAAATTGTGAAATAAAAGAATAATGATAATCAATTAAAATTACACAATCATCATAAGGTCATGTACATGCAAAAATTACTGGACATGAATCCTCTATCAAAAGTCCATAGATGGAAAAGTGAAAAGAATATAAATAGACAAGTGATAAGCGCTTCAAATATGTGATAGTGATCACAACAAAGGATAATACCAATAATAAGTGCACAAACACAATATATAACTGCACTGTGATTGGTGAGGTAAATGTCAACTGGGAAAAAAACCCCAAAAATAACACAAGGATTGTGAACCTAGAATGGTAAAAATAGATCTCTGTGCAATTGGAAGTGTCCAAAAGTAGTGAAGTGCAGATGCTGAAACTTCAATAAATAAATAAATAAATAATTGAAAGTTCAAATGTGACAGACAGTCTTTAAACAAGGTGAGTCAGAAGGGGTAAACTTCTAAATCTCTGCTTTCTTCCCTCAAAACGATTGGTGGACTATCCTCATGGGTAATGTAGTGCCCTTACCTGCAGGGTGCTATATATGGGCATATAGTGTTGTCTCCACAATGTGATGATCTTGCGTCTCCAACAGTGGGTCACTCCTGCTGCTCCAGCTGCTGGATATCTCCAGGCTCCGTGGTCCAGAGTGAGAAGTGGGATGAGGGGGAGAGAGAGAAGAAAGAGTGCCTCCGATGGTGTAGTAGGTTAAAGCTTGAACGCGTTTATTGTAGCAAAAAATAAATAATAAATAAACAGAACAGGGATGGGCGCATGCAGTAATACGTTTGAATTTCCCGGGGACGCGGCGATCTACGTACCGCCTGACGTCCGATGGCCTCCGGCTTGTGCGGGTGTGTATCTCGGTCTGACTCCCTACGGCGTTACGTCACGCACCTCGTGACTTCATCAGGGTCACGAGGTGCGTGACGTAACGCCGTAGGGAGTCAGACCGAGATACACACCCGCACAAGCCGGAGGCCATCGGACGTCAGGCGGTACGTAGATCGCCGCGTCCCCGGGAAATTCAAACGTATTACTGCATGCGCCCATCCCTGTTCTGTTTATTTATTATTTATTTTTTGCTACAATAAACGCGTTCAAGCTTTAACCTACTACACCATCGGAGGCACTCTTTCTTCTCTCTCTCCCCCTCATCCCACTTCTCACTCTGGACCACGGAGCCTGGAGATATCCAGCAGCTGGAGCAGCAGGAGTGACCCACTGTTGGAGACGCAAGATCATCACATTGTGGAGACAACACTATATGCCCATATATAGCACCCTGCAGGTAAGGGCACTACATTACCCATGAGGATAGTCCACCAATCGTTTTGAGGGAAGAAAGCAGAGATTTAGAAGTTTACCCCTTCTGACTCACCTTGTTTAAAGACTGTCTGTCACATTTGAACTTTCAATTATTTATTTATTTATTTATTGAAGTTTCAGCATCTGCACTTCACTACTTTTGGACACTTCCAATTGCACAGAGATCTATTTTTACCATTCTAGGTTCACAATCCTTGTGTTATTTTTGGGGTTTTTTTCCCAGTTGACATTTACCTCACCAATCACAGTGCAGTTATATATTGTGTTTGTGCACTTATTATTGGTATTATCCTTTGTTGTGATCACTATCACATATTTGAAGCGCTTATCACTTGTCTATTTATATTTGATTTCTGTGTTATGTGAACACTCTTAGATATAGCTGCCTCAGATATACTTTATTTATGATCACTGCTTTATTATCATAACTGTATACTCACAGTAGCGCATTGAATTTTTTCACTTATTATTCAAAAGTGAAAAGAAGTTGGATCACAGACGTGATCAATGTGAGATGCTCCTTCACCAGTGAAAAAAAAAGAGTCCTCAAAGTAAATAGCCAGATGAACCATCAATACGGAGTGACAACCAGATAGCTAGGATCCTCCACCGACAAAGCATATAAATCCGCTTACCAGATCCTGGTGGTCCTTTGATTATAGGGGACCCCAGGTAGCATGAAGGTATAAAGAGTTGCAAAGCCACACGCTGAATACAAACGATCTATTGGGGATCATCACCTCATTCCATTATTCCAATGCATAGACATTCATAATACATGGGTTGGAAAAAGAAAAAGAGGGGGGGCCTCGATAGTGTAAAACCTTTTAAAATTTTATTGTAAAAAATTGCAGATGCTTAAACACTCACAATATAGCAGTGAATAGGAGCCTTGAAGTCTGATGTCCCGGCCGGATACATACAGACGACCTGTCCACAGGGAAACCATATAGGCGGCAGATTCACATGCTCCTGCGCTCCACAGCCGAAAACCAAGCCTCATTGTGGACCTCCACCTGCACCCACCCCTTATGGGTGGAAGCGAGGGCCCATTGACACGAAAACTGAATGTAAAATGTAAAATATAATATATAAATATAGACAGACCTGGGACTTAAGCCCAGAGGCCAATAAGGACATGGACCCACCCACTGTGGGCGTCCGCGTCCAATGGCGTCAGCAGTCAAGGCGTGCATGTGCGCGCGTCACGCCACCGCGAGGGGAAGCCCAACCCCGCGGCGGGACGTAAACAACTAGCGCGCACGCGCGTCCCAAAACCACAAGAACCAGGCCTTGTTTTGAACTGCCACTCACACCCCGGATTGGCCGGAGTGGGAGTGGCAATCCTAATGCAGCAACCGCCCCCTCCTATTGCAAGAGGACGATAGCGCTGCACAAATGCTCATCCCCTCACAGACAGGGGTGGAGAAAACATTAAAAGATATATCAAAGCTGTCCAATAGTTCAAGCACCCGCTACATGCGCTCCGCCTCTGGACACAGACGAGAAGCAGGGAGGGGAGCACTCTGGAGCTTCGGCGCCCTCACCTCTGCAGCACCTGGGTGTGGAGCACCCTGCGCACCATGCCTAGGATCGGCCCTGTGTACCATGTAAGGTGTGTCTATGTTGCAGCAATCAGTTTGACATGGTAAAAGCTGGATGTTTGTAAAGGTCATGGGTTATTTGTAATACCTTATTACACCCTCCAACAGTCTCTTCCTTTGCATCTTTTGGCATTTAGTCACATGCCCAAAGAAGGTGGTGCTGGAAGACATCATTCTGCTACATGCTGTGATCACGGCTCTGAATGAGAAGCAGGTTGCTGCATAGTGCTTAGCATGTATCACTGTTAGTGGCCCCACTCTGATTCCCAACAAATCTGATTAGTAAATGCCTAGTGGACATATGCCCCCTGACCCAGCCCCAGCTCTCCCCTCTTTGGTGTGATTTATACTTAATGATTGATGACAGAGGTCTGTGTGATAACCAGCACATCTTGGGGTCACAAGCCTTAGATGAAAATATCATTTATAGGGATTTATAAAATCACTAGCATTGCTAAAAAAACATCAGGCTATAGGTAGCAGACTCTGAGGTATTTTAGTTTTTATATGTTATCAATGTATAGCATTGTATATCCTCTCCAACTTGTTCTAAGCAACTGTCATTGCTATGTACTTTTATCTGTGAAGTCATGTATAAGTTTCCTTGAAATGATTTCCCCCCAATGTAAATATGGTTACACATGTAGTAAATCTTCGGCAAGAATACAGGTACACAAGACAAAGCTGTCAAAACCTGTCTGCAGACTAAGACCATCTTGCCAACTCAATTTTTGGATGAATGAAGCCATTCTTGCACATACAGTTCCCTGCTAATCTGCCCATAGCCTCAGTAATAATGAATAAAATAGGCTTTTCGGTACTGCTTTGTTAGCAATATTCAATAGCAAATAACTCTAAGGTTACATTTGTTTTTCTTTAGCTCTTTCCCCTTAATGTGTCTTGCAAACAGAGCGTAATTCAAGAGCATAGCTGACTGTAAAGGTGTACAACAGCAATTTTTGCAATGACAGTGCAGAGAGGGGATATGAGATCTGTGTGCTAATGAGCTGACACTGCAGAGGCTGAGGAGATGTAGTGGAATGCACTACAACAGCACAGCATAAAAACACAAGCGGGCTCTTTCAATAAAATTTGATCTAAGCAACCTTAACATAATCCACATTAATTCTGGCACTGTCACCAAGTTGTTATCTGCAGTGAAACGCCTTATCTATTGCACTGCAATTATTCACTTAGGCCAGTCTATATTTGTCTCATGCATCTACTGCATCTTGATTGTCAGTAAATGACATCAATGTACAATATTGGCAAAATAATGTGTCTTCATAAACAAACAGTCTAGCAGATATGAGAATAGGTTGTCAGCATTATGGAGCGTATGAATGTGGGTTTGGGTATGTACATGTCAGAGGGTGTGTATTTGTTTTTGTGTTTATGTGTATTTAGGTAGAAAGATAGATTAATTATAAAAATATAGATGCATAGATTTATAAAAAAAACTTTATTTCATAACAGCGTATGAGTAAATGTTATGTACAAACCAACAGCAACTTATGTAAAGCAGATTAATCAGATTTGTTAAAGTGGATTTATGATTGGCTGCAGCTCATTGCCACACACCACTCGCTCTCTTTTTTTAAAAAATTAGTCCTATATTGTTTTAAGCTTGTTTGGCATCCATATAACAGTACAGCTTACAGCATTCCATTTTCCACATCTGGGACCTTGTTTGATCCCCATTGTGTTCCAAGCAGGTAATGCTTATCTGCATGGAATTTATCCAACTGCTTTTTAGAGACCTTCTGGCTTTATTTGACAATTCTATAACATTGTATATGGTGAAATAGGCTACCCCTGCATTGACTCTACTGTGTATGACTTGTGACTGGAGTGTTAGCTCATTTGGAGGCAATAATTGATGTCAATGATTCCAAATTGCAATTTGCTGGAGGAAAAATATCTATATAAATGTATATAAAAACCCTAAAAATGCCTTTATAGGTCTCTCCTTGGTGTTATTATGGCAAGGTATTTTAGTGGGAAATTTTAGGCCCATAATACATCATATACTAATATTATATAGAAGCTTCCATGGCCTTTAAAGATAAGCTTATAACATACAAAGCTTGATCTCTTTACACAGAACTAAGAATGCATCCAACACTAAAATGGAATCAGAGCTGCTTACTCTGGGACAGCTGCAGGACTTTCTTGGCTTCATCTCATTACTTTGGACACAGGAGCCCTCTAAATCTTGAGAGCAGCATTTTCTCTAGCAGGCTTAAATTGAACAAACTACATCATTTTGGGAGCCCTGTCAATCACTTGTAAGTGACCTTCCTCTAGTAAAGGCAAAATGCTTCTCTGTTTCCCTCTTAAGAAAGGGCATCAAGTAGGGCAAATGATGTGTTAGAAATTCACAGCGTACAATTAAGTGTGGTATCTTGAAATTTGACTTTTTCTAAATAAATACAGTTTGCCATACCAGGAGACTGCATGCTGGGTTGTCCTTTTACTTTCTGCTTTTTTTTTTTTTTTTAAGTAAAAGCTTTCTGACATTTGAAAATTAATGCTTTTCATTCTTCAAAGCACACATTACCCTTAGTGGTAGCATGCCTAGGCCTGTTTTGTCCTTTAAAATTAATAAACACAGTTATCTTTTTTTTTCAAGCCTAACCAAATTTAGCCCATAAAAATTACAGTATCCCTGGTTAATGTTTAATATGCCACTGTTAATAATTTAATAATCATTGTTAGCCTGCTGGTTTCTGCTTTTTGCTAAAGCTGCACTTAAATATCTTCCCATCACTTACACTTGCAAACTAGTGTGGAATTGCCTTGTGTAATTTCCTATATTTCCATAGCGAAATATTGTTGATTGAAATCAATTACTGACAACTAAGTGTAAAGGCTTTGTGCATTTGAATTTAATCCATTCATTGATATTTGTGAAATGGTGTTAGAAAGCCAACCTCTTGAAGGGATTACTTTGATTAAGGATTAAGGAATGTAAGTGTTTGATTGAAATGACATTCATTGAGGAAAAAGAGCAATAGACTGAAAATTGTGTAGGCGTTCTGTGCCTGTTTGAACTTTTAAAGAACTTTTTTTTTTAATGTATTAGTTAAATACTGTTTTATCAACCAGTGAGCACTCTGGACTTTTTAAGGAGTTCATTTAGGAATTAAGGCACTGGTATATTTTTGATAATGCTTACAGCTGTAAGATTTTAGTATTTTAAGTGCTTCAATAACATAAAGGCACACACTTTCAATATTATGTAAAAAAATATATATATATATATATATATATATATATATATATATATATATATATATATATATATGAAACAACACACATTATAAAAGAACAGTAGAAAAGCTGGCATAGCTGATTTCATTTTAAAAGTTAGTCAGAATGATTTAAATGTATAACATTTAATTAACAATGAGTGATAAATTAAAGCAGCCAATCAGCACTAACTTGGTAAATAAATGTCATGGCTTATTACACTGATTTATGTGCATGGTATTGTTTTAATTTTAAAATCAAGGTAGGTAAATGCGTAATTAATGAATCCTCTAATAAAAACAGTCCCTCTGGTCTACTATAAAGAATCTTACGGTGCAAAAATCTGAATGTTGCCATTCCACATATTGCTGGGATTCAGCTCTGGACTGGGTAACAGTTGTCTATAAACATACAGATTTTTTATTTATTTTTCTATGTTATAAACCGTGATATAAATTTGCTCCTGAGAGACTGTATTCAGCAACACTTCACACATATTTTTCCCCAGCATACTTATTATTTTATGTGGCCCACAGAAGCATATCAAGCACTGCAAAGAAGAGCTCATTAAATGCTATGCTATAAACCATGAGGTCCTGGTTTTCTTTACATTTGGATCATTCATTAGTAGGGTCCTTAGAACCATGTCCTTATGCACTGAATTTTTGCAAGCTATAACAGAATGTTTAGTTCCCCTGTGTATGCTATTGCAAATTCAGACTTTGTAAATGCTGCATTTGATGCGTTCAACATCACAAGTCATGCCTGTAATATACTACACAGAAGGGAAGAAAGACAAGTGAGAGATAGACGGAAAAAAAAACTGTGTGTGGGGACGGGGGGGGAGAAGAAGAAGGGAGATAGTAGTATGAGAGAAGAGGAGACTAGGGGAGATGTAGATGACAGAAAAATAGAGAGATGGATACAGGGAGCCATAGACAGTGGGAGACCTTCAAAAACAGTAAGAAGGTGGAAAAAATTAAAATAGAGTGTAAGAATATAGGTTGGACACAGCTAAAAAGAGAAAAGTAGCAACAGGAAAAGAGAGGCATGAGAGAGAGGAAAAGAGAGAAGAGAGAAGCAGGGGAGTGAGGGATAATGGAGAAGAAAGAGAAATAATGGGGGTCTGGGGAAGGGGGGGGGGGGTTAATGAGAGAAGAGAAAGGGGTGCGGGGTAATGAGAGAGAAAGAGAGCAAAAGATAGAGGAAGGAGTAAGGGTAATGAGAGAGAGACAGAGAGAGAGAGAGACAGAGAGAGAGAGAGAAAGAGAGAGAGAGAGAGAGAGAGACAGAGAGAGAGACAGAGAGAGAGAGACAGAGAGAGAGAGAGAGCAGAGAGAGAGACAGAGAGAGAGAGAGACAGACAGAGAGAGAGAGAGACAGAGAGAGAGAGAGACAGAGAGAGAGAGACAGAGAGAGAGAGAGAGAGAGAGAGAGAGAGAGAGAGAGAGAGAGAGAGAGAGAGAGAGAGAGAGAGAGACTGGCTTCTTCTTCTCTGCAGTCTATGATTTGAATGGTCCTCATTAAAAACAAGTAAAACTTGGATCTGTAGCATAGAAAAGATCTAAGTAGTCTCTTCTTCAACAAGTCTACACAATATACAGAAGCACATTCTTTACACTGACGTCACATTTTAACCAGCAGTTCATGTAAGCTTTCCTTCATTTCACCACATGTATATTTAATATTTGTTGATCTACTTGGGAAAACAGTGTTCACATAACATTGCCATAAAAAAAAAAAAAAAATGCATTTTCAGCATAGAAAAAGTATGTGCTACGTTCCATCGGTACAAACTTATCATACAATTGCTTTAGTGACTGGATGCCTCAGAGGACAAGGTACTCACATGCATTGGTTACTGAGAAACTGTTGGATGAGTCTAAGTGATCTACATGGTGGAACAGCTGGAAGGGCCTCTCTGTGTTATTTTGGTTGGTGTTGTGCAGCTGCACAGCAAATAAAAATGCACTGTGTTCCTGAATTGTATTTTTCATGAAAAGCCCACCTATTAAAACACAAAAGAAGAGACCGATGTAGAAGGCAGAGAGCAGATAACAATAACAATAATAACAGCCCTAACATCAAACATTGTATTTACATTACATAAAGCCCAGTAAATCATTAAGGAATTTGATACGTCGGTTTTGTGCATTTTTTAACCCTTTGGCTACCTTCCATGCCCTGGCCCTTCAAGACATGAATTAGCTCTTAGCCCCAGCAGTGTTTAATTCTGCTGTAGTGTTTCTGTCTTTCTTTTAATACAATTTGCTGACTCCAGTTCTTCTCACAGCTTCCATTAAGGACAAGACCAGCAAAAGCTATTCAGCAAGACGTATGTGAATGGAAGACTGTTTCTTTACATACTGCCCTTTATCTCTGCATTCAGACTACAAAGAGCATGCAATGCCCCTGCCAATGGAAGCTGAAGAAGAACAGTGCCCATGATTGGGGGTAGCATTGCTTCGAACAAGTCTAGTCTAACTTTTCTGCAGTGTGCTGAATCAAAATGATGCTCTGTGCATCCCATAGGCAGCAGAGACCACTGCAAACCCTTTCCTACTTTCATAGAAAGCTGCATTGACTCAGTGCATTGTACTGACATAATATATCTTAATCTGGGGTTTATCTGCATTATGCATGCAATGCTTTCAGTTATGTCATCCTGATACATGAAATCATGGGGGGTGCATTGTGGATTTTAGGGTGATTTACACATTGCAGGCAGGGTTCCCCTGAGTCTAGAGAACTTAGACTGGAGGCTCAGCTGTGATGATGATGGTGACATGAAATGTCAATGAGCCCCCCTGCAATCATCCCAAAAACACAGTGCATGCCCCTGCAGCATCAGCACTACCACCATCATCCCCATCAGCACCACTATCATCCCCATCATCAGCACCACTATCATCCCCATCATCAGCACCACTATCATCCCCATCATCAGCACCACTATCATCCCCATCAGCACCACTATCATCCCCATCATCAGCACCACCATCATCCCCATCAGCACCACTATCATCCCCATCATCACAGCACCACTATCATCCCCATCATCAGCACCACTATCATCCCCATCATCACCCCCATCATCAGCACCACTATCATCCCCATCATCAGCACCACTATCATCCCCATCAGCACCACCAGCATCCCCATCATCAGCACTATCATCCCCATCATCAGCACCACTATCATCCCCATCAGCCCCATCATCATCCCCACTATCATCCCCATCATCAGCACCACTATCATCCCCATCAGCATCACCATCATCCCCATCAGCCCCATCATCATCAAGCAGCACTTACCGATATTGATGGTGTTAGGGAACCCTCCGAAGCTCTTCCCTGCCAGGCTCAGCAGAAGAAGACAGACAGTCCGGATCAGGTTTTTCCCCATTTTCACAGCCTTCCAAAAATGCAATTTCTAAAACGAAACTGACAGAGCCGGGCTGGGATGGAGCAGCGCTGCCCTCTCCTCTCCTAGATTACAGCACCCTGGACAGTTCCATTGGCTGCGCTCTACAAATCACACACCGCCGAGGACTTTTCCCAAAGATGGAGGTAGTGAGACAGAGAAAGGGAGCGAGAGATGAGACGAATAAGGCTCTTCCAATTGGACCAGCAGGGGGCTATTGATCAAACTTCATCTGACGTGGAGTTAAAGCAGCATCGCTGTGCTCAGCCTCACTGCAGCCCCGACAAGCACTGCAAAGCACTGCGCTGTGCATTAGTCTGCCCACATCCGATCAATAGGAGCGGAGCGGCTCACGTGGATGGATGCCGGGCTAACCCCTTCATGGCCGGACACAGCAAATGATCACATCCGCACCATCCATACTACATAGGCAATCACAGGCTGCTGGGCAACCCTGTACAACCCTGACATGTCCCAGCATTCACCCCCCCCCCTATATCCCAGCCTGCCCCCCCCCCCATATCCCAGCCTGCACCCCCCCCCCATATCCCAGCCTGCACCCCCCCCCCCATGCTCCAGCCTGCACAACCCTGTCATGTCCCAGCCTCGCCCCCCCCCCATGTCCCAGCCTTCACCCCCCTATGTCCCAGCCTGCACAACCCTGCCATGTCCAAGGCACCCCCCCCCCCATGTCCCAGCCTGCACCCCCCCCCATCCATGTCCCAGCCTGCACCCCCCATGTCCCAGCCTGCACAGCCCTGACATGTCTCAGCCTGCACCCTTCACCCCCTATGTCCCAGCCTGCACAACCCTGCCATGTCCAAGGCTGCACTCCCCCCATGTCCCAGCCTGCACCCCCCCCCCATCCATGTCTCAGCCTGCACACCCCCATGTCCCAGCCTGCACAACCCTGACATGTCTCAGCCTGCACAGCACCCCCGATGTCCCAGCCTGCACCCCCCATCCATGTCCCAGCCTGCACCCCCCCATGTCCCAGCCTGCACAACCCTGACATGTCTCAGCCTGCACCCCCCCACGTCCCAGCCTTCACCCCCCTATGTCCCAGACTGCACAACCCTGCCATGTCCAAGGCTGCACCCCCCCCCATGTCCCAGCCTGACCCCCCCCCCCTATCCATGTCCCAGCCTGCACCCCCCCATGTCCCAGCCTGCACAACCCTGACATGTCTCAGCCTGCACAGCACCCCCCATGTTCCAGCCTGCACACCCCCCCTCTAAGCCTGCACAACCCTGACACATCCCAGCCTGTACAACCCTGACATGTCCCAGCCTGCACAACCCCCCATATCCCAGCCTGCACAAACCCCCATGTCCCAGCCTGCCCCCCATGTCCCAGCCTGTACAACCCCCCATGCACCAGCCTTCACAGCCCCCCAATTTCCCAGCCTGCACCCCCCCATGTCTCAGCCTGCACCACCCCTCTATGTCCCAGCTCTCATAACACTGCTATGTCCCAGCCTGCACAACCCTGATATGTCCCAGCCTGCCCTCCCCCCCCCCCCATGTCCCAGCCTGCATAACCCCTTTATTTCCCAGCCCTCATAACCCTGCTATTTCCCAGCCTGCATAACCCCTCTATATCCCAGCCTGCACCCCCCCATCCCAGCCTGCACAACCCTGAAATGTCCCAGCCTGCACAACCCTGACATGTCCCAGCTTGCACAACCCCCCCTGTCCCAGCCTGTACAACCCTGAAATGTCCCAGCCTGCACAACCCTGACATGTCCCAGCTTGCACAACCCCCCCTGTCCCAGCCTGTACAACCCTGAAATGTCCCAGCCTGCACAACCCTGACATGTCCCAGCCTGCACAACCCCCCCCATGTCCCAGCCTGCACAATCCTGACATGTCCCAGCCTGCACAACCCCCCATGTCCCAGCCTGCACAACCCCCCATGTCCCAGCCTCTACAACCCCCCATGTACCAGCCTTCGCAACCTCCCCCCCATTTCCCAGCCTGCACCCCCTGTGTCTCAGCCTGCACCACCCCTCTATGTCCCAGCTCTCATAACCCTGACATGTCCCAGCCTGCATAACACTGCTATTTGCCAGCCTGCATAACCCGTCTGTGTCCCAGCCTGAACCCCCCTCCATGTCCCAGCCTGCATAACCCCTTTATTTCCCAGCCCTCATAACCCTGCTATTTCCCAGCCTGCATAACCCCTCTATATCCCAGCCTGCACAACCGCCTGATGTTCCAGCCTGCACCCCCACATCCCAGCCTGCACAACCCCCCCTGTCCCAGCCTGCACAACCCTGACATGTCCCAGCCTGCACCCCCATGTCTCAGCCTGCACAACCACCCTATGTCCCAGCCCTCATAACACTGCTATGTCCCAGCCTGCACAACCCTCTATGTCCCAGCCTGCACAACCCTCTATGTCCCAGCCTGCATAACCCTGCTATTTCTTAGCCTGCATAACCCCTCTATGTCCCATCCTGCACAACCCCTTTATGTCCCAGCCTGCATAACCCCTCTATGTCCCATCCTGCACAACCCCTCTATGTCCCAGCCTGCACAACCCCACCCCGCCATGATCAGTCTGCATAACCCCTTTATTTCCCAGCCCTGATAACCCTGCTATGTCCCAGCCTGCACAACCCCCCCCCCCCCATGTCCCAGCCTGCAAAACCCCTCTATGTCCCAGCCTGCATAATCCTGCTATTTCTTAGCCTGCATAACCCCTCTATGTCCCATCCTGCACAACCCCTCTATGTCCCAGCCTGCACAACCCCACCCCGCCATGATCAGTCTGCATAACCCCTTTATTTCCCAGCCCTGATAACCCTGCTATGTCCCAGCCTGCACAACCCCCCCCCCCATGTCCCAGCCTGCATAACCCCTCTATGTCCCAGTCTGCACAACCCTGACATGTCCAGGACTGCATAACCCCTCTATGTCCAACCTGCATAACTCTGCTTTGTCCCAGCCTGCACAACCCCTCTATGTCCCAGCCTGCACAACCCCTCTATGTCCCAGCCTGCAAAACCCTTTTATTCCCCAGCCCTCATAACCCTGCCATGTCCCAGCCTGCATAACCTCTCTATGTCCCAACCTGCACAACCCTGCCATGTCCCAGCCTGCTAAACACATTTATTCCCCAGCTCTCATAACCCTGCTATGTCCCAGCCTGCCATAACCCTGCCATGTCCAGGCCTGCATAACCCCTCTATGTCCCAAACTGCATAACCCTGCCATGTCCAGGCCTGCATACCACCCCCCCCCCCCCTGTCCCAGCCTGCACAACCCCTCTTTGTCCCAGCCAGCACAACCCCTCTTTATCCCAGCCTGCACAACCCCTCTTTGTCTCAGCCTGCACAACCCAGCATAACCTAGCCTGCCTTGTCCTGTCCTGGCTATTGATCAGGGATGGGCACTGCTGGCTGGGCAATGACAGGCTGGGCTCCCCTGCACAATCCCGCAATGTCCTATCCTGGCTAATAGTCAGGGATGGGCACTGCTGGCTGGGCTGGGTGCAGATCTCACATTCTGCTCTATACTTCTCTGGAAATAACACACTATTAAAAAGCATCTCCAGACCCCAGATAAAAAAAGAATAGTATTGCCATACAGTACCTCCCAACAAGCACGGATTCTGCGGGATTTTCCCGCACTGACTGCATATTCCTGCAGTCCCGCAAAAGGGTTACATTTCCCGCACTGATGATCCGAGCTCAAGAACTGCAACCCCCCCCACCCCCCCCCCCCGCTCAAGCGAGCAGAGCTGAATGGGCAGTACTGAAGGAGGAGGCGGGCGGAGCTGAAGGAGGAGCCGGGCGGAGCTGAATGGGCAGTACTGAAGTACTGAAGGAGGAGGCGGGCGGAGCTGAAGGAGGAGGCAGGCGGAGCTGAAGGAGGAGGCGGGCGGAGCTGAATGGGCAGTACTGCTGGAGGAGGAACCGTAGAGGCGCGATGATGACTGATTGTGTCCACAGGTGAGAGGCATCCACCCCCCCCCCCCCCGCTCATCAACTTAAATTCACGCCCCCCCCCCCCCCCGCTCAACAACTGTCCCCCCACAGTGGACTTTTTAAATGTTGGGAGGTATGGTATTGCAGCTTACTGGTCCTCTTGGAGGCTGCATTTGTTTTCTTTTTTCCCCACACTTTTTTCCTTTTATTTTAACCTGGTGATCCTACCATTAACACACTTCCTGTTTTAACCACTTTATCTCCAGAATATTTACCCCCCCTTCCATTGGTGTGCGCAGTCTATTGCATTGGGTTGTGCACCCCAGAGCACAAACACACATACATGTATATCAAAAGAGCCGTGGACAGTGTAGGGCAGAGATTGGTGTCAGTAGGGCAGTGGATGGCGTCAGTAGTTTTTATTTTTATTATTTTATAATTGTTTTATACAATATTTTTTTTATTATTTTTTACAATATTGTTTGTTTTTACATTTTGTTTAGGAGCCCATTGGTGGTGGTGGTAGTGGGGGGTGAAACATTAAGGCCTCGTACACACGATCAGTCCATCCAATGAGAACGGTCCAAAGGACCATTCTCATCGGTTAACCGATGAAGCTGACTGATGGTCCGTTGCGTCTACACACCATCGGTTAATTAACCGATCGTGTCAGAACGTGGTGACGTAAAACACAACAACGTGCTTAAAAAAACGAAGTTCAATGCTTCCAAGCATGCGTCGACTTGATTCTGAGCATGCGCAGGTTTTTAACCGATGC
The DNA here is from genome assembly GCF_905171775.1 of Rana temporaria. Taxonomy (NCBI): domain Eukaryota; kingdom Metazoa; phylum Chordata; class Amphibia; order Anura; family Ranidae; genus Rana; species Rana temporaria. The sequence goes on from NC_053497.1 coordinate 96,090,795, forward strand.
TTTTGCATACTAACGATTGGTTTTGACCTATCGGTTAGACGTCCATCGGTTCAATTTTAAAGCAAGTTTCTATTTTTTTGACCAAAGGTTAAAGCGGGAGTTCACCCATTTAAAAAAAAAAAAAAATCTCCCCTTAGCTTCCTGCTCGTTCGGTCTAGGGGAATCGGCTATTTATATTAAAATATGTGCAGTACTTACCCGTTTTCGAGCTGCATCTTCTTCCGTCGCTTCCGGGTATGGGTCTTCGGGAGCGGGCGTTCCTTCTTGATTGACATTCTTCCGAGAGGCTTCCGACGGTCGCATCCATCGCGTCACTCGTAGCCGAAAGAAGCCGAACGTCGGTGCGGCTCTATACTGCGCCTGCGCACCGACGTTCGGCTTCTTTCGGAAAATCGTGACGCGATGGATGCGACCGTCGGAAGCCTCTCGGAAACCTGTCAATCAAGAAGGAACGCCCATTCCCGAAGCCCATACCCGGAAGCGACGGAGAGGATGCGTCTCGTAAACGGGTAAGTACTGCACATATTTTAAAATAAATAGCCGATTCCCCTAGTAATAACGAGCAGGAATCTAAGGGGGAAAAGTGCCCTCTAAGGGTGAACCCCCGCTTTAACTAACCGATGGGGCCCACACATGCTCGGTTTGGACCGTTAAAAACCAGGGAGAAAGCCTTGCATTACTGTGTGGAGTTACAGACAGAAGAACAGGAAGTGAGGATTTCTCAGAAGAAATAAGGACATTTAAAAGCAAAATCGAAGGATGAGGTAAGTGAAGGAGGACCCAAAGCTCAAACCCACATGCCTTTCTCTGTAGCCTCAGTTGCATGGGACAGTGAATGAATGGGAAGTGCTCTGTGCTGAGCATCTTCCTGTTTATTCTCAAACTGAAGCATAGTAAACGGTGTTATGAATGAACACAATGAGTAAATGTGTTCACTGTGTTCATTTAGAAAAGGAAGGGTGCAGTAAATGACATATTGACTAGGCCTCCCCCCGCTCTCCATCCTGAAACATCCCTCGCAGCAGCCAAGAGGACTGGAGGGATAGCTATGACTAAGCACTAGTTTCAGTGCGAAACACGTCAGTGGTCAGGTTTTATTTTTTTTTGCTGTGACTTCTAGGCTGCATTCACAACTAGGCGTATTTATGCCTGACGCCCGATGCTGAAATACGCTGGAGGGATGATTAACATTGTCGGCTATGGAAATGGTTCACATCTCCACGGCGAACGCCGAAACGCCTGAAGCTCAAAACAAGTCCCGGACCCTTTTTTTCAGGCGGCTTTCGGCGTTCGGCATAGCCGACAATGTTAAATCACCCCTCTGGCGTATTGTAGGCTAAAAAACGGCGCGTTTTGTCGCGGCAAATCGCGGGACAAAACGCCGCAATTTGTTGCGGCAAATCGCGATACAATACGCCGCGTTCAGGTTTGAATGCAGCCTAGTGCTGTCCTTCTTTTAATAAAAGGCTACAATTTGTTCAGAGTGCAGCTTTTTACTTTCTGCTATAAAACACATCCAGGCCTATAATTGATAGAAAAAATCCCAATAAGCGTATATTGGATATTTTGCACAAAAGTTATAGCGTCTACAAACTATGGGATATTTTTATTTAAGATTTTTTTTTACTAGGAATGGCGGCGATCGTCGACTTATAGCGATATTTAGGCAGACAAATCAGACACCTAACCGACACATTTGGCACATTTGGGGACCAGTGACACTAATACAGAGATCAGTGCTAAAAAAATATGCACTGTCCAGCGGCGAAATCGGAACTTACTGATGCCTGTTTTACAGAGCCGTCTCGTGAGTGGCGTGTGTTTGATTGCGTGTTGAATCCAGTACCGGCAGCACTTCACTATTGGCTTTTTTATCTTTTGTTTTCCATTATGAATGATCTTTCCCGAGCCATCCACATGAATATCTGCATGGAAGCTTCTATGAGAGTCCAGGTTTTATACATCAGATCTTTTAGATCACAGCCCTATTGACCCCTATAATTCAAAGCTGAGGGTCCATTAACTCTGGTGAGTGGGGGTCGCAAGAGGGGAGTGTGCCACTTGAAAATCCTATCTTGAACCGAAAAGCACTTTTGGAGCACTTAGCACTTTATTCATTATATGTATAGAATTTGGTAAATTGTCACGGTCAACCATCTACAAGCACATTGTCATTTTGATGTTTATATTCCGCTAGCGCTGTTATTTCATGTATTCATTCTTTAAGGTTCTAGCACCTTTGTAATAGCTGCTGCGGTCTACCATTTATTTGTTATTCCCTATTCCATCTAGCACAAGTTCTAGTTAGTAATACAGATATAATAAAAGGCTTTCAATGGTATATTTTACTAACCACCAAAAGGGAACAAATAAAAAGGTGAGCTCAGGGGCGGACTGACCATTGAGTCACTCGTGCACTGGCCGAGGGCCCCATGCCCCTAGGGGGCCCCATCAGGGTTGCCAGGCTCCGTAAAAAAACAGGGACAGTATGTCAAAATCTATGTTTTTTTTACATCTGTCCCTGATATGTCTGAAACCGACATGCTTTTGATGTGAAAATCTCGAGATTTTAGCTGCCCCGCCTCTGCACTGCCTCCTGGCGTGGTGGCCATCTGTAAGCCCAGGGGCCCCATAATCTTCTATTGCCCGGGGGCCCCATGAGTTGTCAGTCCGCCCCTGGGTGAGCTAACACCGAACACCCTCCCCACCCCCTGGTCCCTTTTGTATTTATCCCCATGGGTGGTGAGCTGTCACTGTCCATACAGTTGGTGAAGCAGCCCAGGGATTTTAAATGCCCGCCCTTCTCCTCCTTCTGGGATAGATCACAGTGGTTCTGATTGCACAGCGCAGGCACAGAAAATCACTCCATCCCGGAAGCCCTGCATAAAGAAGGGGGAGAAGAGCAATGGTTTAAAATCCCCAGACTGCTGCCTGCATGGACAGTGACAGCTCATCACCAATGGAGGTACGTACGTCAGGGGCAGGGTGTATTTTTTTCTAAAAAGGTGAATTAACACTTTAAGTTCATTTATGCAATGCAGTGGTAAGCTGTAGTTCTAGACACTATGAATGAATATACTAAGAATAATCCTGCAGGCTCCTATATTGAACACTGGACTTGTTTCTACAAATCTACACCGCATAACACAGGGCTCTGCAGTAATATAAATAATATAACAATCAAAAATCAGGTTTCATTTCCAGCACAATGGTCAATGTGTTGCCTCACTAAACATTGTTCTAATTTCTGCTCCACAATCAGTCAGTTGTAAACATCTGAAAGAAAAGTACACTGCTTAACATTGCGTTCTGCATTTATAGAAAGAAAATAGCAATAGTACAATATTTCATTCACAGCACAAAATACAGTATATTTTTTTGTTGCCACACTAAACAATGTTCTAATTTCTTGAGTGGTAAGCATTCCCAAAAATTGTACCCTAACACTTAATGCACTTTTAATTTCTAGCACAGCGGTTATTTTTGTCATTTTTGTCTTCTTTACTAGTGTAGCGCTACCCCCGCAGGAGCCGCTGGTTTGTTGTTGGGATCGGCATATTAAGTTAGCTCAATGTTGTCTAGGGGTGTAGCTGATGAATAAAGTAGTGAGCGAATGTCCAGTACATGAAGGAAGATTTTCAAATGCTTTATTTCAGGCCCAACATAGCCAACATCAACATGCAGTAGGAAGGAAAAGGCTGATGAAGCGATAAAGAACTTGCGGTATCAGGCCTGCATTTGAAGAGAGCAATCCTGCTCTCAGCAGCACAATAATCGTAGTCACCGTTCGTCGCCACTCTAGCCAGAGTGGGGGAAGTGCCCCCGGACAGACTTCTGTCACAAGCCTGGCAGCCGAAGTGTCACTTTATGTTGCTGGGAGGAACAGGCCTCTGCCACAGACCTGGCTCTAGGGCCTCTGCCACAGGCCTACTACTTGAATGAGTTAAATGGACAAATTGAGCGAAACCTCCCAGTAGATTGAACATAGGTCACCGGATGACAGCAAAGAGTACCTGTCAGCATTCCAGTCACCAGATCCCCGATGGTTCGTTCAAGCTCTGTTGGACAACCTGCCTCCGGGTTCTCCTCAAGCCGACCCCCCAATCAAGCGGCACGCAGCCTGGGATCTTCTCAGTAAAGCGGGGGACCCAGTAAGTCAGTGGGGCCCCTCTCTGCAATATGAAGCTCCGCGTAGCATGCGACCCCGGCCTGGAAGGCCATCGCCGGGGTCCGTTGGATGCGCGCACCCTAAAGGTGGATGCTGCACCTGGAACCCACGGGAAGAACCAATATAGATGGCGTCTGCCACAGATATACCCCTCCCCAGCATGCCCCACAAGGGAAAACTCTAATTGGCTGCTGGTGAAAAGTGGCTCTGCCAGAACCCCTCTAGCGCCACCTGTCGCCCAGGGGTGGAAACAACACCCCTGGAGCGCAGACTGACTTACAGGACAGTTCAGGAATGACAGCAGCCCACAATTTAACAACTTGTGAATGGGAGCAAAATAACTCTCCCATTCCTCACTAACTTTAGCGTAGTGCCCGTACTGAAAGTAAGGGGGCGCTACACTAGCATTCCCACTTAGCACCAAATCACTGTGGAGCCCGAATCCAATTGTGGCAAGATAGCTCTCAGTAAGCTACTCTGTCTTGTAGATATACCAGGTGCAGACACTTCTCCCTGGGAATGGATGTGGTGTCTGGTTGCATTCCTGTTTCTCCTCGTGCTGCTACCCTGTTCTGATGATCAACTGATGACGTTGTGCAGTTACCAAGGAATTCTCCCCAGCTTGAGCAAATAGTACAGACCTCCACCTGGCTCCTCCAAATCTCTTGCTTTAACAGCTACATCAGACTTCTGGCAGTAATTTCCTTTATTACAGTATTGCTTTATCCATGGTAGATTTGTTGGAGACATTTACAACCACCTGGTTGAGGAGAAGACATTGGCACAATGTTTAGAGTGGCAATCTATTGACCAGGGGTGGCCCTTCCATTAAGGGCGCAAGGGCACCACCCCCTGAATCTATGGCCCCCCTATCAATGCGTCCAGCCCCTTTCAGGACGCTGGGTGCATGGAATCCAATGCGGGTTTGGTGTTTTTTTTTAAGCACCTGATTAGAGCCAGAGGCTCTTATAGACTTCAAAATAGGGTGGGCTTGGAGCGCATTGAATGCGAATGGACCCCACCCAGGTGTGTTACACTGATCCTCCTCCGGGCCAATCAGGAAGTGGGTTTTGAGACCTATCACCTGATTGGCTGAAAGGACAGGCAATCCTATTGGACACCTAGGAGGAGGGGACGAGATGCATGGCCGCCAAGATGGAGGAGATGCCCGCTGCCACTGCTCGATCCCGCTGCACATGCTGATGCCCGCTGCCGAGGCCCAATTCTGCTGCCTATACCCACAGGATGATACCTGTCACCTAGATGGGGTAAGACAGTGAACGGGTGGGGGGCTGTTGAGTTTGAGGTTCTGTGGGGGGGGGGGGGGGGTTTGCTGACCCCCAAAATAAAGCCACCAGACACCACTGCTATTTACTATTGTGATGAAACACTATTGTTGAAATTTAAAAAAAAATTTAATTAATGTGCCACATTTCTATTACCTCTAGTAATTAAGCAGGTATATACTGTATATAAATAAAACTCACTGGAAGCTGAATGACACCTTTTTGGCAGCTGTGGTGGCACATCTAAAGGGGCTGTGCTGATAATCAATGTGCTTATTATTAGCACAGACCCCCCCTCTGACAGGGAGAGCAGCCGCCGATCGGCTCTCCCTGTCAGCGTGAACCGAGGAATTCTGTTTACCGGCACTTCATTGTTCATTCGATGATCAGCTATGATTGGTGTGATAAGACTTCTGACATTATGAGAGATTAAGAGAGATCCCTTGCCTAGGGAAGAGTATGCCATGGTAAGATGATTAAGACGTGATTAAGATGTAGATAAAAAGAATAAGGTAAATAATGTAAATTAAGGTAAAATTAAGTGCACAACCTTTGATATTGAACTAATGTGAGTAGCCAAAGGTTAAACTTGTCAGTAGGAGTATACCAATACAAATCAATTTGCTTAAAGTGGAAGTAAACCCTTCAATTTGATAGTTACAAAAAACAGTTAACATTCCCGGCATGCCGGAAATGCTAGCTGTCACATTTGCTTGTGCTCTCAACCAAACTGTCAAACCATCCAATGGCTGGTTTCATAACAGGTCACATGTACAGCATTATGGCAGTTACAGATTAAACAGAGGTCAAGATGGCCGCTTCCTTGGCTGAAAAAGATAGGAGGGTTTACTTCCACTTTAAAGGAGTTGTAAAGGAAAAAAATTTTTTGCCTAAAATTAATGGGCCGGATTCAGATACCTGAGCGTAGATACGTTACGCCGCTGTAACTTTGGGCGCAAGTTTCAGAAAGAAATTGCGCCCTTATTTACGGCGGCGTAACGTATGTGTTGTGGCGTAAGGCCGCATAATTCAAATGGGGATGTTGGGGGCGTGTTTTACCTAAATTTGGCTTGACCCCGCGTATTTTACGTTTTTTTTTTAATGGCACATGCGCCGTTCGTGAAAACATCCCAGTGCGCATGCTCCAAAATCCGCCGCAAAACGTCATTGCTTTCGACGTGAACGTAAATTACGTCCAGCCGTATTCGCGAACGACTTACGCAAATGACGTAAAAAATTCAAAACTCGGCGCGGGAACGACGGCCATACTTAACATAGGATACACCGCACATACCCCTCATATAGCAGGGGTAACTTTACGCCGGAAAAAGCCGAACGCAAACGACGTAAAAAAAAGCGCCGGGCGGTCGTTGGTTTCTGAATCGACGTAAATAGTTATTTGCATATTCCTCGCGTAAACAAACGGAAGCGCCACCTAGCGGCCAGCGTAAATATGCAGCCTAAGATCCGACGGTGTAAGACACTTACACCTGTCGGATCTTAGGGATATCTATGCGTAACTGATTCTATGAATCAGCCGCATAGATACGACCAAGCTCACTCAGAAAGACGCCGTCGTATCTCTTTCTGAATCCGGCCCAATGTCTGCAAGGTAGACAAACAGAATAGTGTAATGATTCTGTTAAAAAACGAGTAAACACCTATTAAATTCTTTCATCTATATCACCTCCGGTGTTCTAGTTTCTGTTCTCTCATTCACTTCCTGGTTTACGGCACTCGTTCATGTAAGAACTACATTTCCCAGTATGCATTGCAGCACACCCAGTAATTCACACGTCCTTGAAGTCTCTAACACGTAGAGAGCGTCCTGCCGCACAGATGTAGTTCTCAGGAGGGGGCGAGCATGACACTGACCACCGCAGTAAGGCCTCCCTTCACGCTGGTGAGTAACAATCAGACAAACAGGAAGTGAACAGAACAGAGAAGAAATAGAGCAACTTCTGAGCAAAAACGAACAATGAGGAAGTGAAAAGAGGAATGTCTGCAGGTCAAGGATGCTTATTATGAAAAAAATGTTTTTCCTTTACAACCCCTTTAATAAATGTATCTGTATATACTTCACTAGATGTAGGGGTTAGAAGGAGGAGCTGATAAGGTTCAATCTAATGTGCTTAACATTTTTAAATATTAAACAGCAGAGGTCAGTCCTTAAATGGTATCAAAGGTTCCACTCAAAAGGTGGTTGATTTGATAACCAAGAATTGACAACATGGCCTTATCTGGCCATTTACTGGCATTGTGAAATATATGTAAATTAGTGATAATAGGGTGTTTGAGGTAAACTATCAATCTTTATTGATTGTAGTATTACTGTTATATTGGTCAGGCAGCACTCTGACACCTTTGCAGCCACTGTGCGATTTGCTGGGTGTTCAGTGTGCTCCTGTACCTTTAAGAATGGGTGGGCTTCCTTCAGTCCACCTGATCTCCACCTATCCATCAGAATGCATGTGCTTCCATTGTGGAGTCTCTCATAAGATCAGGGCCACAGATACCAGGGTGCCGTGACAAGGCGCAGTGGCTTACGCATGTATTTGCAAATGTGTGCAGATTAAACCCCTGGTTTAACGCATACTATCAATCTAGCCAAAAAACATTTAAAGTAACGAAATGGCAGAAAAAACATAATAACGGCATATATAGCCAACTATAGAGAACTTACAAACCAAATAACAGTAATTCCCTCTAATGCCGCCTACATACGACCGTTTTTAATGTAATTGAAAAAACAAAGTTTTTCTCGACGTGAATCTTGTCAAGCCTGCCTTGCATACACACGATCATGAAAAAAAATGCTCGAGCAAAGCACAGTGACGTACAGCACGTACGATGGCACTATAAAGGGGAAGTTCCATTCAGATGGTGCCACCCTTTTGATGGCTTTTGATATTTTTGTGTTAGTAAAAGTTTGGTGAGAGACGATTCACGCTTTCAGTGTTTGTGCTTTTCAGTCTGTTACAGCGTAATGAATGTTCTAGCTCCATTACAAATGCTAGTTTAACCAGAACGAGTGCTCCCGTCTCATAACTTGCTTCTGAGCATGCACGTTTTTTCTCGTCGTTAAAGCCTACACATGACTGTTTTTCACGACGTGAAAAACGACGATGTGAAAAACGACGATGTGAAAAATGACGAGAAAAATTAGAGCATGTTCTAAATTTTTAATGCCCATTTTTCACGACGAGAAAAATGCTCTGGAGCCTACACACGGTCATTTTAAAATAACCAATTAAAAAAGTTGCATTTTTCTTGTCATGAAAAACGGTCGTGTGTACCACATAAGGCTTGTAATGACCAGAAATTAGGTCAGAGATCAGAGTAATAGTGGGGTTTATGGAAATCTGCATCCTTACCCATCTAGAGAGCGGTAATGTGAGAAGGAGGGTATACATCATAGGCAGGGGGGTACACAGTATTGTTTTAGCATTTAGTTCAAGCCAGTAGAGAATAGGGATGAGCAGAACATGCGAACAGGCAAAAAGTTTGTTCGAACATGCGAACACCGGTAATATCTATAGGACACGAACATGAAAAGATTAATATGCAAGTTATTGTCATAAAAAGAGTTGGGGGACCTGGGTCAAGTATCAATGAAAAAAAAAGTTTTAAAAACTGTTTTTTCTGGAGCAGTGATTTTAATAATGCTTAAAGTGAAACAATAAAAGTGAAATATTCCTTTAAATTTCATACCAGGGGTATCTATAGTATGCCTGTAAAGTAGCGCATGTTTCCCGTGTTTACATAACAGTCTCTGCACAAAATGACATTTCTAAAGGAAAAAAAAATATTTAAAACTACTTGCAGCTATAATGAATTGTCGGGTCCTGGCAATACAGATAAAAGTAATTGAAAAAAAAAACAGGAACCCCCGAAGCAAAATGAAAAAAAAAAATGTGTGTGGGTCCCCCTAAATTCCATATCAGGCCCTTCAGGTCTGTTATGGATATTATTAAAAAAAAATAGCGAGGGGTCCCCCTAAAAAAACATATCAGACCCTTATCCGAGCATGCAACCTGGCAGGCCGCAGGAAAAGAGGGGAGACGAGAGAGCACCCCCCCTCCTGAACCATACTCAGCCACATGCCCTCAACATGGGGAGGATGTCCCCATGTTGATGGCACAAGGGCCTCATCCCCACAATCCTTGCCCAGTGGTTGTGGGGGTCTGCGGGCGGGGGGCTTATAAAAATCTGGAAGCCCCCTTTAACAAAGGAGACCTCCAGATCCCGGCCCCCCTATATGTGAATTGGTAAGGGGTACATTGTACCCCTACCATTTCACAAAAAAAGTGTCAAAATGTTAAAAACCACAGGAGACAGCTTGGGACAAGTCTTTTATTAAAAATAAAAAAATAAAAAAAAGATTCCAGCGATGTAATCCATTCTTGATCTCCAGAGATGTAATCCATTCTTGATCTCCAGCGATGTAATCAATTCTCGATCTCCAGCGAGGATACGATGCACACAATCCTGCCTCCACGGGAGGCACCCCACGAATGACGAGCTCCGAGGTGGACAGCTCTTATATACCTGAGGGCGGGGCCACCCGTCACATGCACGGATTACCCAGCCCCCCTCTTATGTAAGGGAAAACTCTGGGGTTACCCAGTGACGTGTACGGGTGATCCTGCCCCCCTCTGATGCAACGGGAAACCTGCGTTGCATTCGCCGCGTGCCTCCCATGGAGGCAGGATCGTGTGCGTTGCATCCTCGCTGGAGATTGAGAATGGATTACATCACTGGAGATCGAGAATGGATTACATCGCTGGATATCGAGAATGGATTACATCGCTGGAATCTTTTTTTTCTTTTTAATAAAGGACTTGTCCCAAGCTGTCTCCTGTGGTTTTTAACATTTGGACACTTTTTTGTGAAATGGTAGTGAATCTACACGTAACAGCGTGAATCTACACGCTTAAGTTTAATGCTATATATTTTGTCGCTTATGCACTGATTTCGTATTCTGTACTTTCAGAAGTGGTTGTTGGCCCTGATGAAGATTTTATATGCACTTTTTTGAAACGTGTCGGACTCTTCAACAACTCATCACTCAGTAAATTGTTGGAGAAAAGTCACAGTTGGTTGTCTTCAGCATACAGCAAATGACTCAACAAATAATACCCAGATGATATTTAGGGTTTAATTTCAGTTCATCTGAAAACATTTGCTCAGGAGAAAGTAGTGTGTCAATCAGGTATCTTCAAGGTCCTCTCTGACCCTGAGCTGCTTGGATTTTGGAGAGAAGAAATAGGACCCCGACCCATTTTGTTTGTGGTGTTTACACAACTTTAGAGATGATTTAAACGTGGATGATTGTGGAGGGGATGGTACAGAGGGTGCTGGTATGGGGAGTTGGAACTCTTCATAACATTCCAGCAACTCAATAAAAGGTAGTTGTGGATTATCACAGAAGCTTTGTATTTTATTGGACATCTTTAATATGCATCGCTTGCCATTGAAGGATGCTTGCAGAGCGAAAAGGAAACGCCATCTGTATGTCATACATTTCTCCTTTAAAGGCTTTGTACAGCTTTGTATTTTTTCACCTTAATGCATCCTATGTTCCTTTCACCCCTATTGTCTAAATCCTCTAAATGTCTGTTTATAGTAATTAGATGGGTAGAATGTGTTTCAGTGACATTCTCCAATCTGGAAATGGCTTTATCCCTTTGAATACCTGCTATTGTGTTGTCATTTGCTCTGAGAGGGTAATGAGATCTTCTCTAAGATCCATAATAGCTGTCGTGAATGATCTCTTGAGATCTACTGCTATTTGGGTCATTTCTGAATAGGTCAGGTGCTGATCAGCATGTGATATCTCCTTGTCCTCAGAGGTGGGTAATGATTGTTCACTGAAATCGTCCTCATGACGGGAAGTCACCATCTTGCACAATGATGTACCAGTTCAACATGTACAAATATATAAGGGGTCCTTAACCACTTAAGGACCGGACCAATATGCTGCTAAAAACCCCAAGGGGTTTTTACAATTCGGCACTGCGTCGCTTTAATAGACAATTGCGCGGTCGTGCGACGTGGCTCCCAAACAAAATTGGCGTCCTTTTTTCCACACAAATAGAGCTTTCTTTTGGTGGTATTTTATCACCTCTGCGGTTTTTATTTTTTGCGCTATAAACAAAAAAAGAGCGACAATTTTGAAAAAAATGCAATATTTTTTACTTTTTGCTATAATAAATATCCCCCAAAAACATATATAATTTTTTTTTTCCTCAGTTTAGGCCGATACGTATTCTTCTACCTATTTTTGGTAAAAAAAATCGCAATAAGCGTTTATCGATTGGTTTGCGCAAAATTTATAGCGTTTACAAAATAGGGGATAGTTTTATAATTATTTTCTTTTTACTACTAATGGCGGCGATCAGTGATTTTTTTCGTGACTGCGACATTATGGCGGACACTTTTGACACATTTTTGGGACCATTGTCATTTTCACAGCAAAAAATGCATTTAAATTGCATTGTTTATTGTGAAAATGACAGTTGCAGTTTGGGAGTTAACCACAGGGGGCGCTGTAGGAGTTAGGGTTTAGTTTAGAACTGTAGGGGGGTGTGGCTGTAGGACTGACGTCATCGATGGAGTCTCCCTATAAAAGGGATCACTCGATCGATGCAGCCGCCACAGTGAAGCACGGGGAAGCCGTGTTTACATACGGCTCTCCCCGTTCTTCAGCTCTGGGGAGCGATCACGACGGAGCGGCTATAAACGAATAGCCGTGCCGTCGTCCCCGCGGGAATCCAACCGCCGCATGTAGCGGGGGGGGGGTCCCGATCGGACCCCCGACCCACGTCTAGGCAGGGACGTACAGGTACGCCAATGTGCCTGTACGTGCCATTCTGCCGACGTATATCTACATGCGGCGGTCGGGAAGTGGTTAAAGTGAACTTGGTGTTGAGTTATTCACTTTACGGTCAACACAGAGGACAAGGGGGCACTGTTTACGTCTAGAGGAAAAGAGATTTCATCTCCAAATACGAAAGGTTTCTTCACAGTAAGAGCTGTGAAAATGTGGACTCCCTGACAGCTCAGTAGATTGCTTTAAGAAAGGCCTGGATACTTTCCTAAATGTACATAATATATCTGGGTACTAACGTTTATAGGTAAAGTTGATCCGATTGCCCCTCCGGGGATCAGGAACAATTTTCTCCCCTGCTGTTGCAAATTGGATCATGCTCTGCTGGGGTTTTCCGCCTTAATCTCTGGATTAACTGTGGGTATAGAAAATGGGATTGTATGATATTTTTTATTTTATTTATTTTTATGGTTGAACTAGATTTGTGTCTTTTTTCAACCTGACTAACTATTTAATTATGTAACTATGTAAGGATCAAGCCACACTGCTGGTTGGGGGGATGGAGAGTTTGTGTCTCTCAAGGCAATGGTGCCGGGGACGGCCAAGATGGCAGCCGGCCACATGCCACCGGTAGGGAGAAAGCCGCCTGCATCCCCAAGCCTCAGACAGTTCTCTTAGGTGATGAGGATGAGGGCAGGGATGGTATAATATTACCTGTAAGAAGGTAAGAAGGCAGCCTGTGTCCTTTTTAATTGCTTTTTTCTTAAATAATACATTTGTAACATTTTGCAATATTGGCAGAAGCATTAAACATGCCAATTTCAGTGTAGTGAAAGCCCACACTATTAATAGCTTGTCTTGCAATTTCTGTTTGTGTAGGGAGAGAAATCTGTACCTCATCATTATTATTAAAAGGCCACTAATTATCAATTTATGAATCTGTGCATCTGTGTGTAATTCATTCCATAATTACTCTGCACTATCACAAAGTCAATCGACAATATCATTGCGCTCATTCACTTTCAGATCACTTTTAATATAGAGACAACATCCACTACCCTTTCTATTAACCTTGTCCTTCAGAAAAGGGAGGTATAGCTATGAATATTGACATCCCAATCATGTAAAGAACCAAGTTAGATTTCTGTAATACCTATTAAATCATAATTTTACTCAAGCTCTCCAATTTGCATGCCAGGCTTTTGTGAACATACATTTTGAATTGGAATTCACTTGTGCGTGTTTACAGTATAGTTTTTTGGTTTTAACATTTGAACTGTACTGTTATACTTGTTTGTAACACTCGTATCTCCTTTTCCACTTCTGTAACCTTTCCCTACTCACTGCATTTATGATTTTTTAAAGTATTTTGATAGTTATGTAGTATATAATTCAATTTCTTATATCTGTTCAGCAACTCTTGTCATGGTCACTTTTGCTGGACATCTTGGTCTGCATGTGACATATTACATAGTTACATAGTTGGTGAGTTTGAAAAATGACACAAGTCCATCCAGTCCAACCTGTGTGTGTGCTTTTATGTTAATATTACATTGTATACCCCTGTATGTTGTGGTCGTTAAGGAACCCATCTGATAGCTTTTTAAAATTATCGATGCTCCCCGCTAATACCACTGCTTGTGGAAGAGAATTCAACATAATTACCGCTCTGACAGTAAAGAACCCTCTACACAGTTTAAGGTTAAACCACTTCTCTTCTAATTTTGGTGAATGGCCATGTGTCTTTTTAAATTCCCTTTCACGGAAAAAAAAAATCCTTATGCTAGGGTCACCAGTACCGTATTTGTACATGATCTCATATCCCCTCTCAAGTGTCTCCTATGCCCCTACTACAATGCTTGTAGTCTTTCCCCATAGCTGAGATCCCCCAATCCCTTATTAGCTTTGTTGTCCTTCTCTGAACTCTCTCCGGTTTCAGCACATTCAGCACATCCCTCTTGAGGACTGTTGCCCAGAACTGGACAGCATACTCCATATGTGGCCAGACCAAAGTTTTGTAGAGTGGGAGAATTATTGTTTTATCTCTGGAGTGAATCCCCTTTTTAATGCATGCTAATATTATGTTGGCTTTGCTTGCCGCAGCTTGCATGCCATTGCTCAAGCTGTCATCTACTAGGGCCCCCAGGTCCTTTTCCATTTCCTAGATTCTCCCAGAGGTTCTTCCCCTAGTAAGTATATTGCATTCATATTTTTCAACATTAAACCTCATTTGCCATGTAGTTGCCCACCCCATTAATTTGTTTAGGTCTTCTTACAAGGTTTCCACATCCCACGTATACGTTTTTGCCCCGCTTAACTTTGTATTGTCTGCAAATACTTAGATTGAGCTGTATATCCCTTCCTTCAGATTGTTTATGAATAAATGAAAAAGTATTGGTCCCAGGACAGAACCCTCTGGGCCCCCGCTTTCCATATTAGACTATTCTGCGTACTCCCCATTTATCACCACCCTTTGGATTCACCCCTGTAGCCAGTTTTCAATCCAGGTACACACCCTACGGTTCATGCCAACAGACCATAGTTTGTACAGTAAACGTTTGTGGGGAACTTTATTGAATGCCTTTGCAAAATCTAGATACACCACATCCACAACCCTTCCTTTATCTATATGGCAGCTCACTTCTTCATAGAAGGTTTATAGATTGGTCTGGCAAGAAAGATTCTTCATGAATCCATGCAAATTTCTGCTAATAATCCTGATTTTATTACTGTTGTTAGGCTAACTGGCCTGCAGTTCACAGAGATATATCTCTGCCCCTTTTTAAATATTGGTGCCACGTTGGCCTTTTACCATATAAATGAGGGCCGTTGGTACGGCGCATGCGCGCGCATGCTCAGAATCACGTCGCAAATACTCATTGCTTTCGACGTGAACATAACCTACGCCCAGTCCCATTCACGTACGCTTACGCAAACGACGTAAAATCCGACGGCTGTTCCGTCATCCATACCTTGCATGGGCTGCGCCATCTTTTTGGTGGTTTATCTTTACGCCGGAAAAACGCCTTACGTAAACAGCGTATCGGGCGCAAGTACGTTCGTAAATCGGCGTATCTAGGTCATTTGCATATTCAACGCTTAAATCCACATACATGCCCCTAGCAGCCAGCGTAAATATGCAGCCAAGATACGACGGCGTAGGAGACTTACGCCGGTCTTATCTTGGCCAAATTTAAGCGTATCTGGTTTCCAGAATGCGCTTAAATATACAACGGCGCGCATTCGGACTTACGACGGCGTATCTACTGATGTGCCATCGTAAGTCTTACTGAATCCGGCTAAGGATGTTTTAAATATGAGTGGACAGGGTATTGTTTTTAGATTAGAGATTGAGCTTTACAATATTACACTTGTGGAGCCTTTCTTTTTAATGTACCCATGGATATGCACCCATTTTTTAAGGAACTGTGGAGAAGTGGATTGGCTTATTAAGGACTCTTTGAACAATTGATTCCTATGGCTTACTAGCCTAACCATGAAAGTGGTAGGCAAATATATTTGGTAAGTTTACCCCTAATGGGAGTGGGTCTGATGCAACACTTTACAGTGTTTTTTTCTTTATTAGGACATCACTGGGAATATCGTCACATTTTTGTATAAAGAGGACTGCCTTAGGACTTTTTTTTTTATGACATTTTAATATTATTATCTATTTGCACATGGAATATTATATATATTCGATCATTAAACTTTTGTATAAAATACATAACACCTAATTAATTCAGTGTTCAATACAAAAGTTTAAAAGCTGATATATTTAACCCAGTTTTATTACCCTTGGGGACTGGATTCAGGAAATGGATAAATATGTAATTTTTGAAAAACTCACTTATGCTCAACGCAACCAATAATAACGATTAAGAATGTTTTTAGTGGAGGGGGAAGGCCTGTCAAAGAAAAGTTTTCTTATATATACTATTTGTTCTGGAGTATTTCTGAATATTTTCTTGAATATCTCTGTGAATATCTTGGGAAAATTCGATGAATATGCATCAAATGTACCAATGCTAATACTGACTGGAATGGCAATTTGACCTTGGTTTGAATGTTTGTTTAGTTTTTATTGGTTGCTTTTGTTGTTGTTTATTTGTTATCAATATTTTAAAAAATAAAATCTGTATTAACCACTTAAGCCCCGAACCTTTAGGCAGCTAAATGCCCAGGCCAGGTTTTGCGTTTCGGCACTGCGTCGCTTTAACAGACAATTGCGCGGTCGTGCGACGTGGCTCCCAAACAAAATTGGCGTCCTTTTTTCCCCACAAATAGAGCTTTCTTTTGGTGGTATTTGATCACCTCTTCGGTTTTTATTTTTGCACTATAAACAAAAATAGAGCGACAATTTTGAAAAAAATTCAATATTTTTTACTTTTTGCTATAATAAATATCCCCCAAAAACATATATAACAATTTTTTTCCTCAGTTTAGGCCGATACGTATTCTTCTACCTATTTTCGGTAAAAAAATCGCAATAAGCGTTTATCGATTGGTTTGCGCAAAATTTATAGCGTTTACAAAATAGGGGATAGTTGTATTGCATTTTTATTAATTTTTTTTTTACTACTATTGGCGGCGATCAGTGATTTTTTTCATGACTGCGACATTATGGCGGACACTTCGGACAATTTTGACAAATTTATGGGACCATTGTCATTTTCACAGCAAAAAATGCATTTAAATTGCATTGTTTATTGTGAAAATGACAGTTGCAGTTTGGGAGTTAACCACAGGGGGCGCTGTAGGAGTTAGGGTTCACCTAGTGTGTGTTTACAACTGTAGGGGGGTGTGGCTGTAGGACTGACGTCATCGATCGAGTCTCCCTTATAAAAAGGATCACTCGATCGATGCAGCCGCCACAGTGAAGCACGGGAAAGCCGTGTTTACATACGGCTCTCCATGTTCTTCAGCTCCGGGGAGCGATCGCGACGGAGCGGCTATAAACGAATAGCCGCGCCTTCGTCCCGGATCGCTCCAGAGGGAATCAGCCCGCCGCACGCAGCGGAGGGGGTTCTGATCGGACCCCCCCACCCGCTAGAAGGCAGGGACGTATATATACGTCCTTCTGCCTGTATGTGCCATTCTGTGGACTAAATAGTCGTGCAGCGGACGTTAAGGGGTTAAAGAAACATTAATTGCTAATCTGTGAAGCAAATGATTGTGTAGATTTCATACTCAGTCATGCTGTTCACAGGACTGTATCCTTTGTGTTTGGAACAAAGGAGCATCCGATGAGAAAGTTTTCATAACTTCCTTTCAATAATTTTTTTGACAAAGTTTTATCACTGTGTTCCTAAACAGTAAATACAATAAATGCTCCAGTCTTCATAAAGGTGCTTCACTCAAAGTGCAAAAAATCAATATACGCTCGCCACAGTGTGGCCATCATACATATTTAATTCCCCTTCTTGAAGATAATGGGCAATTCCTCCATTAAATCTCCAAAGTCTTCTTCCCTCATTTTGACACTGTAAAATTGCTCCAAAAGGGACGTACAGTATATAGTATAAAATTGTTTAATAAAAATAGTGCTCTTCCTGATGACGCATGCATGCGCAAAATGCATTGAAGTGCAGGCCTGACACACATTGATCAGAGCCATTACTTGCATCACTTCCCTTGAGTGGAACGCACGTCGAATTCTGTTGTCGGTGAACAAGATAGGAGCTATCGACTGGGGAAGCTGTAGATGATCATATTTTTCTGTAAACATGTGAGTGGATACTATTGTGATTTTTATGTGACATTCTTATTAAACAACATTACACTATATACGTCCCTTATGTGGTCCATCTTGTTGTTTACATGTAACAATCTGTATTTTTTGCTAATAAATTACTTAAAAACCCCAAATATTATATATTTTTTTTAAAGCAGAAGCCCTGGAGAATAAATTTATGTTTTTTTTTTATTTTTAATGTCACATGATATTTGTGCAGCGTTTTTTCAAAAAACATTTTTTGGAGGGGAAAATTTACATTTTTGATTTGTAATGCAAAAAAACACAATACATAACCCAATAGAGTAAACAGATACCAAACATGTCACGCTTTAAAATTGTGAAAGCCTGTGCAGCGGCGGCAAACAACATACAGTACATTTTATTTTCCATAGGCGACACTTTCAAAGCCTTTACAGGTTTAAGATTTACAGAGGAGGAATTACTGCCAATGATCTGATGTTCACAGTGATATCTCACATGTTTGGGACGATCGCTCTTTGCGTTTGCGCAGGACTGATGCGTGCATTCACCATTGCGTGCGAGGGGGGGTACAGGGGCACTTTTTTTTTTCATTATTTTTTTTATTTTTTTTATTAAGTGTTTTCCTTTTTTTTTAAAATAAGCTTTAGAATCTATTCAGAATGTAAATTATTTATTATTTATGCTACATGAGAATAATTACATTTATGTGAATGGATTTTCAAACTCAAACTCTTTTTTATCTTCTTGGGCAACAATGCAGCATGTGTGTTTTTCATTACCAACCAGCTAAAAGTTCTTCCTGACTCTGAATAATATATTTTCTTTAGACATAAATGGCAGCCAGACTTTTTTTTTTTAGAGATGCATTAGCATTTCTTTAGAGTTGATGTCGGTACATTTAATATTCTGCATCTGATTGTACAGCTACACAAGACAAAATGTTGCCGCTAATCTTCTTAGAGTTGTCATATTGCATTAAATGGTCAAATCCACCGATCTGGAATAGCAGTCAAAGGTTGTTTATGTCTGACCCAGACTAATGAAAGGCCCTACTATACATAGCCTGGAGATAAACGGGGAGTTTGGCTTGAACTAAAGCCAGTTGTAGAATAGTCAATGAAACAGGGTGATTGGGACATAGCTCTGAGTGTAGTTTCCCAGCAGATCTGCAGCATGTCATTATTTTTAGTGTGAGACTGTACTGAACTTCATTGTGGTCAGAAAATTCAGCAACAATTTGCACTATGACCTAATATATCCCACCTTTCTGCACGACTAGTAAATCATATTATGGCTACATCATTGTTGTGTTTGTTTATTTGGACAAAGGTTAATAGAGTAATACCTTTGAGAGAAAACGTGGGAATGCTGAAGATTTATTTTTAAAGATCATAAAAAAAAGAAGAATTTGTTATTTAAGTCTTTATCTTTTTTTTTTTTTTAAACTGTTGCTAGCAAAATTAGGGACAAGCTCCATTAAAGCATAGCATAGAAAATAATGCTACCTAATTCTTATGTAGTAATATACAAGGCATAATCAGAAGAGATATGATAAACATAAAAAAATATAGGCACATAGGGCCAGATTCACAAAGAATTGCCCTGGCGCAGCGTATCAGAGATACGCTACGCCGCCGTATCTTACCTGGCGGAATTTCGAATCCAGGAAGATTTTGCGCCGTAAGTTACAGCGTAAGTTAAAGTTACAATATTGTATTTCTCAGCGGGTATTTCAAATTGGGCGGGTAGGGGGCGTGATTCATTTAAATGAAGCACGTCTCAGCGCCGATTTAAATGCGCATTCTCCGTTTCGAAATTTCCCGCCGTGCTTTGCACGAAATGACGTCGCACCGACGTCATTTTTTGAACGTAGACGTGAGTTACGTCCTTTCCTATTCACGGACGACTTACGCAAAAAAAAAATCAAAATTCGACGCGGGAATGACGGCCATACTTTAACATGGCAAGTGTTTCTATACGCCACGAAATAGCAGCTTTAACTATACGCCGGGAAAAGCCAACTTGCAACGACGTAAGAGAATGCGACGGCCGCGCGTACCTTCGTGGATCGACGGAAAAAGCTAATTAGCATACCCAACGCGGAAAAAGACGCAAACTCCACCCAGCAGGCGCCGAAGTATTGCACCTACGATCCGAAGGCGTACGAAGCCGTACGCCTGTCAGATCAAAGCCAGAAGCCGTCGTATCTTGGTTTGAGGATTCAAACTAAAGATACGACGCGGCAAATTTGAAAGTACGCCGGTGTATCAGTAGATACGCCGGCGTACTCTCACTGTGAATCTGGCCCTTAACATGCAATTCGGTAATACTCTACTGGGTGTTTGATGATTGATGGATATCAGAAACTAACTAATGCATACCACCCTTTACCCTATTTAATAACTCAAATATTTTTTAGAGAAATCTGTTTTTAAAATAATACTTTTCAAATCTGTTTTCTAATATAGAAAGTAGACCCCTACTGGCTTTTTAAGCAACTAGTTTTCCCATCATACAATCGGCGTGCCATACACAGCATCATAAGAGTTCTGCATCTTAGCCAGTATAGTCAGAATATATAAAAATTGTGCTGTGAAAATGAATAGAACTATTATCAAACATATTGGGAAAATGTAATTACAAATTGACCTCCGGTATCAAGGCTTCTCTTCTCAACTCCCAGGCCTGACTATTAGTCATTCAATGAAACCAAGGTTGTCTTACAAGAACAAAAAAGACCTGTAGCTGTGAAGAAGTGGTGATGGATGGAGCTTGCATATCCACATGTACAGTGACTGGGCTGGTGTAGAATGCAGAAATAACAGCCATAGTCCACTAGTCCTAGTGTTACCATCTTGTGATCCAAGGACAACAGGATTACGTGTGTGGCAGGGATGTGTTGTTATATAGTTAAGCTGGTGTGATTTAGTATTAATGAGCATGGAAAAGTATGATTTAAAGTGGAGTTCCACCCATAAATATAACATTACATCAGTAGTTTTAAAAAAATGTCATTAGTCCTTTAAGAAAAAAAAATATTTTTTTTAGATGCCTTCAAAGTGTTGTTGCTAGGCAGAATAGTTAATCTTCCCACTTCCTGCACCTAGGTGCTTAAGCTTCCACCGCACAGACTCCTGGGAATGTAGTGGGTGTAACTTTCCAGGAGTCTGTGCACTCCCCAGTCTCGAAGAATCATGTGACTTGGACAGTACAGGTGCTAAAACCTGATCTGAAACCTATTACACTGCTTGTGCAGCACTGAGCATGTGCGAGATCTGCAAGGCTGAAATCCAGGAAGTCATACAGTCTGGCTTCATGATGACCACACTTAAGATGGCCCCAGTCAATTTCTATTTTATAAAGTGTCTAAATGCTGTAACAACCTAACAAAACGGACCTTAGTTTACAGACTAACTTTACTAGAATACATTAAGCTTGTGTATTACAGGGGTATTTATATATAAAAAGTGAAATTGTGGCCGGAAATCCGCTTTAACTAATAATGTCTGAAACAAAATTGGTTCTTCCATATGGGAACTAAAATAGTTTAACATGAATAAATGCTATAACAGTAGTCCTAAAAAGTAAAAGTTTTAGAACCCCCGACTATGCATTTGTTATGTGTTCCTATTCACACAGCTTACCTAAACATAATGACAAAGAATTCTTACCTTTATATGTATTTGTTTGGAATAGACCATGTGCAAACTACAAAATCACTCCAAACAATTTGAAATGAGAGGAAACTCAATCCGTCCCAAGTGACAAAGAAGAACACACTAAGTTTCCCCCCATTAACATACAAGGCAGTAGGCCAGCTTCGAAATCAGCCGTTATTGAATGGCGGCCCGCGGTCCGAACACAGACAAGTGGCGCTTCTGTCTCACTGTCAGTGAGCTGGCCGGCAGCCGCTACATACATTGCCTTGCAGTTGCAGAGAACACTGTGCTGCATAGCCTCTGTACCAGTGTGCTCACTACACTTCTCTGTTGGGTGGACCTTGACGTCCCCGCTGGCATAATGTCATCCAGAGGCCCAAGAGGCTTGTGGGAAAGGAGTGTGGGCGGTGCCGCTGCACGTAAGGAAAATGAAGCGCTGTACAACAACTAAACAATTAAGATCTGCCTTTGCATGGGGCTGGGGAAGTCGGGCAGATAAGTTGCTATTCTTTTGTGCAGCTCAGTGTACTGGCTGAAGTGGGTTAACTCTTTGGGAGGGTGGGGGTGGCTATCAGTGCAGCTCATTAGTGCCTCCTAGGCCTATCAGTCACCATTAGTGCAGCTTATCAGTGCCAACTATCAGTGCTGCTTTATCAGTGCAGTTCATCAGTGCTCATCAGATCAGCCTCATCTGTGCCACCTGTCAGTGCCACTTATCAGTGCAGCCTCATCAGTTCTGCCTATCAGTGCCCATCAGTCTCCTTCAATTGCACCCATCAGTGCAGCATATTAGTGCTGCCTCATCAGTGCTGCATTATCGGTGCCCATAAGTGCTGCATATCAGTGCCCATCAGTGCAGCTTATCAGAGTTCATTAGTTCCACATATCAGTGCCCATCTGTGCTTCCTATCAGTGCCACTTATAAGTGCCACCTATCAGTGTCCATTAGTGCAGCTCATCATTGCCACCTATTAGTGTCCATCAGTTCTGCATATCAGTGCAGCTCATCAGTGCCACCTATCAGCGATGCCTATAAGTGCAGCACATCAGTGCCAATCATTGCTGCCTATCAGTGCCCATCAGTGCAGCTCATCAGTGTCCATCAGTCCCACATATTAGTGCTGCCTCATCAGTGCCCATTAGTCACCTTCAGTGCCACCTCATCAGTGCTGCCTTATCAGTGTCCATAAATGCTGCATATCAGTGCCCATTAGTGCAGCCTGTCAGAGCCCTTCAGGACCACATATCAGTACCCATAAGTTCCACCTATTAGTGCCAATCAGTGCTGCCTATCAGTGCAGCTCATCAATGCTGTCTATCAGTGCCACTTATCAGTGCTGCCTATCAGTGCCCAATGCCCATTAGTGCAGCTCATCAGTGCCACCTATCAGTGCTCATCAGTGCAGCTCGTCAGTGCTGCCTCAACAGTGCTACCTCATTGGTGCCCATCAGTGCTATCAGTGCAGGGCATCAGTGCTACCTCATCAGGGCCACCTATTAGAGTAGCATCATCAGTGAAAAATAAAAATTACTTATGTGCAAAATGTTATACCAAACTAAAAAAAAAACATTTTGTTCTTTAAAAATGTCAGTCTTTTAGCAAAAAAAATAAAAAACTCAGTGGTGTTTAAATACCACCAAAAGAAGGCTTTATTTGTGTGAATAAAATGCTAAAAATGTCATATGGGTACAGCGTTGCATGACCGCACAATTTTAATTCAAAGTGTGACAGCACTGAAAATTGGTCTGGGCAGGAAGGGGGTGAAAGTGCCTGGTAGGCAAGTGGTTAAAAGATAATTTCACCTTTGGGAACATGTAACATGTTCCCACTTCCCACTGAAGCATCTCCCCTATTCACTGGATCTGGTAAAAGCAGGCAGAGACTCCTCTCCCCGAACTTGCTGTCACTATTTAACCACTTCAATACAGGGCATTTTCACCCCCTTCCTGCCCAGACCAATTTCTAGTTTTCAGCACTGTCGCATTTTGAATGACTATTGCGTGGTCATGCAGCACTGTACCCAAATGACATTTTTTTCCTCACAAATAGAGCTTTCTCTTGGTGGTATTTGATCACCTCTGCAGTTTAAAATTTTTTGCGCTATAAACAAAAGAACAGTGACAATTTTGAAAAAATAATTTTTTTTCCTCAGTTAAGGCCAATATGTATTCTTCTACATATTTTTGGTAAAAAAATCGCAATAAGCTTATATTGATCGGTTTGCGGAAGGCAAGATCAACACAGTTTTGACATACTCTAATGTCTGATATTGCCTTCACTTTTTCGATGTTGAACTTTGTAAGTTCCAGAGTTGTGTATGTCATATTTTAAATACATGCCTGTTTATAGGCAAAAAAAAGAATTTATGTAAAACGTTTTTTTTTTTATTCAAAAATGTTAAAACGCACATGTGAATGTGCACGGAGTAAAAGGTTTTCTACTCAACAATGTGTGGCTTCTTCTTTCAATGGTCAATACCGTTTTTTGGATTAAATTGGTGTTTACAGTGACAATGGGGATTATTTAATAAAGGGAAATCCACTTGGCACTACAAGTGCACTAGGAGAACATAGGAGACAGCTAATAAAAGAAACACAAGCAGTAAATCAAATTCAAGATGATTTCAGATCAAAATATTTTTTTTATTTTTAAAATGATCATACATTTTCTGGCATAGCAATGGCCCCCCTACCCGTAAAATAGTCTAGATACTTTTGCCGCACATCACGGGTGCTCTGGGGGGGGCAAGCCAGGACGGCCAGCTTCCAGGGCCATCATTGTATTTATGTCCTGAATTGCGGCTCCAGACCCAACTAATGCCACATAATTTGGAGCATTTATCCTTAAATAATTATGAAGAACACAGCATGCTAGCACTATGTGATTCAGTTTATACTCCGCCATATTTATTGATGTAAGGAAGAGGCGGAACTGGCTGGCCATTATCCCAAATGCATTCTTAACGACTCTTCTGGCTCTGGCCAGCCTGTAATTAAAAACCCTCTTCTCCAGGGTGAGGGTCCTCTGGGGGAATGGCCTCATCAGATGTTCGCCCAAACCAAATGCTTCATCTGCAACAAAGACAAATGGGAGTTCTGCCACATTATCTTCAGCAGGTGGCAATCCCAAGCTACCACTCTGGAGCCGGCTGGAAAACTCGGTCTGG
Organism: Rana temporaria; assembly: GCF_905171775.1. NCBI lineage: Eukaryota > Metazoa > Chordata > Amphibia > Anura > Ranidae > Rana > Rana temporaria. The sequence continues at coordinate 96,115,623 of NC_053497.1, forward strand.
GCAAAGACTCCACCATCCAACATCCGGCCATTCTTCCCCACGTCCACATATAAAAACTCATATGCCACCGACACCACCGCCATCAACAAGATACTGTGAAACACCTTATAGTTAAAATAGTATGACCCCGAATGGGGTGGTGGGACGATGTGGATGTGTTCCCTATCGATTGCCCATCCGCAGTTGGGAAAGTCCCATCGCTCGGCAAATTGGGAATCCACAGTCTGCCATTCCTGTGGTGTTGAAGGAAACTGTGGAGTCAAACCAGAATTTTTTTTTTTTACTTTTTCACATAACATTGCAAGCAGATTAGATACAAACATTCTTGGCCAGCGTCAGTATAACATTTGTTTGAAAGGAGTATTTTAAAACAAAAATATAAGGTCCACTTATCAGATTCCTCACCCCCTCTGATGGCCCATTGTAAAATGTTTAGGGTGGAGGGTTCTAAATGATTTTGGGACCCCAAAAATGCCTCTGGCACTCTGTCTGAATTTAAGGACAACAATAACAATTGTACACATTTTAGGGGGTGTTTAGGGTAAAGTACTACAATGGAGCTGACAAAATATATTGTTAAGTGACTAGGCTAGGTGTGTATGGGCCCAGGATAGCATGCTGGAGAGGTTAGTGAAGGCAAATATGCATGTAGGCCAAAACAGGAGCATTAAAAGCTTACAGCATGCATGAGGACAAAGGGGACATTCACAGCATATTACAATCATGGTAATTAGGGAATGATGAAAGAAATACAATACATTAGCATATATTAAATACATAGAATGTGATGTTAAAGGAGAAAACTACGCAAGCACGTTCGTACGCACACACGCCGCTCACCCGCACGGCAAACATCCTTGCTGCAAGCACCGGACACGAACGCCTACGGAGAGGCCTCATCAGCGGAGACGGTAGCTATAGTTTGCAGCACTAACGGGATAGGCGGCTGGCTTAGCGACTTGCTTTCATTGTTCAGTTTGTTTTTAAATCTTTTTTTGTTTAATTTATTTTAATTTGTTGGTTGTATTGGGAGGGACCCAGTTTGGACTGGGACCTGCCGTGGAGTAAACCCCAACCTGTTTTTTTTATATACATCTTTTTTGCCCAATAAATAATTTTTGAGGCAATTTTACAAAACGCATGTCACGCTATGTGGATCTTTCCCTTTTTGTCTGAGTGACTATTTACACCATTGCCGCTCGAGACACACACCCCTCCTATTTCCACACCTCCACCAATCTGCACGCAACACAGACATTGCTCAGGAGAGCACTGTACAGCAGGAGAGAGTAAGGTACCATCACCATCCACCTTTTGCCCCATCGGGGTGCCGACATCTGGTGAGTGGGGACCTAAGTGGGGGAGCACAATAGTCACTTTTTGGTCTGCGAGGGATCGGCACTTTAAGTCACATCTGCTACAGTTCCAACGATTGCATCTGTGGTTTGAACTTTTACCTGAAATATCGTCACCAGGAATAGTGGGACTCTTACTGTTCACTTTGTTTTATTCCCGTGGACATTAGGACTCCCAGGTGGAAATGTAACCTTTTCACCCACATTGGAGAACCTTTATTATAATCTGGTTAACTGTTTTGATCTAGATTACGTTATCCTATAATTACTTGGTCTGTTATCACGTATCAGATCTGGACACTGCTAGGGTTGATCTGGGTTGTCTGGCACTCTGTTTACACTTCAGTTGAGTGCAGCCAACAACGGTTCACTGGTGGTCTGCACAGTGTCCTGACCTCATATTTGGTACCACTTCGTCATACACTCAGTTTTACTATTTATTGTTTATCACTATTGGGGAATAACGAAGGCAGAGCCTTCACATAGGTAGTCTTGCCACCTTTTATATAAATTCTTTTGGCACTTGCTGACTTTACTATAACTTTGGAATATATCCAGTGCACTTTACTATTTGGAAGATATGTGATAGGTTACAACCTTTAGGCACATTAGGAATTAAGCCACTGTGGTGCACACATCAGCCACATTGTACTCAGTGACTGCTGGCTTGCACAGGATCCTGACCTCACCGTGTTTTCTCATTTTATTTTTATTTTTTTCAATTTTACTTGCACAATACTATCACTTGTTCACGAATCTCTGACATATCACACATGATAATTGGATACCAACCTAGGCTGGAGGTCCAAGCATAGCCATATACACGCCAGTTAAGTAATTGGTACCATCAACGGGGCAACCTGCACACACTTTTATCTCTCTTAGTGTGGGATCCCAGGGTGTCCACATCTCATTGGACTTAGCCCTATCCCAGGTTACCCAACACAGACCTGGTTTTACAGTCTATCCAACCCTTGTTGGTTCCAGCAGCGCCAACATCCCATTCTTTGTGTATCAAAGGAGAAAACTTACCTTAATATAGTCCTTCTGCAGGACTTGTATGATGACAGAACAGGTCTCTAGAATAATGATCCCCAGAGCCTGGGGGGAGATGCCTGTCGAGAACTTGAGGTCCTGCAGACTTCTTCCTGTCGCCAAGTACCATAACGTGGCGACTAGCCTTTGCTCGGGAGTGATGGCTTGCAGCATGCAGGTATCCTGCTTCGTAATATAAGGGGACAGCCAAACCAACAGATGATTCCTAAAATCATTAGAATTATTCTCCTGGATCTCCCACAGCAAAGGCATATGACAGAATTGGTCATGCTGGAGCAACCAATTCTTCGTTCATGAACTCCTCCCCACCCTGTTCATGGACTGGGCTTGGGTCAAAGTAAGAACCCCAACACCAAGCCCCCACACAGTACAAACTCTATGAGTACGTAGCCGCAACATGGCAAGAAAACGTTTGGCTGGTCAGAACGAACTAACAGAACGCTCTGAAGAACAGAAAGGCCTATGAAGAATGAGCTGAAAATCAGAAACGAGCGGACAATAACGCACTGAAAACTGGATATCAATGGACAGCGCCGCCGAACCGCCGGCAAAGCACCACTGAAACGGTGCTTTGCGGGTGGTTTTAACCCTTTTTTGGACACTAGCGGGGTTAAAAGCGCCCTGCTAGCAGCCAAATAGTGCAGCGAAAACAATGGTAAAGCGCCGCTAAAAATAGCGGCGCTTTACCGCCGATGCCCACACAGCCCCAGTGTGAAAGGGCTCTAAGAGTATAGGGTTAAAGACATGCAGAGCTACTCATTTATTCTGAATGTTTTTTTGGCTGGAAAACCCCACACAGAAGTATATTGCATTTGGATCCTGGTGAAAGAAAACATACTGTGCAGAATTCATTGGCTCCTTAATTAGCAGTATCTGAACAAATAAAGTTGTTCAACACTGACCGTGTCAACTGCCTTTATGCATATTTGTAATGGTTTCAGGTTCTATATCACCTTACCTCTCTGTTTCAGGGCTCTTTGTGATGAAATTATTAAAACACAAAGCTGGATACTCAGGGGTAAAATCAATAAATATATTTTTCTGCAAGCAGAGCTTGATTACTGATTTAACTTGTGTGTCAAGCTTGAAAAATAGCTCAAACACTTCTAAAATACCTCTGACAGAATGTTTCTGGTGGGTTGTTTTGCTTATCACTATGCAGACAGCATGAAAAAGATCATGCCAGTGTGGGTAGGTTGATTAACTGAGATCATGTGTGTCTTTTTAATGTTTGCTTTTATCAGCATGAAAATGTTCAGCTCATTACAGTAATCACAGATGCATGTGAGGCTTTTGCTGCAGTCAGAGAATTGCTAGGAAGTTAGTCAAGTAAAAATGAAAACAATTTTCCAAGCCTGGAGCAGGTAATTATTTTCCACCCTCTACAACGGCTTATGGTACAATTAAACAAACCTGCGCAGAAAGAAATATTGAAGCTGGCATAGGTCATTTCTCTTTCTGAAAATGCTAGTTGTCTGTCTCACTATACAAAACACATACAGTATGACTAACATGATTGCTAACTATTTCTCTCAGTGATTCAGAAAGTATTAAAGCCAGACACAACCACGCAATTAAAAATATAGAAAATAAAAACTAATAATATTGCTTAAAGGGTCACTAAAGGAAAACATTTTTTTTGCTGAAATGACTGTTTACAGGGTATAGAGACATAAAAGTTAACTGATTCCTTTTAAAAATGATTAATAATAGATTAAATTCAATCATATAATGTGCCTCTAGTTTCACTTTCGGTTTTAAAGGTACATACATGAAGTTCCGGGTGAGAGGTGAGTCGGGAAGACTCACAGAACAAAAACAAACAAATTCAGGGCAGTGTTTTGTTTTTATAATTAATCTGATTGGTTCTGTTAAGTTTTAGACACACAGTAATGACAGCTTAGACCTACAGTGAAAAGCTCCCAGTACGATAATTATAAGGAAAAAGACAACCAGGAAGTGTGGAGATCACAGCAGAATTACAGCTACTTCAAAGCAAAAACGAACAATGAGGACATGAAACCAGTACTGCAGTAAGGTAAAGGATTTAGCTATTTAGCTTAAAAAAAATTCCTTTAGTGACCCTTTAAAGATTGCTCCACAAGCCATATTGTTATATATATATATATATATATATATATATATATATATATATATATATATATATATATATATATATATATTTTTTTTTTTTTTTTTTTTCAAGCTGCAACCGGAGGTTTTGAAATGTAATTTCTTTCTTTGAAGAACTCTACACTGATACAAGTCAACTTTTAGGCATGCTCTGCAGCAAAAAAAGGCACTTTTGGTGATATACTCCCTAAGGACTAAGCACTTCCAAAGGGATTTAGACACTGAAACTTTCCTCATTAGAATACAGAAAGTGCAACAACTGATTGAATTGAACCAGTCCCTCCCATTTAGAATTATTCTTCAAAGGGCATGATCTAACAAAGAGCTATTCCCGGGTGGGCAGAAACAGGTAGAAATCTGCAACAAAGTTTTTTGTAAATCCTTTGCAATGTACATTGATCACCTAGACGGGATTCATTTTTCTCAGCAAAAAGGCGGAGTTACTTTTTAAGTGCAGACACAGTGAAAACCATATGTACATATGTAAAATCAAAACTCCTTGCAGCTGACTACATTAGAAAAATTAATTAGGAAATCATTTTCTAATGATATTTTGACCTGTAGCCAGATTCTGAATGTGGTTATTTTCAAATTACATAAGCCCAAAATATCCAAGGTTTACGTGTATCTGGTATTATTTAGTCAATGAAAGATGATTTGTGATTATCTGCTAGGGTTGAGCTTAAGGTTTAGTCAAACAACAAGTTCAGAATGAATCTTGGTTGTTTGGCCATTCAGATGAGTGCCTGAACATTTACCCACTCATCGGGAGCTGAATGCCATGTACAATAGCAGTATTATTACTGCTGTTATATATGATGGCTTTTCTCTGTCAATGGTTGTTAGAGATGTCAGTGAGTGCAGGCATCACTGAGTCCTTTACAGCCAGTGACGTTATCGGGCTGTGTAAGCAAAATATGGCCATTCTCATATTTTGGCAGTGATGTCACCACATCCTTGCCCCCTGTCCCTTTAGAGAGCTGATATTAGTGGTAAGAGTGTGGTACAAGTTTTTTTTGCATTAGATTTCCAATACAAATCTCTACCAGATCTGATGGGTCTGGAATTGAAGCACTTAGCTCCCCACTCAGCAAATGTCAAACAACCAGTGTGCAGGAACTTTGTCTCACTGCAAACTTAAGCCCACTGAACATTAGGGATGAGCCGAACACCCCTTAATGGCAGAACATGTGAACGGACCGAAAGTTTGCATGAACCTTCGAACACCATTAAAGTCTATGGGACTCGAACGTCAAGAATCAAAAGTGCAAATTTTAAAGGCTAATATGCAAGTTATTGTCCTAAAAAGTGTTTGGGGACCTGGATCCTGCCCCAGGGGACATGTATCAATGCAACAAAAAGTTTTAAAAACTGAATTTTTTTCAGGAGCAGTGATTTTAATAATACTTAAAGTGAAAAAATAAAAGTGAAATTTTACATTAAATATCATACCTGGAGGGTGTCTATAGCATGACTGTAAACCAATCAGACCTTGGGGCTGCAGACTAAAAAATTGTCTGAACGCATCGGTCAGATGACCACCTTCTCCACCACTCCTTCTGTGACTGACTGAAGCCTCAGCAACACGTTGTCCAGGAGGACCAGGAAATTGTAACCACCCAGGCTCTGGAAACACATTGCACAAACCTTTCTACAAGGCCTCCCGAAGATGTTTTATCCTCTGCTCCTTCTGCGAAGGCTGGATAAGTTCCGCAACCTTACCCTTGTAACGTGAATCAAAAAGGGTTGCCAGCCAGAAGTGATCCCTCTCCTTGATACCACAAATCTGAGGGTCCTTTCGCAAGCTTTGCAGGATCAGAGAGGCCATGCAGTGTAGGTTTGCTGGGGCATTCATTTTGAAGGTCAGCCAACTGAGTACTGGCATTATATGACCGGTGGAAATGCCCACATACTTTGCTGGCCTGCCTCAGGAGATCCTGTAAGCCCGAGTACCTGCACAAGAACCGCTGCACCACCAAATTAAGGACATGAGCCAAACAGGGAACATGGGTCAAGTGTCCATGTCAGAGAGCGGAGAGGAGGTTGGTGCCATTGTCGCAAACCACCATTCCTGGCTAAAGCTGGCATGGCATCAACCACCATTGGGCCTGCCCCTGCAGAGCTGACAGAATCTTTTCCCCTGTGTGGCTCCTGTCCCCTAAGCAGACCAACTCAAGCACCGCATGGCATCTTTTTGCCTGAGTGCTTGCGTAGCCCCAAGAATGCCTACGAAGCACCACTGGTTCCGAGGACAAATCACCACTACCAGCATTTTGGAGGCCTGGTGGCGGAACAAGCTCCAACAATACTGCACCCTGTCCTGCATCCTTCCCAGCTGCCAGCAGAGTTACCCAATGTGCAATGAAAGAAAGGTAGTGTCCCTGTTCATGCCTGCTGGGCCATGAGTCAGCAGTAATATGCACCTTACCACTGACCGCCCTGTCCAACGAGGCCAAGACAATGCCTTCCACATGCTGGTAGAGAGCCAAAATGGCCTTTCAAGAAAAAAATGGCGTTTGGGAACCTGCCACTGAGGTACCGCATATTCCACAAATTCTCGAAAGGGGGCACAGTCTACCAGCTGAAAAGACAGCAGTTGGAGTGCTAGCAATTTAGCCAAACTAGTATTCAGCCGCTGTGCATGTGGATGGCTGAGATCGAATTTCTTTTGACGGTTTAGCAACTGGGGTAGGGAAATTTGCCTGCTACAATCGGATTTAGGTGTACTGCTAGCAGATTGCCCACAAGTGCTTGGGACACCTAATTCTACACCTTCATTCCTCTCGGAGCAGGGGTTGGAGATCCCTGCTGATGAGGAGTAAGGAGAGGTCCGCATTTTTTGGCCACTGTAGGCCATAAATATATATATACTAAATACACTGCAGCTAACTGAATTCGCCAGCCTTCTCAAACTAAATGAAATGACACTCTCTCTCTCTCTCTCAACGCCAGCAACACACTACACAGGGCCGACGTGCAGGCTTCCTTATATAGTGTGGGGCGTGTACTTAACCCCCTAAACCATAATTAGCCAAAGACACACTGCCTTTGGCCAATTATGGCTCTCTTTGCTGTGATTGACCAAAGCATGCGGGTCATAGCGCATGCTTGGCCAATCATCAGACAGCAATGCATTGCGATGTCACAGTGCATTATGGGGCGTTCGGCGCCGCACGAATTTGGCGCGAACGCCCCATAATGTTTGCAATTCAGCGAACGGGCGAACAGGCAATGTTCGAGCCAAACTCATGTTTGACTCGAACATAAAGCTCATCCCTACTGAACATCCACACAATGCACAGGTGGAGCCAATGATCAAATGATCTGTTAGCTTTAATTGCCACATTTGCAAATGCAGTTGATTTCAGATTTTGACAACTCAGTAATGAAAATAGTCACCATAAACATTTATTTCTTCCACTTTCTTCAACCTCAATTAACAATCTATGTCATAAACATGACTCCTAAAGCAGTATTAATCGCAAGAACACAAATGTATTATATTACAGGTTGCCAATCATTAGATATGTTGGCTGCATCAGTTTTGTTTTCTTTTGATTTTTTCCCTGGTGATCTGGATAGTAACACACCTCCTGTATTGATGAGAAACAATCTGGATGAATAAACACAGGAGGCACATCAGATGGCAGCATTGTCAGTCTGGGGGGAGGGTCGTGTTAAATTTGCAGATTTAGATACCGTAACAAATTAAAACCAAACTCCAGCTCACATTTTACAATTTGTTATAGCAAACTTTTTTTCTTTTGTGATAAAGGTTTTGCATGAATAAATAAAAGCTGATAATTTTAATCACCCCTGCCAGTGTTAAGGGGTTTGTCTAATCCGTGTAAATGGATACATTCCACTGAAGAGCTTGTTCTTTTGAAAAACAACAGACTTGCTGGTTGAATCACCAGATGAAAATAGAAGAAAGAAAGCCTAAAAAAGGAAACTAATACAGCCATTACATCCAAGAATTGGTAAGTTGGAATATAATAAATGTTTGCTTTTGGGTTTAATGCTGCTTTAATGTTCTGTCCAGATTTGCTATTTGAATGTAATCCCAGACTTATTAACATGTTTCATTACAATATATATATATATATATATATATATATATATATATATATATATATATATATATATATATATATATATATTTTGTATGATTCTTCCCAAAAGTAAACAACATTCACATAACTTTTTGAATTTAATTTGTTTAACCTCCCTGGCGGTATGATTCTGTCTGGAATTACGTACCAAAAGCGGTACAATTATTTTGCAAGGAAATTTGGCGTTTTATACTGTAGGCCTGTAATTTTTAGAAATAACCAAGCAAGAGTATTGTAGGGATCCCGGGTATGATTTTTTTTAAAACAAAATTATAAATTATAATATAATAAATAATTATAAATAATTATAACAAATAATGATATAATTATAATACAAATTATTCAATAATGTAATCAACTCAAAATCACTGAAATTTGCTCAGTTGCAGAATTGTCGCTGTCATTATTATTATTTTTTTATGACGAATTTTCCCACAAATCGCTATCGCACATTTCTGCAAGTGATTATAATTTATTATCGCTGTTTTCTAGCTGATCTAAAACCATTTTTGACATAAAGGGACACTTTTGGACAATCTACAGTTTTTAGGCAGAAAGAACATTTTTTATTTTATAAAAGTACATGTAGGGCACTGGGCAGACCACTAGGGACAAGGGGGGTGTGTATTTTTTACATACAGTACTGTAATCTATAAGATTACAGTATACTGTATGTAAAGTGTTTGTTTACTTTTTTGAATTTGGCGCCGATCTCCGCTCCCGTGCGTCGTAACGTCGCAGGGAATGGAGATCGGCGGCACACGGGGACACTGTGAATCGAGCGAGGAGGACCCGCTCGCTTACACAGCGGGGTGGCATCGCTGGATCCAGGAACAAGGTAAGTAACTTGCCTGTGGATCCAGCGAGAATGTAAGCCGCGCCGCTGCACACTCTGCACGTCCAGCCCGAGCGTGACTCGGGGTTACTGATCCTAACATTGAAAACCAACCCCGAGTCACGCTCGGGTTTACCGCCAAGGGGGTTAAGAAAATGTTTCCATCTTACTCCTTAAGATTTTTTTCATCGCTATGATGAAAAACAAACAAACATCAATTGGATCCCACTAACCATAGAAAATCAAGCAGCATTTTTAACACAATCCTTTTTGAACAATATTCTTCTAGTGTACGGCCAGCGTTTAGAATGTGTTATATGCACAACAACATTGTCAGGTCAACAATAACATCCATTTGCTTGCTTTACTTGGCAATTGTCAATTTGTACTGCTGCTATCTGTACTGCGTTAATAAATAATTGTTTACATGCTCCATTTATCAAATGTAAAAATTCTGTTTCTCTAGAATAGTAAAGACAGGTTTTTACAGTCTCCTTTTGAGATGTGTTAGGTTTGTTATACAATTGCGTGTCCCTCAATGAATTTCACCTATAATCTCTGGGGCACGTTTTATAGCACAGATCTAACATTAATCTTAACTGCAGGAAGTGAGTACATTTACTGGAACGTAAAGCAGTTCTATCCCATAAATGTGCTGGTCACTCATGCAAATAACAGTGCCACTAGGGTTATAGTGATGAATCTGGGATGAGCTCATCTCCACTGTATTTTCATTACTGGTCCACCAATGTTTAGTGTAACTGGAAAAGACAATAATGACATGTAATGAAGATTCAGATTAACACAAATGGAATGCAAAACACATTACGACACAAGGAAATATGAGTTTAGGTTTTCGTTATAACTACAATCCAATGCTTTTAAAATGGACTTTTTATTTAAAACATTATTAACATGTTACAATATACAGAAACAGTATAATTTTTCAACTCCGGGTTTTTATTTTTAAAAACTCATCCTTCATCTCCAGTTCAGTGAATTTGCTTTGATGTCATTAGTTTGTTGCGGGCAGAAGGAAGCATTTCCTCGGTCTTCTCTCCCCTTATGAGCAGACATTGTAACGTCTTAGCAAGTCACAAAGGTGAAAAGCTGATCTGTGTAAAACATTTGTAAAAAAAAATGAGAACTGCACAAATACCAGGATTTACATGACAGTTTCATCTCTGAGCCAGCATCTCGGTCCAGGAAAAAGATGGTGATACCCGAGCAAAGATGGGTCAATCTTCCCGGAGGGAAAAATGGATTAATGCATTGTAAGGAAAATGATTGTGATCCCTTTGAGAGGTAATCAATACCTGGATGTGTTAAACCTTTGCTGAACTACTGTTTGGCATGCTGCATTTAACATACAAATTATATCTGATGCTATATTCACTTTTAGTGGCCAGAGATGCAATGTACTGCTGTTTAATTCAAACAAGTTGATGACATGTGTGACATTTCAACAGCACATACTCTGGTAACACATAACCTTGAAATATCAACAATAGGTGACAAGTTAGTATATATTTTTCAGCTGATTCCACATTGCCTTCTATTGTGCAAAGATATGCCCTGCATGCAAGTGACAACCTATGTGTTTTTTACATATTATACACATAATAATGAATTCACAAGCTAGATGAATGGGTACATTCGTTTCTGGAATACAAATTATTTTAATTTCCAGTGCATGGTCAACATATAGCATACATTCACTTTTAGAACACTTCCCTACTATGACATACTGTATGTGCATTCTTTATTTTCTATTTTTGTTTACAAACGATTTTTATTGTTGTAAAAGGTCATAGGTTAGTACAGAAGTACAGTATTTAATCCTTTGGACCAAGGGACTGTTGATGAGTGCCAATTAAATGCTATCATCCAGTGGATTGAGTTAAACAGTGTGTATATTAGTCTAATATGCTGTATGGGTACATTTGGTAAAGGTGCAAACAATAAACACATCTTAGGCCCCATACACACGGGAGGATTTATCCGCGGATACGGTCCAGCGGACCGTTTCCATGGATAAATCCTCTCGAGGATTTCCGCGGATTTCTGTGCGATGGAGTGTACTCACCATCGCATTGAAATCCGCGCCGAAATCCTCTGGCGATGACGTGTCGCGCCGTCGCCGCGATTATGACGCGGCGACGTGCGCGACGCTGTCATATAAGGAATTCCATGCATGCGTCGAATCATTACGACGCATGCGGGGGATCCCTTCGGACGGATGGATCCGGTGAGTCTATACAGACCAGCGGATCCATCCGTTGGGATGGATTCCAGCAGATAGATTTGTTTGGCATGTCAGCAAATATTCGATCTGCTGGAATCCATACCAGGGGAGAAATATCCGCGGAAACAGATCCGCTGGAGTGTACACACCATAGGATCTATCCGCTGAAACCCATTTGCTGGGATTTTTCAGCGGATGGATTCTATCGTGTGTATGGGGCCTAAGGGGTGAGGGGAATTATTTTTTCGATCCTAGCAGCTGCTTGTAGCCATATGGGTTTTAAGATTATGCAGCTCCAGAATGTGTGTAAGATGGTACCTTGATCTGACATCCTCTAAAACATGTGGGAGATATCGATGGATACAATTTGTTTATTTTATACAGGGTTAGGTACCATCTGGTGTGTTTCTCTCACTGAGATTGAGCGAGTACATTTCAGTAGTTTTTTGATCATAGTGGTCCATTCTGGTGGTGTAAAAGATTGGTCTAAGTCAATTTCTCATTGAAGCATTGGTTTTGACTTTTCTAAAAGAGAGATTTCATTTAAACAGCGGTAAATATGAGAGATCAATCCCTTATCTCTTGGTGAGGAGATGCAGATTTGTTCAAATTGGAAATGTAATGTGAGGCCTCGTACACACGACCCGACATGTCCAATGAAAACGGTCCGCGGACCGTTTTCATCGGACATGTCTGCTGGTAGAATTTGGTCTGATGTGTGTACACACCATCAGACCAAATTCCCCGCGGACAGAAAACACGGTGACGTGGCGGCGACATAGCGGCGGCGATGACGCGGCGAAGTGCGCGAACCTGGAAGTTCAATGCTTCCACGCATGCGTCGAATCACTTCGACGCCATGCGCGGGTTCTCGGGCCAGCGGACATGTCCGATGAGTCGTACTGACCATCGGACATGTCCGACGGACAGGCTTCCAGCGGACAAGTTTCTTAGCATGCTAAGAAACTTTTGTCCGCTGGAAACCTGTCCGCTCGGCCAGGAATCCGGTAGGCCCTACACACGGTTGGACATGTCCGCGGAAACTGGTCCGCGGGCCAGTTTCAGCAGACATGTTCGGTCGTGTGTACGAGGCCTCAGAGAGAAGTATTTTTGGTCGAATTTTTAATTTTGAGTATAAAGGGGTAATTCTGAAATTGGGATATTGTATAGTTCACATAAATCTGAAAACGGGCAAAATTTATTATTTCTTAATTTTCTTAAATAGGATGAGTCTCCTTGACCTTGAATTGTCTTTTACTGTTTTAGTCATCCAATGATTTAATCTGCAGAAGGAATGTGAAATGGTATTAGAAAACACAGAAATCTAGTTTTACCTGTTGTCCAAAAAATTTGGAGGGGCTTTTTGCACTTCCGTAAACAGAATGGCAATTTACAGTTTTGACTATTATTGGTTAAATAAACTTTTTTGCAAAGGAATTTTAAAACATGAGATGTTCTATTTATTTCTTTTGAGGAGACACTTCCAATTACCCAGGCAAAGCGCATATTTATTCACATGGGCTACATGGCTGAGCACTCATTCTGTTCATATTAGCTCCCTGGCTGTGAGAACGATGATGTGTAATGAAAATGCAAAGTTCGCTTTCAGGGTGTATTTACCTTTTAAATAGTACACTATTATATATATATATTGATATATTTTTAAATAAATGACATATTCAAGTATTTTTAGTCAACTATATCACCTTTATTAGTAGACACTATTGAATGAAATCTAATGTTTGCCTGTTCAAATATGTTAACAAGTCAATAATTTCCCTGGTGTCTCTTTACTTTTTCATGTGTCTGTATTTTAGGGTGTACATAAATACTGTCCGTGTCAGCGATATTTACCAAGTTTTCATTCTTCATAAGAGGTAAAAAAGAAAGTGCATCAGAAGCGGTCTCACTACTCCCAAAAAATGTTCAACTATCAGTTGCTAGAATATGCCTTTGAGATATTGACCAGCAAGTTGGGCAAATTTGAAAGTGACATTTTTCTTGCCCCTTAAATGCAGAATAAACAGTGATAGCTAAATCAGCCCTCAACAATAATGTTAAGTTAGCCATACATAATTCGATTTTCAATCAAAGGTTTTTACATTATTTCTGAAAAATAGTTTGTCAGAACATTCATTATTGCCATCATTGAGCTAACTAATTTCATTTTAAAAGCCCTTACATTTTTTCTTGCAGACCAGATATTTGAATGGCATCCCAGACATAGTAAACAGATTGCATTAAAATATGTACAATTTTTCCTGAATGAAAACCACATTCACAGTTAGAATTTTGTTTGTTTGAGAAAAAATTCCATTCAACGTCTTCAAATTATCTTGTCACTGGAGTCAAAGGCAAATGCCATTTTGACCCCAATACCCATTCAAAAATTAAACAAACATTTAAAAAATGATAGTTTTCAAACAAAACTATACAGGTATATAACCAGCTATACCAGCAGACAGAGGTGTACACTTATTGGAGCAGATCCTCAAAGAAATTACGCAGCGTATCTCTTGATACGCCGCGTAATTTCAAATTTTGCGCACCGTATCTTTGTTTTGGTATCCCCAAAACAAGATACGACAGCATCTGTGTTAGATCCGACAGGCGTACATCTTCGTACGCTGTCGGATCTTAGATGCAATTTTTTGGCGTCCGCTAGGTGGCGTTCACTTCTTAATCCACGTCGAGTATGCAAATTAGATATTTCCGACGATCCACGAACATACGAGCGGCCGTCGCATTTTTTTACGTCGTTTCCGTTCGGCTTTTTACGGCATATAGTTAAAGCTGCTATCTGGTGGCGTACTCAATGTTAAGTATGGCCGTCGTTCCCACGTCTAATTTTGAAAATTTTACGTCGTTTGCGTAAGTCGTCTGTGAATGGGGCTGGACGACATTTACGTTCACATTGAAAACAGTGACGTCCTTGCGACGTCATTTAGCGCAATGCACGGTGGGAAATTTTAGGAACGGCGCATGAGCTGTTCGTTCGGCGTGGGGACGCGCTTCATTTAAATGAAACACGCCCCCTACCCGCCCAATTTGAAACCCGCCGCGAGAGATACACTACGCCGCCGTAACTTACGGCACAAATTCATTGAGGATTCAAACCAAAGCCAGGTAAGTTACAGCGGCGTAGCGTATCTCACATCTGCGCCGGGCGCAGCGGAGGTACGTGGATCTACCCCATTAAGATACTCTGAGGTATAGACAGAGAGAGAGGGGGATACCTTTTTGTAGATACTTTCAGTTACAAGACCTGGAGTGTCTGACTGTAAAAAAAAGCCTGGAAAAAAACATTGAAAATAAGGGACAATTTTAAAGAATACATCCTAATTTAATATAATTTTGGCAATTAAAAGCCTAAGCAGTGATTCCTCTATAGAGCATAATCTCAAAAAATATTTGGAACTCAAAAAACATATATTTTTTTTAAAAGACTTATGCCCTGTACACACGATCGGTCAATCCGATGAAAACGGTCTGATGGACAGTTTTAATCGGTTAACCGATGAAGCTGACTGATGGTCAGTCGTGCCTACACACCATCAGTTAAAAAAACGATCGTGTCAGAAAGCGGTAACGTAAAACACGACGTGCTGAAAAAACGAAGTTCAATGCTTCCGAGCATGCGTCAACTTGATTCTGAGCATGCGTGGATTTTTAACCGATGGACGTGCCTACAAACGATCGTTTTTTTTCTATCGGTTAGGTATCCATCGGTTAAATTTGAAACAAGATTGCTTTTTTTAACCTATGGATAAATAACCGATGGGGCCTACACACGATCGGTTTGGTCCGATGAAAACGGTCCATCAGACGGTTCTCATCAGTTTGACCGATCGTGTGTACGCGGCAATAGACAAAGAGTAATATAATCATACATGATTTATCGCAAGTAAATCTAAATATGAAAATATTAGTGTAGTCGCTGAATAAAAATAATTAGATTAACCACTTCAGCCCCGGAAGATTTTACCCCCTTCCTAACCAGAGCACTTTTTACAATTTGGCACTGCGTTGATTTAACTGACAATTGCGCGGTCATGCAATTCTGTCCCCAAAATTTTTTTTCCCCACAAATAGAGCTTTCTTTTGGAGGTATTTGATCACCTCTGCGGTTTTTCTTTTTTGCGCTATAAACAAAAAAGAGCGACAATTTAAGAAAAAAAAAAACACAATATGTTTTACTTTTTGCTATAATAAATATCCCCAAAATTAAAAAAATAATACAAATTTCTTCATCAGTTTATGCCAATACATTATATATTCTTCTACATATTGATGGTAAAAGAAAATTGCAATAAACGTATATTGATTGGTTTGCACAAAAGTTATATTATCTGAGATACGCTACGCCCACACAAAGTTACGCCTGGCTTTCTGAATCCGGGCCTATATGTGTGGTATTCTTTCGGCTCCATTCACTATTTCTAATGGTTCGAGGCAAGGGCAGGCCCGGATTTACTCCCTTTGCCGCCCCAAGGTAGGGTCCTTTAATACCGCCCCCCCGCACACACACCACCGTTCTCGTCTTTTATCGATGACTGCTACAATAGATCAATTAAAAACATATTTCCGCACATGAGAACACTGAAAATAACTCCACTAATTGCAGCCTCTGTGCCCATGAATGCAGCCTCTGTACCCACTAATTGCAGCCTCTGTGCCCATGAATGCAGCCTCTGTGCAGCCTAATTGCAGCCTCTGTGCCCATGAATGCAGCCTCTGTACCCACTAATTGCAGCCTCTGTGCCCATGAATGCAGTCTCTGTGCCCATTTATTGCAGCCTCTGTGCCCATGAATGCAACCTCTGTGTTCACTAATTGCAGCCTCTGTGCCCACTGATTGCAGCCTCTGTGCCCATGAATGCAGCCTCTGTGCTCACTAATTGCAGCCTCTGTGCCCACTGATTGCAGCCTCTGTTCCCACTGATTGCAGCCTCTGTACCCACTGATTGCAGCCTCTGTACCCACTGATTGCAGCCTCTTTGCCCACTGATTGCAGCCTCTGTTCCCATGAATGCAGGCAGCCTCACCATTTCCTGGATGGATAACAGCACTCCCTTCCCTCAGTCCTCCGGCGCTCGGATGTCACGGAGCTGGGTCTGTGTCTGTGTGCAAGGTCCCGCCCCCTAGAACAGCTTGTGTGATAGGCAGAACACTGATTCAATCTACTATCACATGAGCTGGTCTAGGGGGGCGGGACCTTGCACACACAGACTTAGCTTCATGACATCCAGGACAGAGGGAGGGGAGCACGCCACCCCTGTACCCACTGCCTCGGTGGCCTTGTGAGGAATCCGGCCCTGGGCAAGGGTGTCCTTTATCCCCTTTCATTTTCAACCTCTTAATGGAGCCACTAGCCATTTATGTTAGGAACCACCCAAACATTAAAGGTTTCCCGATAGGTAAAAATACACACTCAATTAGTCTTTTTGCCCCGAAACTCCAAGATCTAAGTAGGTCAGAATTGACCTGGTCTGGCCACCTGGCGGCCTTTAAAATGATGTTGCTACCTCAATTCATCTATTTATTCAGGACACTCCCTATCCCGGTTTCAGAGAGCTTCTTCAACACAGCACAGTCGATGATAAATAAATTCCTCTGGTATGGGAGGAAAGCTAGATGTGTCTTCCAAAAGCTAATCAAGTCTAGGATAGTGGGAGGAGTTGGACATATATTTCTCAAGGACTATCATACGGCAGCAATCCTAGTCCAACTAAAACAATGGTTCCCGCGTAATTGTACCTCAAGATGGCAGGAACTAGAGTCTTCCCAATGTCCCAGTCTAAAATTGTATGACCTATTATTATCTAGCAGATTTATGCCCCACTTACCACCAAACCTATCACCTACTATGAGAGCTTCTCTTTAGGCTTGGAAGCTACTGCAAATTCCAAATCTCTGCAGATATTCAAATATCGCTCCAGCTTGAATACGGGCTAGAATTCAAGGACCACTATCCCTACATTCAAATCGCACATCTACTAAATTCCTCTACAGAGACGTCCACTGAGATTTAGTGGTGGATGTTTCTATACTTCACCAACCCTAACACTTCCATCAGGGTATATCCCTGTTCTACAATATGAAAAATGGGGGAACTAATACGCAAACTAACAAGGGATAAAATATACTAAAAACTAAAAAAAGTAGCAGCCATCTAAAAAGTGTTCACACACTGAAAGGTATAACAATAAAAGGGGGGAGGGGGTGAGGGGGCGCTTACTATTAAAATATTTTAAACTATATGAAATAGTGTGCATACAAAAACAAATAATTCAAGGGTGATAATTGCAAAACATATCCTTAAATTACTCTTCATAGAGGTGAAAATAATAAAAATAAAAATGTATTAAAAAGTGCAACAATCCAGTGCAGAAATGACCTGTGTAAAGAAATAATATAATATAAAATCTGTGTATGCAAAATACATACACTAGAAAAAAACTGTATAAAATTGTGCAATAAACAGTCTTTAGTGCAGAAAAAAACTGCTCCAAAAAAACAAGTCCTTGTGACTGTGCAATAAACAGTCTTTGGTGCAAAAAAAGTATTTTTTTCTGCACTAAAGACTGTTTATTGCACAATTTTATACAGTTTTTTTCTAGTGTACGTGTTGGGACCTGTCCACTTCTGCAAACTTACTGGTCAGAGATTTTTAATCTCACAGGACACTTAACCAATTCCCCAAAGCCTGACAACCACAGTATGGCTATCCTATCCTTAGGAATAGAAGCTATCCCTCATTCCTATAGGCACGTGGGGCCAAATTCTCAAAAAACCTGCCTAACTTAAATTTCAGCAGTTAAGTTACAGTACACTGACTTAAAATTTCTACCTAAGTGCCCGATCGTCAAAGCACTTACCTAGAAATTTCAGGCCGTGTAACTTAAGTGCCGCCGTCGTAAGGCGGTCCTCCTCTCCTGGGGGCATTTAAAATTTAAATGAGGCGCGCTCCCGCGCCGGCCGTACTGCGCATGCGTGTGACATCATTTTCCCGACGTGCAGCGCGCGAACGTAATTAACGCCGGGCGGCTTTGAGAATTTCGACGGGACACTAAAGTTGCGACGGGTGAAAAAAAAAAGACGCGCCGGGAAAACAAATAATTATAAAAAAAAATGACAGCGTCGCTCAGCATGCATTCCTGAGAGGGAGAACTCCATGCCAATTTTCAAAGAAAAAACCGGCATGGGTTCCCCCCCCAGGAGCATACCAGGCCCTTAGGTCTGGTATGGGTTGTAAGGAGACCCCCCCACGCCGAAAAATTGACGTAGGGGGTCCCCCTACAATCCATACCAGACCCGTATCCAAAGCACGCTACCCGGCCGGTCAGGAAGGGAGTGGGGACGAGCGAGCGCCCCCCCCTCCTGAGCCGTGCCAGGCCGCATGCCCTCAACATGGGGGGGTTGGGTGCTCTGGGGCAGGGGGGCGCACTGCGGGCCCCCCCACCCCAGAGCACCCTGTCCCCATGTTGATGAGGACAGGACCTCTTCCCGACAACCCATGCCGTTGGTTGTCGGGGTCTGCGGGCGGGGGCTTATCGGAATCTGGGAGTCCCCTTTAATAAGGGGGCCCCCAGATACCGGCCCCCCACCCTAAGTGAATGGATATGGGGTACATCGTACCCCTATCCATTCACCTGGAGGCAAAAAGTAAAAGTTAGTAAACACACAACACAAGGCTTTTTAAAATAATTTATTATTCTGCTCCGGATGCCCCCCCTGTCTTCTTTATTAGCTCTATTTCCAGGGGGGGCTTCTTCTTCCACTCTCCGGGGGGGGTTTCTTCTTCCGCTCTCCGGGGGGGGCTTCTCCGCTCTCCGGGGGGGGCTTCTCAGCACATTGAAGCACATTGAAACATTGAAGCACTATCAGTGAAAAAACCCCAATCAATACATTATACATTCATCCCTTCACCCCACCTTATGGGTATCTGCTCACCTGAAAGAAGGCCAACTGCACTTTATTTGTATTTATAAAAATATAATTCCTCTCCATTATTCCTCTTTCCTCACAGACCATCTCCCAATGGCATATGTTGAAAGCAGAGAGACACTGATAGTGTAGATCGTTCTCATGATTTTTATTGCAAATGATAAAAAAAAAAAAAACTCAGCAGATAAAACAAAGCATGTCACTTCAATATTCCAATGGCATCCAGACTCCATCAACAGTGATGACGTCACTGCTAATCTCACGCGTTGCGCCGTCAAGGCTTTCTCAAAGGCTAAAGTGGGTGACTGCCATCATGCTATATATAACTGCCAGCTCAATCTCCATGACAGCCAATAGAGCATCGGATCATAAACAGCAAAAGTATTGTGCATTGGGTCTAAACAACACCTGACCACAATACTAACAAGCGACACTCTCAAGCCATTTAAAACTCTAAATACAATGGCACAGAACTATATACAGTTGTCACAATAATAACACATAAATAAATCAAACATGGGGGAGTTAAGTGGACATTTAGAACTGGTCTATCAGACCAGTCCTCACCACCTGTGTTTTTAAAGAAATTCACATGTATACCACCCGCTTCCCCCAACCCAGAACAAAATAAATGTGCATACATATATCCTCAATATATAAAAAATCCATATAAATTCCACAAAACTTTCATCAGATAAAATTATACTGTATATATGGATATATAAAGAATATGTAAGGGAGCCCAATTATATATAAAAAAGATAACTAACAAAAAACATACCGAGAGAGAAGAAGAGGTAGAATTGGCCCTCCCTCCTGATTAGCTAAAACACAGCAGCGGTGACATTGGCTCCCACTGCTGTCAATCAACGTTAGTTAGCCAAGCAGGAGAGAGAAGGGGAGGGACCAAACCGCGGCTCTGTGTCTAAATGGACACAGTCAGCTGCGCCTTGGCCTGGTTGCCCAATAGCAAATTGCTTGCTGTGGGGCACTCAACAGGAAGGAGGGGCCAGGAGCACCGATGAGGAACTTGAAAAGAGGAGGATCCAGGCTGCTCTGGTCAAATCCATTTCACAGAGCAGGTAAGTATGACATGCTTGTCATTTAAAAAAAAAACAAAAAAAACAAGACTTTAGTATCATTTTAATTACATATGTTTCTCCTGTGGTTCTCACTTTAAAACTCTTTCTTCTAAGATTAACTTTTCATACCCTACATGCATAACATTTCCTCCAGGCCAGAGAAATTAAAGGATACCAGTTGAGGAGGATATAACACAGATCTAACCATTTTATTCCTCAGAGATGGGGCTCTCTTGTATACAAATTTAGGACATTCGGATAATAGCGATGTTAGCACTCGATCCCTGATCAGGACCTGCCAATGCTTCTTGATTATACGTTCAAATTGTTTATGTTGTACATTATGGTTTAAGATAATGGCTGTAATAAAATTGTTATACTACTCTTAAGATTTCTCTTTTCCCTTGATCAGATCTTCTATTTTCATACTCTTCACTTTCCTTATCTTGTCCTCAATTAATTGTCTTTCATAGTCTTTATACATGAATCTTTTTGCAATAAACTTGGCTTGTTGGTCAAAAACATCCTCATCTGTACAATTTTTTTTATGGATGAGTTGACTTCTACGTATATTCAGAAGCCATGACTGGAAACTTCCTTTTTGGATGTAGTTATCACATGGTTTGAAGAAAGATCTTGTACTAAATCTATCATCACGTTTCTCAATTAGTAGGCCCAAAAATTCAATCTCCTGATCCTTAGCCTTCCAATCCAATACTATATTTTTGTTATTCCTTTTTAGGCGTGACTTAAAATCCTCCAGACTTCTCAAATAGTATTCCTAAATCAACATCATATCATCTATGAAGCACATGTAACATTAAAATTCCAGAGGTGGAGGATCATTGAAAATTATCTCATATTCCCATTTGGATATAAAAATGGTGGCTACGCTGAGGGCAAATCGCGATCCCTATCATTTGCTGGTAATATTTTGATCTGTACCAGAAATTGATATTTTATGTGTTATAAATGTGACTTCTGGATATAGTTCTGTGCCATTGTATTTAGATTTTTAAATGGCTTGAGAGTGCCGCTTGTTAGTATCATGGTCGGGTGTTATTTAGACCTGATGCATGGTCTCTTGCTGTTCATGATCCGTGCTCTATAGTGTGGTCTTTGGCAATATAGTGGTTTGTTAGTGGTGATTGGCTGCCATGGTGATTGAGCTGGCAGTTATATTTATATGTGATTCTGGTCACCCTCTGTAGCCTTTGGGAAAGCCTTGACGGCACAACGTGTAAGGCTATCAGTGATGTCATCATGGTGGGTTGAGTCTGGACACCATATATTGGAACATTGACATGCATTGTTTTATCTGCTGAAAAGTTTTTTTTACCATTTTCAATAAAAATTGTGAGAATGATGTACCCAGTGTCTTTCTGCTTCTCACATATTATCTTGCCATTGGGAGACATTCTGTGAGGAAAGAGGAAGATTGGTGAGGAGTTATTTTTTTTATTCATGTAATTGAAGTGCAGTTGGCCTACATTTATCTGTTGGGGTCCAACAATTGAGGTGAGCAGATACCCATAAGGTGGGGTGAAGGGCACTCTGGTGTGCATGTTGTGAAAACTGAAGCTTTCCTGCACTGTCTGAAGATCAACTTAATTGCAATAGGAGATTGCATGAAAATTCAATGGTGTATGGGACTCACTTCATTTATGGGCTTTTTATTTTATATGTTTATATAGATTTTTTTCTACCACTTTACCACCGCTGCACTTTATATTGACTTTGGAATGCATGTATTTAATATCACTGTGATATATGAATCAATTATGCTATTATTTAGTTAATGATTTACATGATTTATTGCACATTTTTGCACACTTTTATTTTATTTAATTATTTTCACGTACAAAAAATAATAAAATTTCCATAAAAACCAACATACTTATATTTTTTGTATATATTTTACAACCCTTCCATAGGACCCCCCTCTCCCCCCTCCTCATTTCCTCCCCCTCCTCTTCCATCCCTTCCTCGTCAATCTCCTCTGTCTAATTTTTTCTCCATTTCTCCTAGTTCTCCCTTTTCTCCCTATCTTATAGTCCAACCAGCCCCGCATACCTCGTAATTTTTTTTGAACAACTTCCAGTCTTTCCATCTCTTTATCAATCCTTCCATTCCCTCCTCTCTGCAATGTCCATGTTATATATCTCTTCTACCCTTACTAGCCAATCCTTTATTGTGGGACTTTCTATTGCTTTCCAATGTCTTGGAATCAGATATTTAGCTGCAATAATCAGATGAGGGAACAGAGATTCTTTATATTGTTTTTTTTTAAAGTGGAGTTCCACCCATAAATATAACATTACATCAGTAGTTTTAAAAAAATGTCATTAGTCCTTTAAGAATTTTTTTTTTTTTAGATGCCTTCAAAGTGTTGTTGCTAGGCAGAATAGTTAATCTTCCCTCTTCCTGCACCTGGGTGCTTAAGCTTCCTAACCTACATCGCACAGACTCCTGGGAATGTAGTGGGTGTAACTTTCCAGGAGTCTGTGCACTCCCCAGTCTCTAAGAATCATGTGACTTGGACAGTATAGGTGCTGAAACCTGATCTGAAACCTATTACACTGCTTGTGCAGCACTGAGCATGTGCGAGATCTGCAATGCTGAAATCCAGGAAGTCATACAGTCTGGCTTCATGATGCCCACACTTAAGATGGCCCCAGTCAATTTCTATTTTATAACGTGTCTAAATGCTGTAACAACCTAACAAAACAGACCTTAGTTTACAGACTAACTTTACTAGAATACATTAAGCTTGTGTATTACAGGGGTATTTATATTTAAAAAGTGAAATTGTGGCCGGAACTCCACTTTAACTTTCTGTCCCGTGGAACAAGCACATCCATGGGTCTTCTAGTATTTCTGTCTTAGTAATTTATTTTATTAGCTGTAAAATCTCTCTCCAGTAACTTTTTTATTTTTGGACAGTCCCACCAGATGTGTGCCATTGTTCCCAATACTTTACATCCCCTCCAACAGTGTGGTTATTTCCCTACTTGATATTTACTTTTTTTATCTGGGGTCATATACCACCTTGTGAGGCATTTGTAGTTCAAGTCAACTGTGTTGGTATCCACTGCGGAGCTATTTGCACAATCTTTTATGGTTTATTGTAGATGTATTGAGGTTTGGTTTATTTACTGAATTATTATATCTTAACATATTAGTATATATATAATTTATTAATTGATTTTTTTTCCCACTGAAACAACCAGGGCTTATAACATAACTGAGCATTTGTTTTAACTATTGACTGTACCTGGGATCTAGATGGACAGCCAGCCTTGCCTCTTATTCTATGTTCTATGTGCTTAAATGCATGAAATGCATGAGCTCAAAAAGAGCTTATGATCAAAAATCTTAAAAGTTGCAATGATATTATCAAATCTTAAAAGTTGCAATGATATTATCAACAATTTTGAAATAATTCTAAAATAAATTAACTAAATAAAATTTCTTTAATCAATATCCATGAATCAATTCATTCTATTTTGAAGTAAAATTGTTTCAGTGGCTGCAAATACAAAACAAGAATAAAATATTAAAGGTTTTAATGTAAATAATATTATAATGTGAAATCAAGAATGTTTTGGTAAATGGAAATACTTGTTAAAACGGAGGTCCACCCACCCCTACAAATATTTAAAACCAGCAGCTACACATACTGCAGCTGCTGACTTTTAATAAGAGGACACTTACCTGTCTTGAAGTCCAGCGATGTTGGGTGCTGCAGCCATTGTCAGTAAGGGAACCTGGCAGTGAAGCATTGCGACTTCACGTTGGGTCCCTACTGCGCATGCGCAAGACACCGCTGCACTCTCCTACTGGCCCGGTGGTGGGGGAAGGAGGAGGGAGCTGAGCTGCTGATTGTAATTTGCCGCAGTCCATTCTCTGCAATGAATTGAATACGCCTGATAATCTACATAGAAAAAAAACAAATTAAATCACAACACATTAACCAATAAGTCATATAAATTTAAACCACAAAGATTTTTGTCTTATTTTGCAATGTTACTTGCCAAAGGCTAAATAGAATAATCCTCAGTAGGAGCCTAAACATATTTCACTGTTTATATCATAATAGAGAATAAATGATGAAATCACAATTCTATCATGCTAGGCACTGTAGCATAATTTCTCAATAAGGATAGAAATATGCCTTGGTGTGCCCTGTCAGATGTGTTTTATGGACATATTTATGCATATCTCCATAAATATATAATGTACCAGCTTAACCATATGAGTTACTATCAGAATAAAGAGGAAACAGAAATATATACAGTAATATATATATATATATATATATATATATATATATATATATATATATATATATATATATATATATATATATATATATATATATATATATATATATATTTATTTATATATATATATATATATATATATATATATATATATATATATATGTACACACACACAGTATATATCATAAAGTATGTACAGTAATATATAAATATATATACTGTATATATTATGTGTTGAAAATTGGTGTAGCGCTGATAATAATGTTATGTGAGAGTACTGATAAGTGTACTCAAAAAAACAATGTGAATGCTGGTGAATAAACATCAAAGCATGAATGCAACAAGGTAAAATCATAAATGACAAAATATATGAAATATAATAAGTCCAGTAATGAAAACTTCAAAGTGTGACATGAAGTGGAGTCCACATAAACAGAGATGGTAAACGCATGGAAATTTCTTCCTCTCAGAATAGCACCAAATAATGAGAAAAGTAAAGGATTGCCTGCAGTCACTGTTGTACGACAGTGAGTCAAAAGGGCTTAAATCCTGAATGGTCTGGATCCAATTCTGTATGCGAGAGATGATCTGAAGGATCCCCGATTCTCTACTGACGAACACCGCAGGAACAGTAGGGTCAGATTGAGTGCACAGAAGGGTTTATTCCTTACGAACTCCACACAAACTTTCCTCACTCACTCACTCAGTCAGCTCCTGTATACTGTATATATTACACTTTAAAGGATCACTAAAGGAATTTTTTTTTTTAGCTAAATAGCTTCCTTTACCTTACTGCAGTACTGGTTTCATGTCCTCATTGTTCGTTTTTGCTTTGAAGTAGCTGTAATTCTGCTGTGATCTCCACACTTCCTGCTTGTCTGGCTCCTTATGAAAAAAACTCATGGGAGCTTCTCACTGTGGTCCAAGCTGTGTGTCTAAAACTCCTCAGAACCAATCAGATGCATTTTAAAAACAAAACACTGCCCTGGATTTGTTTGTTTTTGTTCTGTGGGTCTCTTTACTTCACATAAACATGAAACCAGTTTAAAACCGAAAGTGAAACTAGAGGCACATTATATGATAGAATTTAATCTATTTTTAATCATTTTTAAAATGAATCAGTTAACTTTTATGTCTCTATACCCTGTAAACAGTAATTTCAGCAAACATTTTTTTTTTCCTTTAGTGACCCTTTAACTTTTGGTTTGATGTGGTTAGACAATTTTTTTCTCAAGCATAGGCAATGTACAAATGGCACAGAAACAATAAGGATTGTTGAAGCTTTCCTCTTGAAAGATGAATTTAAAGTAGACAAGTTTATGGACATATTCATTTGTGAAAATGGAACAAAAAATAACTAATGACTAATTTGTTGGCCATAGTTAAGGCTTATAATACTGTTGAATTTTTCCTCTTGAAAGGTGAATTTAGAGCATACTTTTTTCTAAGGTTGTAACTTGTCCTCAGGACTGTATAGGAGGCACCAGAATCTGGCTGTAGGCATGGTCACGTTGGGCCAGATTCACAGAGCAAGTACGCCAGCGTATCTAATTGTGGATCGTAGGTGCAATACTTTGGCGCCCGCTGGGTGGAGTTTGCGTCGTTTTCCGCATCAGGTATGCAAATTAGCGATTTACGACGATCCTCGAACGTATGCGCGCCCATCGCATTTTCTAACGTCGTCTGTAGTCGGCTTTTTCCGGCGTATAGTTAAAGCTGCTATTTTGTGGCGTATAGATAGACTTGCCATGTTAAAGTATGGCCGTCGTTCCCGCGTCAAAATTTTAATTTTTTTTGCGTAAGTCGTCCGTGAATAGGGATGGACGTAAGTCACGTCTAAGTTAAAAAAATGACGTCCTAGCGACGTCATTTAGCGCAATGCACGGTGGGAAATTTTGCGACGACGCATGCGCAGTTCATTCGGCGCGGGGACGCGCTTCATTTAAATGAAACCCGCCCCCAACCCACCCAATTTGAAATCCGCCGCCAGAAATACACTACGCCGCCGTAACTTACGGCGCGAACTCGCTGAGGATTTGAATATACGTCAGGTAAGGTACGGCGGCGTAGTGTATCTCTGATACGCTGCGCCGATCGAAATGTATGTGAATCTGGCCCTTTATCTCTAAAGAACCTCTGGACACTCAAAATCTGTGTTGCTCTAGTATATAAGAAACAAAAAGCTATTGACAATAAATGGGACCTTTAATGTATACATGGCCACCATTGTTTGCCTTTTATTTGGACTCTAGAAACATGGCATTGAGCGGTTTATTTAGCAGGCTATTTAACAGGACAAAACATATTAGCACTCTAGTATCCTATGTAGATGTGTATGTGCGTGAAACGCATTGGATTGTGTTGACGTCGCGCTGCCACTTTTGTTTTTGGGACTGGTGTCCATCTTAGGTATTGAATGTCCCCAACATGGTAGATTTAGACTCTGTTGATTTACACTCTGTTATAACTCTAGTCTTTGGTGTGTGGATTTAATGGATGGATATAAGCTAAAATGACTACACTATATATCAATTTCTATGGCTCCGGTGTGGTGAGCGTTCCTCCTAGGCTTGATATATCAGTAAATCTGGTGTCCTCCTGTGCGAGTGGAGGATTACAATGTGGATGGATTCCCATACTGTGATGCCCTGTCAGTGCTAAAAAAGGCTGTCTTCTGCCTTTATGATGCAGCTTAATAGCTGTGAATGTGCAACGGTGGTGGTTTGGAGCAACATGTGGTGGGGGGGGGGATGTCCCCTCCCGCTCCTCCGGCATAACAACCGAGCGGCTTTTAGCCGCATCGGTTGTTATGTTTGGATAGCCGATCGCCCGCTCTAAACAACGGTACCGGGATGATGCCTGCGGCTGCAGGCATCATCCCGGTATAACCCCCGAACGCCGTCTCGTTAATCGCGCGATAAAAAAATTTACGGCGTTAACATGGGTTTGTGTTAACGCCGTTAATAACGCGTTTAACTGACAGCACTAATATATATATATATATATATATATATATATATATATATATATATATATATATATATATATATATATATTCATATTCCTTCTATGGGATGTATTTTATGAATCAGTCAGTGTTTACAAAAATACTACTGAATAGGCTGTATAGCATAAGGGGCAATATGGTTAGGAATCCAGGTTCAAAATGTACATCTGAACTTGTAGGGCTCTTTGTATGTTGAAACATTAAACACGGTTTCTAAAGATCACACCCTCTAACCCATATTCCCCTGGATGGATCCAGGTTTTACAAATTATGGATCTTTTTTTTAAATGTCCTCATCTTTAATGTTAGTTACAGGTACTGAAGCAAGTTACATAACTTAAAGAGGAAATTTACGATTTTTAAAAATTCAGCAGCTACAAATGTTATAAATAAAAAACAGGTATGTTCAAGTCCATAGATTAAAGCTCTGTCTTCTCACAGCCAATTCTTCTCACTGCTGTGGGCCCACAGTGCCATCAACTTGGATTTGGTAGCTGGCTTTGACTTTCTGCTGACTTACATGTGACTCCTACTGCATGCACAATATCATGCAATGGAGGCTTTTTGAGGGAAGCTCTGCTTACATTCTTTTGAAGTGAAATATACTATGTTAACTGCTCCAGAAGGGTAAGTTATCCATCTATTACTATCCAGTACTAAAGCTAGCACCTTAAATGAATGTGTAGGGCCTTATGAATAAATAAAAACACCAGCATAATTACATTCTCTACTTGTTCTCATTTTATTAATTAAATATGCATTAACTCACCATGTTCCTTCAGAGTGAGCTTTTGTATTTTTTTTATTGCACTAACTCCTGCTGTAACAAAAGGAAATTTTGATTCTGTAATAGCAAAGATGCTTTTGATTTAGGAACATAAATCATTGTCACGTTCCTTTTTGTTGTATCTGAACAGTGACAAATGCCATGGCAAAGCTTTTTACTGTAAATGTGCTTTATCAAAATCAAAGAAAATATATCTTAGGTTTACTTTTTTGGTGAAGTGAACATCATTACAACTGTGTCAATTATAAGCTCATTTTTAATTGTTGAGCACCTTCACAGCTCTACAAAGTACCACAGTGCTGCACCCTGTAGTGTGTGCCTGTCTAATGAGTGTCAATAACTGTCACACAATCAAGTCACTCTATGAGTTCACTGCATGGCGTGCAGGCTGGCAGTCACAACTGTCTGATTTCTGTACTCTGGCTCCAACAGTTTCAATAATTACTATACCCAAACAAGGTATCAGGTCCATATTAGCTGTGTGCCAAGTTTAAATTACATTTTGGTAATTATCAGACAAAGTTTGAAATGCATAAATCCCAATTTATATTTGTGTTTCCACTGTGCAGTCATGCAGTTAGCATTTGATTACTTTAAAAACGTATGTCTTTTGATTTCACAGTGTACCTTGCTTGCATTGTTATATTTGTTCCCCCAATGTGAAGTTAATTATTCTATTTGAGTTCTAATTATGCAGTGGGTTTTGTCGAAACCTAATTTTAGGTTACTTTATATAAGCGTGACAAATGACTCATTCTCACAATAATGACTTTATAGTGGACATCAAAGTATCTGCCTATTCTTAATAAGCAGCAAATGGGCTTTAAAACAGTCCCTTACTGACCTCTGTATCTGAAGGTACATCTCTAAAGTTGTGTTTCTGTCAGATTTTAACAACTTACAGCACCTGGTGGTAGTTTACGTTTTAAGGCCGTCAGGCTGCCAAGTCCCTGATGCCATAAAAAAACTAAGATAGAGGAGCTGCAATTTCAGTGCCTCTGTTGTGAAACACGATTTCAGTCTCTGCTCTGATCTTTAAGAATGAATTACTTCACAGTATCTGCAAGAGACTGTTTCAAAGCCCATTTGTTGCTTGTTAAGAATATGTAAAAACTTTCATGTCTATAGTTTTGGCACAAGTGCACTTTAAAGTAAACACTTTCAGATACATTATAATGCAAAAAGTACTGGGACGCCTGCCTTTACATGCACATGAACTTTAATGGCATCCCAGTCTTAGTCCGTAGGGTTCAATATTAAGTTGGCACCCCCTTTGCAGCTATAACAGCTTCAACTATTCTGGGAAGGCTGTCCACAAGGTTTAGGAGTGTGTCTATGTTAAGGTTTGAATATTCTTCCAGAAGCGCATTTGTGAGGTCAAGCACTGATGTTGGACAAGAAGTCTAAGGACAGTGCAGGCCAGTCAAGTTCCTCTACCCCAAACTCACTCATTTATGTATTTATGGACCTTGCTTTGTGCACAATCATGTTGGAACAGGAAGGGGCCATCCCCAAAATGTATCCACAAAGTTGGGAGTATGAAATTGTCCAAAATGTCTTGGTATGCTGACACCTTAAGAGTCCCCTGCACTGAAACTAAGGGCCAAGTCCAGCCCCTAGAAAACAACCCCACATCATAATCCCCCCTCCATGAAATGATTAGGACCAGTGCACAAAGCAAGGATCATAAAGAAATGGATGAGCGAGTGTGGGGTGGAGGAACTTAACTGGCCTGACCGCAACCCAATAGAACACCTTTGGGATGAAATAGAGCGAAGACTGCGAGCCAGACCTTCGTGTCCAATTCAGTGCCTGACCTCACAAATGCGCTTCTGGAAGAATGGTAAAACATTCCAATAGACACGCTCCTAAACATTGTGGACAGCCTTCCTAGAAGAGTTGAAGCTGTTATAGTTGCAAAGGGTAGGCCAACTCAATAGTGAACTCTACAGACTAAGACTAGGATGCTATTAAAGTTCATGTGTGTATAAAAACAGGTGTCCCAATACTTTTGGTAATATAGTGTACTCCTGTTGCTTTTTAATTCACAAGCTAGTGCACTGTTTCCACAGAGAGGACCATAACATAAAAAAAAAATCCCAGCCCAATGTTAGGCCCAACTATATAGTGCCATTAAACACCTTGCTGTCATAGAGTGCCAGCTGTTATTCTCATTTGTCTAGTTGTACTTATTTTCACTATTAGCTAGTCTTCTGACAATTGCTACTCTTTTAACACTTTTAGTCCTCCTTCTGCTATAGCCCCATAGTCACCTCAGTGGACCATAAACACATAGCAAAATTGTTCAGCAGACTCTGCTGAACAAACCTATGATCAATGCATTACAATCTGCTGATCAGAGTTATTCTTCTCAAATGTGACCCCCCAAAAATGCCATTGCTTCCCTGTCTCCAGCCTATCCATCTCCCACCAGTCCCTTTTCTCAAAAAAGGCTCACCCGCTCTTCTTTCTTATCGCCTTCATCCTATTTCCCCCCAGCATAATTCTCTTCCCCACACAGATCTACCCCCTGCAAACCAAATCCCCTGCGGCTGCCCTCAAGCCTGTGTTCGTTGATAACTGAGCATAGTAAACCGTTTTTACTATGTGTCAGTTTATGAATGAATCGGAGTCTATACAGACTCCTTATTCATTCATGTAATGTGAAGCTTAGGCTGCAGAGAAAGGGACAGTCTCCAGTCTCTTTCTCTGTCTCAAAAAAGAGATATCAGGGGTCTGTTCAGACCTCTGATTTCTCACCAAAGACCAAAAAAAAGTACAAAAATAAAAAAATAAATAATAATAAAAAAAGTAAAAAAATATACAAAAAAAATAAAAAAATAAAACATAGTAAGGCCCCTTTCACATGGAGCAGATTCCATGAAGCAGATCTGCCTGCTCAGCGCAGAATCTGTTTGTTGAGCCCCGCTGAGCAGGCAAATGACAGGTCCGTTTCCACTTAACTGATGCAGAGCAGACACAGGCCGTTGTTCTTTATGGGGCAGTTGGGTGTAAATGGACACATGACCATTTACATCAGCCTCTCCAAAGAGAGCAATGGGTGGTCCGATCGGGTTTTCCTAAAAAACAAACAGGCGGACCTTAATGACCTGTTAATGTGAAAGGGGCCTCGTTCACACAGGGCATACACAGCGTACACCCCTGCAAGGCTGCATTTACCTGTACAGGGATGCACAGGTGTTCCATGCTTCCCTGTGCAAGCAGTCCCATTTATTTCATTTGGGATGTAGCAACTGCACGAATAGAGCCATTGCTCCCAATTTGACATCTATGCAGTTCCGGGTTCATGTTCCTGAGCTTACACTGTCTGCGCTCAGGGTCCTGCACCCACACGGATGCCAAATTGGGAGCAGTGGCTATGACTGTGCAGCGGTTGCATCCTAATTGACATAAATGCATCTGCCTGCATGAGGATGCATGGAACACCTGTGCATCCCCATGCAGGTAAACATGACCCTCCAAGGACATACACTTTATTATGCCACACGTGAATGATGCTTTAGTAGCAATTTAGCAGGAATTGTGTAAGTTATGTTGTGTTAGTGTGCACCAATACTGATTTTAGTGTATTTTGTGGGGCCAAGAAAATCTGTAGCACTTTTTTTTTTAATTCTACAGGTCATCTACCTTCAGAAAACATATGGGTTGAGGGGTCTTTTCTAATTATGAAAGCTGCAAGTGAAAAATGTAAATTGTTTTTATTTACAGTTTTGCGTACCTTCAGGTTTTACCATACCACAAAAAGCGCAATTAAACATTTACAATTATTTGTTATTTATTAACTCAATACCGTTTTAGATTTTTTCTTTAGTAGGAATTTATCAGGAAGTTTGTAAATGTTGCCATGTATGTATCCACTAATATTGATTTTAGTGTATTTTTAATAAAATTGCAATTTGATGAATATTTGCGCAACTATTGCGGGGCCAAAAAAATCAGTTGCACATTTTTTTTATTTTATAGGTTATGTGCTTCCAGAAAATCTATGGTTTGAGGGGGTCTTTTACAAATTCTGAAAGCCGTAAGGGAAATATGGTAACCTCCAGATTTTTAGAGTAATTTTTTTTATTTACTGTTTTGCGCACCTTCAGTTTTCACCATTTCACAAAAAGGTGCAATTTAAAATGTACAAATGTTCATTTTTTATGAGTTCAATACAGTTTTACAGTTTTATTTAGTAGGAATTTAGCAGGATTTTTGTAAATATTGTCATGTATGAATCCATTAATTATGATTTTAGTGTATTTTTTATTAAAAATATTATTTTGATAAACATTTATGCAAATGTTGCATTGCTTCAAAAATTAGTAGCACCTTTTTTTTTTTATTCTACTGGCCTTGTGATTTCAGAAAATATATCTGAAGCTGGATGTGTTACTGTATATCTGCTGATAATGATTTTAGAGTATTTTTAGTGAATATATTTTTTTGATAAACATTTGCGCAAATATCGCAGTGCCTTAAAACCTTTTTATTCTACAGGTCATGCGCTTTCAGAAAATATATGTGGTCCTTGTAAACGATAACGGTGGTCTCCGCGGCGGATTCCCCGCAAGATCACCATTATCGGCCGTGGGAGAGGGCCCCCCCTCCCGCCACTCCAC
This sequence comes from Rana temporaria, assembly GCF_905171775.1. Taxonomy (NCBI): domain Eukaryota; kingdom Metazoa; phylum Chordata; class Amphibia; order Anura; family Ranidae; genus Rana; species Rana temporaria. Next base: position 96,149,090 of record NC_053497.1, read on the forward strand.
CGCACCCTTTTTTTTGTCTAAAAATGTATAAAATAAATAAAAATAAATAAGAAAACCAAAATTTTTTATTTTAAAGTGCCCCGTCCCGTCCCGACGAGCTTGCGCGAATTTTTAAACGTTGCCTATGGAGATTTTTAAGGGTAAAAGTTTGATGCCATTCCATGAGCGGGCGCAATTTTGAAGTGTGACATGTTGGGTATCATTTTACTCGGCGTAACATTATCTTTCACAATATAAAAAAATTGGGCTAACTTTACTGTTGTTTTTAATTAAAACAAGTTAATTTTTTCCAAACAAAGTGCGCTTGTAAGACCGCTGCGCAAATACGGTGTGACAAAAAGTATTGCAATGACCGCCATTTTATTCTCTAAGGTGTTAGAAAAAATATATATGAGCTTAAAACATATAATTTAGGTGTGCCCTCCCTCTACATTTTGTACTAAGAATCTTATGCTCATTTAGTCAAGAGGGTATCACAGAGAGGAATATATCTAATTCTTTGCTCCTCTGACACTCCTTTCAACTCTGGAATTTGGGGGGGTTTTCAACACCCTCATATACAATGCAGGTCTTACATTGTATATGATGAAGTTCAACAACTTGTTTACTGTCTTTATTCACTTTTTACACATTTTGTGTGAATGGATAGGGGTACTATGTACACCATACTCATTCACATGGGCAGGGGGGGTGGGATCTGGGCTGCCCCTTTGCCAAAGGGGGCTTCCAGATTCTGATAAGACCCCTGCCTGCAGACCCCCACAACCACAGCCCAGGATTGTGGGTAAGAAACCATTGTCTCCATCAAAATTGCCTGGTTTTGTTCAGGGGGGTGCCTACTCATCCTACCCCTTTCCTGGCCTCCCAGGCTGCATGCTCTGATAAGGGTCTGGTACCTCACTGCATTTTTTTTTATAAATTTTGGTGTGGCCCCGAAGGGCCTGGTATGGATTTTTTCAGATTTTTTTATTGCATTGCTTTGTTTACATTTCAGCTGTCAGTGGGGAAGCCTGAGTCATCGGTTGTTAAGGACGCAGCGGCCGGCTTAACCAGCTATTCTTAGCCACACAGAATTTGAATCGTTTGATCATTTGAATCGTTCTGAAAATTTGGATTTTTTTTTAGAAAAGGAATAAACTAAATTCATTACTATGTGTTACTATTTCATTAGAGTAACAGAAAAATGTGTGCAAATTTGTATTCAGATTGCACATGTCTAGCAGTTTCAGAAAATATCTCTGCCTGAAAAGAAAAGTTTAATCACTGCCTAATATTCCTTAATAAATAAGGATGAAATGATCTGCAGCAAATCTGTGCACTTTTTATATTATCTCTATGGAAATATTCCATCAAATTTTATATTTATAGCTGAAATCTGCCTTATCATAGGCATGTGGATCAAGGCTTGTCATAAATCCATATTGACCTCCATAGGACAACCATGAAGCTACAGAGCTCAGAAAGCCTGTGGCTAGTTGAAGCAGAGATTTCATGATGGATGTGCAGCTGTCAGGCTTCAGGCAAGATGGCTGTGGCTTCCAACAGCACCTCTCTCGGCTGGGTGATGACAGGAAATGGAGGGGATGTGGCTACATGTCAGGAGCGCACCTTTATCAAACCATAGTAAACTTCACTTGGTGTTACTTACCACTCTCCTGGCCCTCTTATGTGCCCGTAAAATTACGGTTGGATACCAGTCAGCGCAATAGCTTATTCCTTTTCTTTGGTTAGAACTTCTGCCCAGCAACACTAGGGACGTTGGTTTGAATCCCAACCATTGCACTACCTGCACTGAGTTTGCATGTTCTCCCTGTGTTGCGTGTGTACTCTAGTTTCCTCTCACACTCCAAAGACATGCTGGTAGGTTAGGTTAATTGTCTCCTGTTTAAATTGGCCCTTGTATGGGTATGTATGTATGTATGTATGTATGTATGTATGTGAGTTAGTGACCTTAGACTGTATGCTCCTTTAGGGCATACAGGCTAATAATTACCCTGTTTTGTTACCCAATGTACCTTAATCCATGATTTACTGTTTCCAGATTATGGAGATCTACTTTTTTGCAACATTGATAAAAAAAAATGTAATATAAAAGCTGTATTGCAATTCTTTATATTTTTTCTCTTTTCTGTCTGGGAAGTAGTCTGCTTGTTGAATAGCAGAAATATAGCAACCTGTCCAAGCAGGCTTAAAAGCTGTGGTGTTAGTCTGTTACTGTGTACCACCTTGATGAATTCTTGAAAATAAAAGAACATTTATTTTTATCCTAGCTGAAATTTATTTGTTCTCTCTTTCGGGAAAAGTATCCTGGCCAATAAGTATTAGAAGCTCAGCAACAATTATGTTCGTGTTTTTTACATCGGCCTGTGAAAAAGAAAGCCAATTTTTTGCATGCAGATGTTTAGGGAGTAAAATTGCATCATACTTACCATTATTTTCCTTTCCTGGTGCCTATCCATGGCAGCATAAATGTGATAGAGCTCTGCCTCAACTCCTCCCTCAGGACTAGTGAATAGCATTAATTAAAGGCATTGTCCCTCCCCCAACATTCTCTGTAATATAGAATACTGAGGGTGGGAGCGTATGCTGCCATGGATAGGCACCAGGAAAGGAAAATTACGGTAAGTATGGGTAAGTATGATACAATTTTCCATTTTCCTGGTGCCTCCATGGAAGCATATCTGTGATAAATAACTAGCTGGCATGGGTGGAAATACTGCTCAACAATAAATGTTTAATTAGAAAAGACATTGCAGCCTGAACTACCCTTCTTCCAAACTCAACAGCCGTGAGAGCTCCTGAATATGGTAGTGTCTGAGGAACGTATGATGAGAAGACCAGGTGGCAGCCCTGCACACCATCTCCAATGAAACATTAGCCCTTGCTGCCCAGGAAGCTGAGACTGCCCTTGTAGAATGAGCATTCACTCGGGAAGGAGGCTCCATATTCTTCACCCTGTAGGCCTTCTGGATTAGCTTTACAGCCCAAGATGCCAGAGTTCTGATGGAAGCTTCTTTGCTCCTGTATTTACCAAACGGTACAATGAAAAGTCTCTCAGAGTTTCTGAAGGGGCTGGTGGCTTCTAGGTAGGCCCTGAGCACCCTGGATATGTCCAGGTCATGACAAGACTCCGAATCTGTGTCAGTAAAAACTGGCAGTGCCCAGGGCTCTGACAGGTGGCTTGGAGTAGCGACCTTAGGTGTGAACCCCCAAAGGGGACGAAGCTCCACTCTATCGGGGAAGAAGGAGATGTGGTCGTCACCTATCCCTAAAGGGTGAAGTTCCGAAATCCTTCTACCAGATGTAATGACTAGCAGGAAAGCTGTCTTCAGTGTCAGGTTCCATACTGCTACTTGTTCCACTGGAGCAAAGGGATGGTCAGATAGAACTTCAAGGACCAGAGACAAATCCCACTTAGGAAAAGATCGTCTGACAGGTGGGAAAATCTTTAATACACCTCTGAGAAAAATAGCTGCCAAAGGATCCTCCGTCCATCTCTTATTTGTTGCTGCAGAGATTGCTGCTACCTGATGGAGCTCAGACCAAGCCCCAGATCAAGTCCCGTCTGAAAAAAGCCTAAAACATTGGACGTAGACGGAAGGATTGGATCAAATCCATTTCCGGCAGCAAATAACAAGAACTTGACCTTAGAAGGGTTGTTATGACCCCTGGGGAACACCCTAGGGACGCGAAACTTCGCCTCTTAACCTTTCAGATTCTAAGATTCAACTTCTGAGGGTTTGAATGAACTAGACTGCCCTATGAAGTTGAGGGAAAGGAGGGATCCTGATTGGAGAGCTCACACTGAGGCACATGGCTAGAGGAAACCAGGGTCTCTTTGGCCAATACGGAAGTACTGCCACCACCTGGACTGACTCTCTGAGGAGCCTCAGGAGGACTTACATATTAATGGCCAGGGAGGAAAGGCATATGCCGTGGTGAACCTCCAGGGGCATGACAGGGCATCCACTGCCTCGGCTTGTGGATGCGGCAGCCGAGAGAAGAATCTGTCCAGCTTGGCATTCTTCGGGGAGGCGAACAGGTATACCTGAGGGGGATCCCAAATGCTGGCAATCTGATGGAAGACGTGGGGGTGGAGAGCCCACTCGTTGTCCAGGAAGTTTCTTGACGGCGTGTCTGCTTCCATGTTTAACCTGCCCGGAAGATACATCACTCTGTGGTCCAGGAGATTCTTCTCTGCCCAGGGCATAATCGGCTCTACCTCTTTGGGGAGTGACCTGCTGTGAGTGCCTCCCTGCTTCTGCAGATAAGCGACGGCTACCCTGTTGTCCAAGTGTAGAGGTATTCTCTGGCCTCTAATTTGGGATGCCAAAGAAGTCAGTGCCAAGAAGGCTGCCCTCATCTCCAGGATGTTGGATACCACTCCCTGGGTGGAACAGGATCATCTCCCCTATATTCTGGTTTCCCTGCAATGGGATCCCCAGCCTTGCCCGCTTGCATTGGATGTAATTGTGATCCAGGGAAGGGAGCCTAGGTGACGAGGAGAGGAGAGGTTTTCTGGAACGGTCCACCAGTGAAGACTCCTGCGCATTACTCCCATCAGCAGGATTATCTGAGACAGTTGTTGTTTCTTTCACTGCGCCAAGAAATCCATCTGGAAATACCTCAAGTGCCAATGGGCCCAAGGAATCAGGGGTATACAGGAAGGCATTGTGCCAATGAGGTTCAGGCATTGTGAAGCCATCAGATACGGGCTCTGGATGACCTTGATCATTCTCTGGATGACAATCCTTGCCATCAGAGGTAGTAATGACACTGTCCCCCCTGAGTGTTGAACATTGCACCCAGGTAGATCATCTGCTGTGTTGGTGCTAGTTGACTTTTGTCAGAGTTTATCAGCCACCCTAGCTCTCTTAGGAACTGTAGAAGAATTTTCCGGTGATATATCAACTGATCCGGATCGCTTGCTAGGAGGAGGATGTCGTCTAAATAGTGGTTAGCGGATATTAGTATCTTGGTGAACACCCTGGGGGGTGCATAGACTGAAAGGCAGGGCTTGAAACTGTAGGTGGGTCCGTCCCACTGCAAATCTTAGGTACTTTTGAAATGCAGGTAGAATTGGAACGTGTAGGTACGCATCCTGCAGATCGACTGAAATCATCCGATCCAATGGCTGGACTGCCTGAATAATTGTCTGCAGGGATTCTATTTTGAAGCTTTCGGGTGGATGTACCGGTTGAGCCTCTTTAGATTTATCACAGGCCTCCACCCACCTGTCCTCTTTGGCACCAGAAATAGGGTGGAGTAGAAGCCTGCTAAGTGCTCTGCTAAGGGAACTGACACAGCCACCCCCTGAAGCTGGAGTGATGTTATGAAGTGTTTTATAGCTTAAGCCTTCAATGGAGAGGATGGAATCTCTGTTCTTTTGAGAGAAACTCCAAACGTGCCTCCATTGAATTGTTGACCCAACCCAGGGGTCCTGGCACCGGGCAGCCCAGACTGGAACAAAGAACTTTAGCCTGGCTCCCACCGGGAGTGTCTGGGCTAATCTGGCGTCAAAAAGACTACTTATGATTCTGTGTAGCCAGAAGGGCCTTCATCTTTTTTGTTCAGAACGGATGCCTGAGTGCCTTTTCAAGGTCTTCTGTTGTCTCTGGGCTGCCTTGATAGCCTAAAATCCTTTGGATTAGACTGGCGGAACCTAGAAGAACCAAATCTGGATCTTCGCATCATTCTGTCTTGTGGAAGCATACCGGACTTTCCTCCGGACAACCTGGAGATAGCTTTATCCATCTTGTCTCTGAATAATGTTTTCCCATCGAATGGGATCTTGTACCAGTTTTGTTTGGATGTTAAGTCAGCTGTCCAGGGTTTCAGCCACAAAGCCCTCTTCGCCATTACAGAGTGCAACATGGATCTTGCTGAGCACCTAATCATATCAATGGCCACTACCCTGACAAAGTCTGCTGATAATCTAAGATCCTCCAAGGCTTTAATTATATCCTCCTTGGGCACATCCTGACGCAAAGCCATCTCAATTTTCTGTCTTGCTCTGATGGCATTTGACACAGAGGTGAGGGCAATAGCTGGCTTACATGCTGCTCCCGCGGCTAAGTAGCTTCTCTTAACTTCCAGGTCGATTTGCCTGTCTAGATGATCCTTTAAAGAAGCAGAATCATCCATTGGTAGAGTTATGTTCTTTGCGAGTCGCACCATTGACGCGTCTACCACTGGCATGGAGTTTAGCGACTGCGTTCCTGACTCTGGTAAGGGATACCGTTTATTGAACAGGCCCAATGAAAGTTTTTTATCAGTCTTTGACCATTAATTTTGAATGACTTGACTAATCTTGCCCATCAACGGGAAGAGAACCTGCTTCCTTTTGAGGAATGGGAAGTAGCTCTTAGACTCTTGGGGAGGCTCTTGTGCGTCTTCCCAGGCGATTGCAGTTTTGACTGCCTGGATGAACGGCTTTACTAAGGAGAGACTGAAGCCAGAAGGTTCTGACTCCTCTGAAGAGTCCCCCAAAGAGTTTTCAGGTGGTGAATCTCTAGCCCGTCTGCCTGACGGTGGCAGAGGTGTACTGACTGCTGAAGGACTGGGAAGGTTAGGTTCTGTATCCTGAACCTGGGACATCTGTGGAACTGGCTGAGCGGGGACCGGAGCCACAAGCTCAGAGAAGGAGTCTTTCATTGTTCATTTGAGCAGATCCACAACATGCTGACTTTCCAGCTCGCGGTTGGATGCATAGTCCGTAAAACAGTCCTTAGACCAGTGAGCGCACTTTTTTTATACTTACGCATTGTTGGTCTCATACCTAATAGAAGTGTGAGGATCTTTGTTACGAGATGAATGACTGTGGAGTTAGGCGGAGTTGGGCAGAAGGATAAAAAAAAAAATAGAGAAAGACTATGGAGGCTTAAAAACAAAAATACAGTAGATAACACAAATCTGCCTGCATGTACACATACAGGCGAGCACAACAATTGTGCTTTTTTTTGGCAAAAAGAACCTACCACAGAGCTGTGTCAGAAGGACCTTACAGGGCGCAGTTGAAATGGCTCTGACAGCCATAACCCCGGCAAGCTGACCTTATATGCACCCCATGTGGATGGGCTAATCCGAAAATCCATCTCTGAAACAATACTGAAAAGAAAGGGAAAATTTGGCACTTTTTCCAGAAACCAAGAACTTTTTTTCTCGCACGGTATTTGCGCAATCATTTTTCAAACGCCTTTTTTTTAGGGATAAAAACATGAATTACAAAATATAAAAAACAGTAAAGTTAGCCCAATTTGTTTGTATAATGTGAAAGATGATGTTATGCAGAGTAAATAGATACCTAACATGTCACGCTTTAAAATTGCGCACACTCGTGGAATGGGACCAAACTTCGGTACTTAAAAATCTCCATAGGTGACGCTTTAAAACATTTTACAGGTTACTATTTTCGAGTTACAGAGGAGGTCTAGTGCTAGAACTGTTGCACATGCTCTAACGCACGTGACGATACTTCACATGTGGGGTTTGAACAGTGTTTACATATGTGGGAAGGACTTGCATGCGCGTTCGCTTCTGTGCGCGAGCTACCGGGGACAGGGGCGTTTAAAAAAATATATATATACATTTTATTTTTATGCTACTTCATTTTTTTATTTTTACACTTTAAAAAAAAAAATTGATCACTTTTATTCCTATTACAAGGAATGTACACATCCCTTGTAATAGGAATCACTGTGACAGGTCCTCTTTATGGAGAGATGTGGGGTCAATAATACCCCACATCTCTCCTCCAGGCTTACAAGCATGAAATCGGTGAAAAAAATGTCACCGATCACATGCCGACAGCAGCAATTGCGGCTTTGTTTGCTTCCGGGTACTGGGCGTGATGTCATAATGTCGCGCCCGGGCCTCCGACGGTCATAGAGACCATCTGTTCACCAGTCATCTCTATGCTTCCCAGGTAGCACCAGCCGATTCGTTCTCCGGGGCCCCGATTGCACGGGAGAGCCCGGGGAAGCACTGGATGGCGGCGGGAGGGGGGACGTCCCCTCCCGCCGCCTATAAAAACGATCAAGCGGCAGAACTGCCGCTTTGATTGTTCTTATCATGCACAGAATCGGCAGGTGATATCTGAATGATGCCTGTAGCTGGGCATCATTCAGATATCACCGCACAAATTCGAGGACGATAACGGCCTTCAGTTGTTAAGTGGTTAATGAGGTAGGGGTGATCGCTAAGCAGGATATGCTACTCCCCTTAGCAACAGCATATAAGGCTGCAGAGGTGTCCCCTCCAGGGAGCTCTGTGTGTTGGAGCCAGAGGTTGCCTGGGACAACTGTGGTGCCGCTCTGATGGATAAGGGTACTTGACCTTGGTGATGAGAATGTGGCAAATGGTAAAACTAAAATGTCTGAAATTGCTTGTGGTGATAATGGGTTCCTGCGGTCTGTCACTGCTGACAGAAAGTCCTCATGAGATTAATGAAGCATCACCAAAGTGGTGAAGTTATGTTATTGCAGCCTGCTGTGTTTAAAAATGTTTTGCCACAAGTTCATTTAAACAAAAGTGATATGAGCAATGTGTCTGCTGTGGAGCCACTCCATCCTGTGTCTCCTTTGGCAGTTGGAGCGGTACTGCATAGTACCTCTGATGGGTGCACAGAGAAAGTAGACTGGGACAGATGGGCAACAAGTCTGTTAGCTTTATTGAAAGAAGGCTCGGTGTGTAACAGTGGAGTGGACACAATTTCTGCTGTGCTAAATGGAGAGGCTGCAGGGCCAGTAGACACACATGCATTGGCTTTTGCAGAAGTTAACCCTCTCCAGTTGGAAGGATCTGAAAGGGGTGCATACATAGCAGAGGTTTTGTCCACAGCAAAAGAGATGAGTAGTGTTGAGTGTCAGGATGATGGGATATTGGATAGGGACTTGGAAGGGCTCAGTGTTGCTGAAAATGAGAGGATGAGTGCGATACATGCGATTTGCAATGCTCATGGGGAGCCAGAAGTTTTGTCAGTTGCCTCTGAGGTGGAGGTCTCTTTGAGTGTCTTGGCCTCTCAAGCCTTAGAAAATGAGCCCCTCTACTTCGTTAGTAAAGGAAAAGTCCCTAGAGTTCTGTGTTTAGATGCGGAATGTCTAGAAATAACTGAGACGTTGTTGGAATTTGTGAAAACATTTCCAATGTCTGTCCTAGCAAACAAGGGGACAAGAGGTCCTAATGACAATATTGAGTTGAATAACCCCTTGTGGAATTGCTATTGAGGTTAAACAGAAGGATGTGGTATTGATCTCAGATGGTTTGGTTGCCAAGGGTAACCACATAGGGGTTAGTGAACCTGAGAAACGGATGTTGTTGGTTAATGTTGCGTCAGGTAGTGAGAGGGGTCAGTCCCTGACAGATTTCATGGAAGTGGGTCCCCAACAGTCCCGGGAGAGTAGGTCTGTGGGAGAAAAAAAGATACTCCCGAGGCCAGAAGGTGAAAGGGATAGAGAGATTAGTGGGAGCCCATGATTCAGGAAGAAGTGCTGGTGGAAGCACACTCGGAAGAAGATGTGGGTGGAGTGCCCCTTTAGAGAAAAGGTTGGGCAGATTAGGACTCCTGCTGCTGATAGTTGGCACAGAGGTGCCAAGTTGAAGTGCTGGTGGAAACATACTTTGAAAAAGAAATGGGCCTACACAGCTAATGGCTAGCACAGAAGCGTCCAATTTATGGTGATGGGTTTATGTGTTCCTTACTCCATTTCAAAACAAGGGGGGATATGTGGCAGTGGGACCCTGTGCTACCTTAAAGATTGCTGGTTTACACCAGATTTTGGAGAGAAAGGCACGCTGATTGCATAGCTGTGTGTTGGGCTATTTAGCGGTGACGTGACTATGGCTCAGTGCTCCACCCAACAGACAGGAAGTCTGTGCATGGGAGTCAGGTGGACTCCCATTCCTCTGAGAGGAGTCAGAGGCTGCATGGGTGCAGCCAGAGCATGCATGTCTGCAGGAGGCAGATGTTCTTGGTGACAGAGCAGCAAGGCGCTGATCAGGAGTAAGCTTAACTCTAGGAAACTATTTTGTTCTGAGGAGCAGACCTAAGGCCTAGGCTAAAGGCCCGAAGCAGTCGTATGGCAAGAATGTAAGCCAGGAGGCTAAAGTATTGCGTATGCAAGATACAGTAATGGTAGAACCCCCCCCCCCCCCCGTGTGGGCTACTGATGTCTTTGGTAACTTTTCTGTGCTCTTAAATAAAATTGGGCTACCAGACCCTTAAAAATTCTAAGTTCTGGACTGGCATACTTACCTACCACTGGAGTCTGATCACCCCAATCTTACTTTTCCTCCCTCAGCCCCGGGTTAGATGTTTGTTGGAAGTGCATACCCACTCTTTTTAGACGCTGGGCGATCTTTGAGCTGACGTGTAAGTATTTTTTTCTCAAATTTATAGATATCTCTTGTACCATAGTCCCGATGAGTGGACAAGCTCCATGAAACACGTTGAGTTTTTTAAGATGTGAAGAGATTTTTGTTTGATCATGGAACGTCTACATTTTGTTTGTTTAATAAATATAATTTTTATTATTTATGTTTTATTTTTTCTTGACACACCTCATACAAAGACCACTGTTATTTCTGTATATTATACAATAGGGATGGAGGCCTGTTATGGCGGTTGTGTAAGGTCACGTTTTTCCTCTATATACAATATTTGGGTGGTAGACACCCAGTCTACAGTGACCTGCCACACCACTATCTCTGACCATTTTTGTCCATTTTTATTTTCAATATTACATTTTTTCCTATTATCAGCAAATTGCTCTTTAATACTGTCCATCTTCATTGCTGTATTCACATTTTCCATCTAGCAGCTAGCCCATGTCATTGGGTGTGGCGGTTGTCGGACTTCTGTCTGATCCCGGGGCTGTAATGCGTGGCAGCACTCTCACCTCTCCTCCCTGCTTGGGGTGTGGGAGGGCTTGTCATACCTTTATGCCCCTTTCGTGATGCCAGTGGCGCAACAATGCGGGGATGATCTCTGTCCATCTTTCGCCAATGGGTGGGTGGATTTACTTTGGCGGACTCCACACTTCTGCGCCATTGTGTATATGGCGTCCAGCATGATGTTGGTGGGAACCCGTCCTGAGTCTCAGGTACAAGAGCTGAGTCCCAGCTAGCAGATCATTTGCATTGCCATGTTCACCAGAGGGGCACTGGAACTTATTTCTCACTTCATACAACCACACACATAAGAATCAGGGTTGTTTTTTTGTGACCTCACTTACATATTTTTTTGCTTTTATTTATCTATTTACTACTCCCCTTTTTTCTCACTATCTGATTTGGTGTTGGTTTTATTTCACTTTAAAATCTTATTTCAGTCTTGAACCTATATACTGGTCGATTATCTTATAATACTATATCGCCATATCTCTTTTTCCCCTCTTTTTCCTTATTTTTTGTTTCATTCACTTTGGTGTTCCCTTAGGGCTTTTTGACACATCATGTGAACTCATCTACCCCTACTGACCATATTTATTCCATTATATGTACACATATTCATATACTTTTTTCAGATCAATGGGGGTTATTTACTAAAGGCAAATCCAGTGCACTTGAAATTGCACTGCAAGTGCACTTAGAAGTGCAGTGGCTGTAGATCCGAGGGGGACATGCAAGGAAAGTGGATTTGCCTTTCGTAAAAAAAAAAACAATGTGGGCTACATGTGTTTTCACCTAATCATGGACTGCACTAGGACAACTGACTTGCTCCTTGGTAGTTTTCCTAGGCCAGAGTGACTTTTCCTGCCTCAGCCCTAGGTAAGATGTTAGTTGGAATCCCATACCCCCTCTTTTTAGACGCTGGACGATCCTTGAGCTGATGTGTAAGTATTTAGGCTTTTTGTGCCTTCTAGAATTTTAATTTTTTTTCCCCTTTCGGGGAACCATTAACCACCATACAATTTTTTTTACTTGCATTCATAGATGTCTCTTATACCATACTCCTGATGAGTGGATGAGCTCCAAGAAACGCATCAAGTTTTTTAAGAGGTCAAAAGTTCTATGGCTTTCATATTTTATGCTTACCATGCAATTGTGTATGTATATATTATTGTGTAACAGTGCAAGATGAATTGATTTTACTTATGTGAATTTTTTAGATATCAGCTCTCTACTAGTTTTACCTTCTTTTTTTAACTGGATGGATGGAGACCTGCCACGGTGGTTGTGCCAGGTCACATTTTTCCTGTCTATGTCTCCTAAGCATGTCATTTGAAGGATGATTGTGTTCTCAATGTTGCAATTTAGGTCCCCAGTGAATGATAAATGTAAATTTTTTATTTTTTATTGATACGTGTCCTCCAGATCAGTGATTCTCAACCTCAGTCCTCAAGTACTCCCAACAGGCCATGTTTGCAGGTTTTTCTTTATCTTGCAGTTACTTTAACCACAATAGCTCCATTGTTCTGACAGGACATCATATGAGGTCCTCGTCTTTTAGAGCCACTAGGGGCGCGCGCGCACACCCACCTCGTTACTGGGAACACAATGCGCGTGCCCGGCCACCCGCGATTGCCCAGTAACTGAGCAGGACCGTGGATCTCTGTGTGTAAACACAGAGATCCACGTCCTGTCAGGGAGAGGAGACCGATGCTAATCCTAATTTCTACGTTTCAGCTCCCATTAACTTCAAAGGAGTTCAGATTTTGAATCCTAACTTCAGTGATGTTCATAGAACCAAACTACATTCAGCTCATCTGTACTACTGAGCATCATAACCTAAACATTTCTAACAAGATCCTGAAGACCCAAAGTGCAATCCAAGTAACTAAAATCTTCTGACACGTTACTTACAGTACTTATTCACCTTAAATCAGCTGTGTAGTATATCCTATTTAGATACATGCACTCTCATCATCAAAATGTAGCCACGTAAATGCTTTCCAATAGAAATTTCCCTTTGCTGTGGTTAGATTGTGGTTTATAAAGAAGGATAAAGGAGTCACGTTGATGTACTCTATTGAGAGTATACTGAGCAAAAAAAGCATTTTATGTGCTCTGCTCATATGACCTGTTCCTTTATAAAGTTTCTATTTTCAGCATATTTCCTTTTCTAACCTATTAGCCATTTGATGTGGCTCCAAGCCCTCCACTACTTCATAACCCCAATAGTCAAGTTAATTGGTGTCATCCCAGTGGTTATAAGATACTTCAGGAAAAAAGTAAACCATGCAGATTAATTCATATTGATGTTTTTATATCTGTACTCGGATTTCTTACACAATTTTGCCCGAGTCATTACAGCATTACTGTCTGCAAAAGTGAAAACAATGGACAGTGCTTCTGTGTATTACACTGATTGACAAGCTGAGTCAGCTTACCATCATCCCTAACTGTGTAGCCTTTCATCAAATTCAATCCAGGATGACAAGAGACTATTACACAGGCAGACACACTCTGCATCACTAACGTGATTTCCTTATGGTATGCAGAAGTGTGCCTGCTAAAGGGTTTATTTGTATTCATTAGTGAACTTTTTATCATTTGGCTCAAAGCTGAATGATGCAAGCATCCATTAAATGCCATTAGTTCTATTTATTGTTAGGGGGTCATTACACATGAACAGCTAAGAAATGTTATAACATTAAATGAAATAGAAGCAGTAATTATAGGTATAAATCCTCAGTTCCTTTGTGCTTGAACACCCAATTGCAGAGAGAATGAGTTAGCAGTAACAAAAATACAGAGGTTTGTAATCGAAACACAAACTGGGAAACCTTCTAAAGGATGGTACTGAGCTTTTTCTGCACTAAAATTAAAAAAAAGTACAAAAAACTACAAGCAACTATAACATCAGCATACAATGTTCCCTTTAAATATGTTTCCGTTTATAAAATCTAGCTCTAGCAAAAACGTAATATTAGTTTTAAAGTTTGGATGAGTTAAAACCTTTTATGGGCTTTTACTGTGTCTAAACTTGGCCAAATAAAGTATTTTTTTTTTAATTTAATGTAGATTCTTTCATCCTCGCTATACAGCACTGATTTTTTTTAATCTCCCACTAAGGCTATTGTGTTCTGAATTGATAGCTTGCACTAGAGGCTGGCAGAATACATGAACAGTGGCTGCATCTGTGTATTTGTGAAGTGTATTGCGCTAACTTATATAAACATTTTACCACAACTGATCCTGTGAACTTGTTACTCAAAAAACAAAAAGTGTGTGCATGTGTCTATAATTATTAGTTAATGTGCAAACAATTAACAAATAATGTGCAATGAATACCAGTACAGTGCCCTGTGCCAAACTATAACATATGAATTCCTCAATCCATCAAAAAAAAAATGTGAAATAATTTTTTTTGATGGATTGAGGAATTCATATGTTATAGTTTGGCACAGGGCACTGTACTGGTATTCATTGCACATTATTTGTTAATTGTTTGCACATTAACTAATAATCATAGACACATGCACACACTTTTTGTTTTTTGAGTAACAAGTTCACAGGATCAGTTGTGGTAAAATGTTTATATAAGTTAGCGCAATACACTTCACAAATACACAAATATAAATCCAACCTTTTGAGGTTGCACTTTTTATTGCAGCAAGACTTAATTAGAATATTGATATTATCTTGGCGCCGGTAACACAAATTTTTTCTAAGTGGCTGCATCTGATTGGATGTAGCTACTGTTTGGGCAACAATTTCCCAACTGGTCGGAGTGTGACAGCAGTGTCACCAATGGAAAGAATTTCAGTCAGTTCATCAGGAACTGGCCAAAAGTTGTTTATTGTTTGGCCAGCATAACTTGTAGAGACCAGGTCAGGTGGGGTCAGTAACAAGAACTGAGTCGGTAGCTCTACCCCAACTGAGTCTGTCTGTCCTATATTTGCACCATATATCCATTTAGGTATACTATAAGCAGACTCAACTATATGGCATTTTGGGCAGTAGAGAAGATCACTTTTACACAATTTGCCAGCTTGAATAAGTATTGTAATATATGAAAACCAAAAATCCCAGTTTTTATGCAAAAATGTGCTTGCAGTATGCATTGTGCAGAGGGTTTATTTGGAATCTTCTAGTTAAAATATAGACACATCCTTTTAGCATCTGATGTGATGTACAGTATATGTAAGATATTTGGATTTGAGCAAAGGAATCTCTCCATTTCTATTACATGCGGTGCAGGTCAGTGATCAGATCTCAATAGCTTTCCCCAACTATGTCTGTCTCTTCCAAATGGGCACTGCCCTTTAAAGTATCTGTGTTTTTATGCAAATGTTTACTTGAGGAACTTGCACTTGCAACAAGAACACTTGTGTCCTCTCCATAATTCTTTCTAAAGCCTCATACACGCGGTCGGACTTCAAACAAACTTTTCCCTGGATTTTTGTTTGAAGGGCGTTGGCAGTGAACTTGGTATGCAAACACTCGGCAGGACTTTTTCAGCAAACTTTCCCCAAATCACGTGGTTTTTCAGCTCTTTACCGCCACCCTTTGGTAAACTTCTGCTATTGTTGGTTGATTTTAACATGGTTCTGAGCATACGTGTTTGTACTTTGGACAAAAGTCCGATGGACTTCTGTACACACTATAGGACTTTGCACCGTAGGACTTTTGTTGCCGAAAAGTTTGTCCGTTTGCAGAGCGAACTTTTGTCTAATGAAAACCAAAAAAGTTTGTCCGAAGTTTGTTGTCAAAAAGTCTAACTGTGTGTATGGGGCTTAATTTGTGCTAGACCTCTCAGCGCTCACAGAGCCATCAATCAATCTGAATAGCGAGGGTGATCAATCCTTCAAGGGTGTTGGGTATTCCTAATCAAACAGTTTCGTCTTTAAAGTTTTCGGAAAACCTCATGCAAAACTGGTGACGCAAAGCTACATCATTCCACTGACTGTCTGCACTCCAGCATCTGAAGTCTGTAACATAGTCCTCAGCTGTTCTGTGGCCCTGCTGGAGTGCATTTAGGGCAG
This sequence comes from Rana temporaria, assembly GCF_905171775.1. Taxonomy (NCBI): domain Eukaryota; kingdom Metazoa; phylum Chordata; class Amphibia; order Anura; family Ranidae; genus Rana; species Rana temporaria. The sequence continues at coordinate 96,165,016 of NC_053497.1, forward strand.
TCTCCGCTGTGGCAGTCCGCTATGGTTCATCATAAAGCTGGGCGATGGCGTCAAACAAGGATGACAGAATGCGTTTGTACATTGTTCTCTTTAAGCAACCGGTGGGCCCAGGTCTGGGGTTCCCCTTGAAGCAGAGAAATTATAAATCCCACCTTGGTGGATTCCAGCAAAAAAGTCTGGGGTTGCAATGCGAAATACAGCTGGCATGCATTGCGGAAGGCCTGGAACTTACTTTGGACCCCTGCAAACCTTTCAGGAGTGGGAACTCTGGGTTTAGGTGGTAACATCACCACAGAAGTAGTGGAAACAGTCTGTGTAGGTGCAGCAGAAGCTGCTGAGACTGCACTAGCAGGAGCCGTCAATGTCTGTACTCATTCCTCCAGCTTAATGTAACCCTCCTGTAGAGATTTCACGGCTTGACATGAGGGCTTTTAGATTCTGACAAGACTCATCCATTGGTAAGGCTCCTCCTGCAGGCTCAGAGATGGCTGTCTGATACTGTCACATACCTCGTAGAGGAGCCTGATGTGTAGGAGGAGACCTCTCTTACAGCCCTGGCTCAGGGGCCACTGGAGTTGTGACAGTGGCTGTGAGAGCGCAGTGAGGTAGGAGTAAAAAGTGAGGTGATACCAATGCGCAAACCAAGTAAGTGTGGAAAAAAACAACTGTGCAGCCAAGTCAATCAAATAAAAAGTGTCACACACAAAGGGGACCTTCAATATCACACAGCTGTATCTTCAGTAATGTTGTTTTTCTTATCCAGTGACAAATAATGCAAACGCATCACTTCTCAAAATCAGAACACACTATGGAAGACTTGGAAGGCATGAATGTTTTAATTCTGAAGGGGAACTTCAAAACTACTCAGGAAAGGAAAACTTTTGAACTAAGAATGATAATTCTATTTGACATACATGATAAAGGAATAAATGTGGACCTTGGTTTTCTAAATCACTATCTAACAGCTTTACAAGCACCCTCACCTCTGTGACTGTAAGGCCTCGTACACACGATAGGTTAAACAGAGGACAACGGTCTGATGGACCGTTTTCATCGGTCAAAACCGATTGTGTGTGGGCCCCTTAGGTTATTTAACCATTGGTTAAAAAAAAGCCAACTTGCTTTAAATTTAACCGATGGATTCCTAACCGATGGGAAAAAAACGATCCTTAGTAGGCACAACCATCGGTTAAAAATCCACGCATGCTCAGAATCAAGTCGACGCATGCTTGGAAGCATTGAACTTAGTTTTTTTCAGCACGTCGTTGTGTTTTACGTCACCGCGTTCTGACACGATCGGTTTTTTAACCAATGGTGTGTAGGCACGACTGACCATCAGTCAGCATCATCCGTTAACCAACGACAACGGTCCATCAGACCGTTCTCATCGGATGGACTGATCGTGTGTACGAGGCTTTACTCTCCCTCCCAGTCTATAGCCATGTCCCTGCTTTGTCTCACTAATTGCTAAGTTTAAAGCGGAGTTCCACCCAAAAATTGAACTTCCAATTTAAGTGCAGATGACCCCCTGACATGCCACATTTCACCCCTCTCCCCTCCCTTGCTGCAATCTTCTGGGACACATCACAGGTCCCAGAAGATTGTCCAGCTAATCACAGCGCGCAGCAGGGCTCGCACAAGCGGAGTGCGTGCCCAGCTGTGAAGCCACAGCCAATTATTAAAAGTCATGGAACTCCATTTTAATTACCATTTATGTGTTTGTTGTTTTTGTTTTGTCAATAGTAACTACTGTTTAGAATATTAATTTGTGAAAATAGTGCAGCACTGCGTATCTATGAGGCCTTGTACACACGACCAAACATGTCCGCTGAAACTGGTCCGTGGACCAGTTTCCGCGGACATGTCTGACCGTGTGTACGGCCTAGCGGACAGGTTTCCAGCCTAGCGGACAGGTTTCCAGCGGACAAAAGTTTCTTAGCATGCTAAGAAACTTGTCCGCTGGAAACATGTCCGTCGGACATGTACGATGGTTAGTACACCTAATCGGACATGTCCGCTGGTTATGACGTGTAACCAGCGTCCCGAAATCCCGCACATGCGTCAAATTGATTCGACGCATGCGTGGAAGCATTGTACTTCCGTGTTTGAGAACGTCGGTGTCTTCTACGTCACCGCATTCTCTGTCTGCGGGGATTTTGGTCTGGTGGTGTGTACACACATCAGACCAAAAGCTCCCAGGAGACATGTCCGATGAAAACGGTCCACGGACCGTTTTCATCGGACATGTATCCTCGTGTGTACGGGGCCTGAGTCTTATATAAACAAATAATTATGTATTCCATAAAACAATTTATGAAAAAAAAAAACTGTTCATATGTAGGTTTTCAAATCTGTCACCGCTGTGCCGCTGTGTAAAATTGTATGTAAATGGGTCCAATATTCAGTGCACACCACCACCTGCTAAAATGCCTGCTCACCTCAAGGATGAGTATAAAACTCATAGACAGATCACTCCTCATGTTCACCACAATCAATCCACTTTACCAATGGTAGTAATTCCTACAGTCCCCAGACTGCACCTCTGTGTGTGTAATCAACGTTTGAATTGTCTCCAAAAAACACCTTCCTCCACTCACTTTTCAATAATCCCACTTACATTTCCAGGGGTTAAGGACATGAAACAAAAACCACAAGTACCATAGAGTTCTCTGCTTTTAAATTAATTAAAAAAAAAAAGTTACACTTACAAGAAATAACAATAAAAACGTCATGTATCAAATCACCAGCTCATTCACCGCAGATCTAGACTCATGGTGTTCTCCTGACATCACAAATTCTGCTATTGTTGTCTGATCTTTAGCATTGGTTCTGAGCATGCGTGTTTGTACTTTGGACTTTTGTACACACAATCGGATTAGCCAACATAGGACATTTGGTGGCAGAAAGTTTGTCTGTTCACACAGCGAACATTTGTCCGATGAAAAAGCGAAAAAGTTTGTCTGATGGAGCGTACACACGGTCGGATTGTCTGCAAAAACAGGTCCGTCTGAGGTTTGTTGTCAAAAAGTCAGATCGTGTGTACGGGCCTTATCACTGTTGCTGTCTGTTGTGATTTGGTGCTCCTTTATCCAGAGTGGAGGCATGTTAATAGAGGAGATGCGTTACTGACTAGTATAATAGATAAGGAGGTACCGTATCTCACAAAAGTGAGTACACCCCTCACATCTTTGTAAATATTTTATTATATCTTTCCATGTGACAACACTGAAGAAATGACACTTTGCTACAATGTAAGGTAGTGAGTGTACAGCTTGTAGAACAGTGTAAATTTGCTGTCCCCTCAAATTAACTCACTTTTGTTGTCAGCGGTTTAGACATTAATGGCTGTGTGTTGAGTTATTTTGAGGGAACAGTAAATTTACACTGTTATACAAGCTGTACACTCACTACTTTACATTGTAGCAAAGTGTCATTTCTTCAGTGTTGTCACATGGAAAGATATAATAAAATATTTACAAAGATGTGAGGGGCAAAGTGTAATTTCTTTAGTGTTGTCACATGAAAAGGTATAATAAAAGATTTACAAAAATTAGAGCGGTGTACTTACTTTTGTGAGATACTGTATGTGCCAACATCCCAGATAATGTAACTAAACAAATATTCTCTACGTGGGGGGGACTTTTTAGGTGCCTATAATGTCCCCTCACATAGTGATTTTTTTTGGTGTGTTACTGACTAGATCATCAGGTGAAAACAGAGGGAAAAAAGCCTAAAAAAGAAAATAAATGCAGCCAGCATAAAGCCTCATACACACGGACGGACTTCAAACAAACTTTTCCGTGGACTTTTGTTCGAAGGGCGTTGGCTGTGAACTTGGTATGCATACACACAGCAGGACTTTTTAAGCCAATAAACATGAACGTAGTGACGTAATTGACGTACTACGTGGTCTTTGTGCTCTTTAGTGCCACCCTTTGGGCAACTTCTGCTATTGCTGGTTGATCTTTTGCATTGGTCCTGAGCATGCGTGTTTGTACTTTGGACTTAAGTCCGATGGACTCCTGTACACACAATAGGACTGTGCTCTATATGACTTTTATTGCCGAAAAAATTGTGCGAGATCGCCGCCATTACTAGTAAAACAATTATTATAATAAAAATGCTATAAATCTATCCCCTATTTTGTAGACATTATAACTTTTTCACAAACTAATCAATATACGCTTATTGCGATTTTTATCATCAAAAATATTTAGAAGAATACATATTGGCCTAAACTGAGAAAAAATTATCTTTTTAAAAATAAAATTAGGGATATTTATTATAGCAATAAGTACAAAATATTGTGTTTTTTTCAAAATGTACGCTTTTTTTTTGTTTACAGTGCAAAAAAATTAATTTGCAGAGATGATCAAATACCACCAAAAGAAAGCTCTATTTGTGGGAAAAAATTATGTCAATGTTGTTTGGGTACAGCGTCATATGACCGTGCAATTTTCAGTTAACGCAAAGCAGTGCCAAATCGCAAAAAATGGCCCGGTCATTGGGCAGCAAATTCTTCCGGGGCTGAAGTGGTTAATGCTATATTGGTACAAAGGGTAGTTGGAAATTAGAAAAGAAAAAAAATGTAGCCTTTAATTCAATCACTATGGAATGTGTCAAGGCAGATGTTGATTGCACAAGAATACTATGGGAGGTGTAAAAATATTGTTGGGCCACCCTGTTCTAATTACAAAATCTTATCCCTTGGTGTCAGTTTAGCCCCATAAACATGAAAATTGTATAAAAAATACCGCTTTCGAATCGAGTTTACGTTAATCTGATCGTTAGTACACAGCTGTCATCCAAAAAATGGACAATAATGTCCAATAATCTCATTGTGTGTACTAGGCTTTAGTCTGTAGGGGGTGTACATACTGGGATTTACATGACTGAAAGTATGAAGGTGTGAATGTTACATTATACAGTATCTCACAGAAGTGAGTACACCCCCACATTATTTTAAATATTTTATTATATCTTTTCATGTGACAGGTGACAGGTTGCCACTGGAGTCTTTTCCACTCCTCCATGACGACATCACATAGCTGGTGGATGTTAGAGACCTTGCGCTCCTCCACCGTCCGTTTGAGGATGCCCCACAGATGCTCAATAGAATTTAGGTCTGGAGACATGCTTTGGCAGTCCATCACCTTTACCCCCAGCTTCTTTAGCAAGGCAATGGTCATCTTGGAGGTGTGTTTGTGGTCGTTATCATGTTGCAATACTGCCCTGCGGCTCAGTCTCTGAAGGGAGGGGATCATGCTCTGCTTCAGTATGTCAAAGTATCTCAATGAACTCCCCAGTGCCGGCAGCACTCATCCAGCCCCAGACCATGACACTCCCACCACCATGCATGACTGTGGGCAAGACACACTTGCCTTTGTACTGCTCACCTGGTTGCCGCCATACACGCTTGACACCATCTGAACCAAATACGTTTATCTTGGTCTCATCAGACCACAGGACATGTTCCAGTAATCCATGTCCTTAGTCTGCTTGTCTTCAGAAAACTGTTTATGGGCTTCCTTTTAAATCATCTTTAGAGGAGGCTTCCTTCTGGGACGACAGCAATGCAGACCATTTTGATGCAGTGTGCAGTGTATGGTCTGAGCACTGATAGGCTGACCCCCCACCGCTTCAAACTCTGCAGCAATGCTGACAGTTCTAATTCGTCTATTTCCCAAAGAAACCTCTGGATATGACGCTGAGCACGTGCAATCAACTTCTTTGGTCGATCAAAAAGGAAAGGAAGGTAATAATAAGTATGCTGACTGGATAGGCACTTATGTTTTAAATGTCAACCTCAAAACTGGAGTTTTACATGGTTTGTTGTAACTTGAATCACTTACTGGCTATTTATATTTCTTAGAGAGTTATAGTTCTTAGTTTCATTCAACTCTGGCAGACATTATCAAGCAAAATTGGGTCTTATTTACCTGTTGAATTTTTACTTGTGAAGTTGTATTTTGAGCTAAGACTAAATTTAACTGGTTGAATCAATAACCTAACACAACATTTTAAAGGATGTGAATATTTATTGTATTACAGTATCAAGTATATCACTGATATTTTTTATTTAGCATAATCAGTGTCATTTATCCCCTGGACAAGACCTCATGAAGCTGTTAAAAAAGCAGCTTTTATCCAGCTCACATGACTGTTTGATACTTGTGTGGTTTCCCTTACAGCTGTTCTTTGACAAATCACCCAAATTAGATCCGGCACTCACTATGACTTTCCTAAGTGAGTTCATTTTCAATGTGTGGTATCTGAAGCAAGTATGAAGGCAGACCCTAGGGGGCTAGATAGAACCTTATCATCCTGCCTTGACTAAAGCATTGTGAAAACCGTACATGAAAATATCCTTTTTGCACAGCTTCCATGAAAAGACCTGACATAAACAAACTAAATCTCACAGCTTTTAAGAAGAGGCTAATGTGTGCTACTGCAAAGCACCTGACAATTTAGTCCATGTACATTAAACTATTTTTATGTACATAAAGCAGTGGTATGTGTACTTAAAGCGGAGTTCCAACCTTTTTCTGTTTATTAAAAGTCAGCCGCTACAAAAAGTGTAGCTGCTGACTTTTACTAAACAGACACTTACCTGCTTCACGGTCCATCGACGCGGCTGCCCGGAACTCCGCTCCTCTCCCACCTCTTCGTCGGCACCTCCATTCATATTGTGGGCACCCGGCCGTGACAGCTTTCGGCTTCACGGCCGGGCACTCACTGCGCATGTGCGAGTCGCACTGCGCTCTATGAGTGGAAATGCGATCTATTGGGACCTCAGGCGAGAGGAGAAGTCGCCTAGGCGGTCCCTGGGCAGAAGGAGGAAGTAGGACAGGAAGTCCCACTCCTACCAGAGCCCCCACTCCCCACCCCAAAAAATGACATGCCAAATGTGGCATGTAAGGGGGTGAGGAGTGCTTAAAGCTGAAGTTCCGCTTTTGGGTGGAACTCCGCTTTAAAGAGGTGGGACGAGAGCAGAATAGTTTGTGTTGAAAAAAAAATCTGCAAGTTGTGTATATCATTTTGTGACATAAAACTGTTAGAGCCCATTCACATAGGGGCAACACGACTTCTAGCATGACTTTGGGAGGCAACTTGGACACGACTTGAGTATGAATCATCAGGCAACTTACAAGGCAACTTCAAGTTGCCTTCAGGACAGTACAAGGCAACTTCAAGTCGCCTCCAGGACAGGAGGCTTTCCAGTGGCCAATCAAACAACAATCAGCTCTGTGGGAGGGAGGGGGAGGGAGGGGTTTGCCTGAGAAATGTATGTTATCTTCCTGTATTGTTGCTTCAGTTAAGACAGTAATCCAACTTCTGAGGCGACTTCCATTGAAATCAATGGGTACAAGTTGCCTACAAGTCGCCTAGAAGTCGGATTGAAGTAGTACAGGAACCTTTTCTGAAGTCGGAGCGACTTCAGTAGTGTACATTAAAGTGGAGTTCCACCCATAAATCTAACATTACATCAGTAGTTTTAAAAAAAATTCATTAGTCCTTTAAGATTTTTTTTTTTTTTTAAGATGCCTTCAAAGTGTTGTTGCTAGGCAGAATAGTTAATCTTCCCTCTTCCTGCACATAGTTGCTTAAGCTTCACCGCACAGACTCCTGGGAATGTAGTGGGTGTAACTTTCCAGGAGTCTGTGCACTCCCCAGTCTCAAAGAATCATGTGACTTGGACAGTACAGGTGCTGAAACCTGATCTGAAAACTATTACATCGCTTGTGCAGCACTGAGCATGTGCGAGATCTGCAAGGCTGAAATCCAGGAAGTCATACAGTCTGGCTTCATGATGCCCACACTTAAGATGGCCCCAGTCAATTTCTATTTTATAAAGTGTCTAAATGCTGTAACAACCTAACAAAACGGACCTTAGTTTACAGACTAACTTTACTAGAATACATTAAGCTTGTGTATTACAGGGGTATTTATATTTAAAAAGTGAAATTGTGTCCGGAACTCCGCTTTCACTTCCATTCATTTTCTCTACTGCGCGACTTGGGGAAACTTGGGGCGACTTGAAGTCGGATCCCAGGTCGCCCAGTGTGGACCGGCTCTTAAAGTTTAAGATAATAAAAACATTGGGCCATATTCCCATAGTTTTTGGGCGGGCGGCCCGTAAGCCATTTACACTTCGCCGCCCCAACCTACAGGAGCAAGTGCCGTATTCCCCAAACACTTGCTCCGTAGTTTGGGGCGGCGCAGTGTATTTGGCCCGGCGTATCCCCGCGTAAATCCAAGGGGGCGGCTTCTATTTAAATTAAGCGCGCCCCCGATTCTAACGAACTGCGCATGCGCCGGGCTTAAAATAGCCCAGTGCGCATGCTCCAGTTCTCGGCGTAAAACGTCAATGACGCACACATCGGCGTCATTGACGTTTTACGCCGAGAAGAACGACTTCTCGGCGTATTCAAGAACGACTTAGTTAAACGACGTACCCGACGGGAAAACACGGCGCGGACCCGATGCCATACTTAACATGGCCTACGTGGGACTGGCGTAAGGTTACCCCTCATATAGCAGGGGAAACCTTACGCCTACGCAAACGTCGTAAGCGACGGTTACGCGACGCAAATTTGTTCGGGAATCGGCGTATCAGGCTCATTTGCATAAACAAATGAGACCTGAACGTAAACGCCACCTAGCGGCTGGCGGAGTAATTACATTTAAGATCCGACAGTGTAAGTGACTTACACATGTCGGATCCTCAGCGTATCTATGTGAAAATGATTCTAAGAATCACTCGCATAGATACACTGGCCAAAAAAGAGAGATATGATGGAGTATCCTGAGATACTCCATCGTAACTTAACTCAGAATATGGCCCAGAGTTCTCAGCAAAAAAAAATTTTTGGGGGATTTTTAGAAAGGGCACCATCATTAAGCATGCTCAGACCCATCGCATTTTTTAAAAAGTATTTCAGTGAACACCAGTAGTAGAAATAAGTGAACATGTTTCCATAAGTCAGAACTGATGGAAATTCAGGCCAAGTTGATCATTAAACTGATAATGTAGTCCAAAGGATTACTTTCCAGTTTACCCCAACCACTAGCCTTGTATGCATTCATTGCCCTAATAAGGATATGCTATACTCTCTTATTAGGACAGAAACTTATATCAATAATATCCGGGGGTTGGGATTCTGAAACCAGAATGTGCATCTTGATGAACTGGAAAATGGTTAATTGGAGTATAGAATTAAAGGGTCACTAAAGGAAAAAAAAAATGTGCCTAATATTAATGTCTGCAAGGTAGACAGACAGAATAGTGTAATGATTCTGTTAAAAAACGAGTAAATACCTATTAAATTCCTTCATCTATATCACCTCTGACATTCTAGTTTCTGTTCTCTCATTCACTTCCTGGTTTGCATGATTTGTTCATGTAAGAACTACATTTCCCAGTATGAATTGGGGCACGCCCAGTAATTCACACCTCCTTGAAGTCTCTAACACGTAGAGAGCGTCCTGCCGCACAGATGTAGTTCCCAGGAGGGGGTGAGCACGTTACTCACCACCGCAGTAAAGCCTCTCATCACGGTGGTGAGTAACAATCAGACAAGCAGGAAGTGAACAGAACAGAGAAGAAATAGAGCAACTTCTGAGCAAAAACGAACAATGAGGAAGTGAAAAGAGGAATGTCTGCAGGTAAAGGATGCTTATTATGAAAAAAAAAAATTCCTTTACAACCCCTTTAAGTTATTCCCTCCACCTAGAAATGTTCCCCTCAGTTCAGTGGATAATGAACTCTACTCTAATCTGTAGATTCCAAAAGGGCTGTGCCCTTTGACAGTAGTATTGTTGATTGTATCACTTTAATCATAGTGACGAGTTACTGATATGTTCGGAGGAACATGTAATAAAAACATTAATGCCCATTGCCCAGCATAAGCACATGTGTTTAGGCACTGCCCATGCTGGTTTATTTTGAGAAGTACAGCTGAAAGCTACTCTTGCACTTCCTTTGATGCCATGTCTGAAAAATCTGTCTAAACTTGTTCAGTGCAATTTGGAACAGCTTTGAGACCCTATTCTTAATGAAACCAGCAAAAGTCTGCAGTAAAACATCAGAAATTACAGCTTCCATTTTTCTGTCTTCAAAGGTTACATAGTTACATAGTTGGTCAGGCTCAAAAAAGACACAAGTCCATCCAGTTCAACTAAAGGAAAAATAAAACAAACAAAAACAAAACATACAATCCCATATACACAATCCTATACCCACAGTTAATCCAGAGGGAGGCGAAAAACCCCAGCAACATGATCCAATTTGCTCCAGCAGGGGTAAAAAAATCCTTCCTGATCCCCCGAGAGTCAATTGAATATTCCCTGGATAAGCTTTACCTATAAATGTTAGTATCCAGTTATATTATATACATTTAGGAAAGAAGCCTGTTTTTAAAACAATCTACTGAGCTAGCCAGAACCAGCTATTGTGGGAGTCTATTCCACAGGTTCCCTTTCAAAGGTACTTCCTCTGTGTGATGGCCGTAGGATGAATAAACCAGCAATGTATCTTTTAAAAAAAAAATGATAGTTTTTGCACTGTTTTTACTGTATTACATTTTCTATCATCCCATCGCATATCAACTTTAAAAATGTTCAGTCAGACTGGATATCATCTGCCATCAAAACTCCCTGTAAGTATGTCCTCCCCCTGCCTGTGCTAGATAGCATAGACATTAGTTAGGGAAGCAGAGGTGTGGGTTACCTGCTGATTGATAAGCTCTTCACACAGAAATGTGAAACTACACAATTAAACTACAAACTTAGGGCCAGATTCACAGAAGAGATACGACAGCGTATCTCCTGATACGCCGTCACATCTCTGTGTTACGGCCGTCCTAACTATGCGACTGATTCATAGAATCAGTTACGCATAGATAGCCAAAAGATCCGACAGGTGTAATTGAATTACACTGTCGGATCTTAAGGATGCAATTCTAGGCCGGCCTCTAGGTGGCTAGGCCATTGCGTTTGGCGTAGAATATGCAAATGACTAGTTACGGCGATTCACGAATGTCCTCGCTGCCCGTCGATCTAACTTTACGTTGTTTCCATCGAGATACGCCGCGTAAAATTAGGGCTGAGCCCTAGGTGTTCTAAGCCATGTTAAGTATGGCCATCGTTGAAATTTAAAAAATCACATCGTTTGCGTAAGTTGTCCATGAATGGCGCTGGATGCCATTTACGTTAACGTCTAAACAAATGACGTCCGTGCGACGTCATTTAGCGCAATGCACGTCGGGTAATTTACCCGACGGAGCATGCGCAGTACGTTCGGCGCGGGAACGAGTCTAATTTAAATGGTGCCCGCCCCATTTGAATTGGGCGGGCTTGTGCCGAGCGTATTTACGTTACACCGCCTCAAGTTTATAGGTAAGTGCTTTGTGAATCAGGCACTTACGCTGTAAACCTGAGGCGGTGTAACGTAAATCAGATACGTTACGCTGCCGTGGAGCAACGTAATTGTATCTGAATCTGGCCCAGAATATACAATTTCCTTCCTTTATAGTACTCTGACTTAATATTAATATCTCAGTATATTGTAACTAAACACAAACATGAGCTAAAACAGGATTACAAATACAGTAGATGTAAACCATAATTGAATGACCTTTAGCTTGCTAAATTTTGTATCATACACAACTGCTGTTTTAAAAAAATATATACTTATTTGCATCTTGTCTTTGATTCATCTCAGTGATACTTATATCCTGAAGCTTCTTTGTAGCCACTTCATGTTGGCATATATGCACCCTCAGACCTCAAATCAGCCCTGATTCATGCACCCTAAGGTCAGCCCCAATTCATGCATGTTTAGACCTCAGCTAAGCCCCAATGCATGCCCCTAAACATCCCGAACCAAAATTAAAAAAAATATATGTGTGGGGGTCCCCCCCAAATTTTATACCAGGCCCTTCAGGTCTGGTATGGATTTTAAGGGGGACCCCACGTCAACATTAAAAAAATGGCATGGGGTTCCAAAAATCCATACCAGACCCTTATCCAAGCACGCAACCAGGCAGGCCACAGAAAAAGAGGGGGGATGAGAGAGAGCGCCCCCCTCCTGAACTGTACCAGGCCACATGCCCTCAACATGGGGAGGATATCCCCAGGTTGATGGGGACAAGGGCCTCATCCCCACAACCCTTGCCCGGTGGTTGTGGGGGTCTGTAGGTGGGGGTCTTATCGGAATCTGGAAGCCCCCTTTAACAAAGGGGACCCCCAGATCCCGGCCCCCCTATGTAAATTGGTAACGGGGTACATTGTACCTCTACCATTTCACAAAAAAAGTGTGGAATGACGCTCTCCCGCTGTGACAGCTCTTATATAGCTGAGGGCAGGGCCACCCGTCATGTGCGCAACAGGGAAATGCCAGGGTTACCCAGTGACATGTACAGGTGACCCCTCCCCCCCCTGATGCAACGCGGGTTTCCAGTTGCATCAGAGGGGGTCGGGTGCCTCCCATGGAGGCCCTTGTCTCCATCAACATGGGGCCATCCTCCCCATGTTGAGGGCATCTGGCCTGGTATGATTCAGGAGGGGGGCGCTCTCTCGTCCCCCCTCTTTTCCTGCGGCCTGCTAGGTTGCGTGCTGGGATAAGGGTCTGGTATGGATTTTTGGATGGAACCCCACGCCATTTTTTTTTATATTGGTGCGGGGTTCCCCTTAAAATCCATACCAGACCCAAAGGGCCTGGTAATGGACTGGGAGGGGAAAGCATGTTGTTTTTTTCAATTACTTTTATCTGTATCGCCGAGTCCCGACAATTCATTATAGCTGCAAGTAGTTTTAAATTACTTTTTTTCCTTTAGAAATTTAATTTTGTGCAGGGACTGTTCTAAATACAGGAAACATGCGCTTCTTTACAGGCATACTATAGACACCCCCCAGGTACGAAATTTAAAGGAATATTTCACTTCTATTGTTTCACTTTAAGCATTATTAAAATCACTGCTCCAGAAAAAACTTCAGTTTTTAAAACCTTTATTGCATTGATACAGTACATGTCCCCTGGGGCAGGACCCGGGTCCCCAAACACTTTTTATGACAATAACTTGCATATTAACCTTTAAAATTAGCACTTTTGATTTCTCTCATAGACTTTTAAAGGTTGTTCCGCAGGTTTTGAATTTGCTGCGAACACCCCAAATTGTTCGCTATTCGGCAAACAGGTGAACATCCGATGCTCGAGTCAAACTTATGTTCAACTCAAACATCGGACTCATCCCTATTTCACATTAGCCCAAAACACTTCCCTTTCAGACCTCAGATCATCCTCAAACACTGTACCTACAGAAACTTAGGGGTTGATTTACTAAAACTGAAGAGAGCAACATCTGTTACAGCTCGGGATAGAAACCAATCAGCTTCCATTTCATTTTTTTAATTAAACAAACTGAAGTTAGAAGCTGATTGGCTACCATGCATAGCTGCACCAGATTTTGTTCTCTCCGGTTTTAGTAAGTCAACCCCACAGGGTTTTATATATGTATGCTGCATGGGTAAAATAAGTGGGCAGGCTTTCGCACCCTGACGTCCTCAACCATCAGTGGGATTTTGCTTTTACTAATACCAGTGACATCAAATTGGTGGGTGGGTGGGCCAACACTAGAGTAGACTTTGTAGTTTGCAATCTAATGAGCTGTTAATTACAGCCAATGGCAGCATGTTAAAGAGTAAAAGGCAACATGTGTCCACCTGGTTATGAATGGTGGAGATTGCCATTGCCCGTGCTAACGTTTTTTTTAATTGCTCGTGTCCACAGTGCACTTCAAAAAACAGCCACTAGAATTAGTGACTTATGAAGGTCCTGGTGGGGGTTAAAGCTGGAACCACCAGCTTTCAGTAGGGAGGTGTGGGCAGGCAGAGCTGTGGAACCTCTATTTAGCCTCTCCTTACAGCAGTGGATCATTGACACTCCACTGATGATATCCAGATCCCCATGAGAAAAAGAATTGTAAAAAAATTAAGAACATGTGGGTTGTGGAAATGTTTATGATATGCTAGGTGGGGCACAACCATTATAAAGGTTGGCTGTGCCCCACTGAAACACGATACTAAATACAATAACAAGCATTTTTTTTTTTTTTATTGTTCCTGCAGATGAGTCCTGTTAGTGCTTTTATTTAGACTACTATAAAGATTCCAAATAAATAATTTTATAAATAATAATAATAATAATAATAATAATAATAATAATAAACAATATACTGTATATACATGATATACTGTATATACATTATATATATATTTCCTTCCCAAATCACCGTATTTATTGGTGAATAACACATGCTGGCATATAACACGCACCATAATTTTAAGAGGGAAGTTTAAGGAAAAACCTTACATTTTAAATGCCCATCAATGCAGCCTAATCAGTGTCCACCTGCAGCCTTGCCCATCAATCTGCAGCCTTGCCCATCCATCTGCAGTCTTGCCCATCCATCTGCAGCCTTGCCATCCATCTGCAGCCTTGTCGCCTTGCCATCTATCTGCAACCTTGCCGCCTTGTCATGGATCTGCAGCCTTGCTGCCTTGCCATACATCTGCAGCCTTGCCCCATCCATCTGCAGCCTTGCCATCCATCTGCTACCTTGCCATCCATCTGCAGCCTTGCCCCCATCCAGTGTCAATCTGTGCCCTTGAGGGAACGAGCGCCGCCGAGATACACAGAGCCGGATGTCCTGTGTATTCGGCTCCTCACAGCTCGTCTCGCACTCCCGACCCTTGGCCCTACTCCTATGATGGACATAACACCGGTCCAATGGTGGGAGGCGTGACTGCGAGCAGAGCTGAGTACACAGTACACTCGGCTCTGTCTATTTCGGCGGCACTCGTTCCCTCCAGAGCAGCCGATTTCCCCCTGATTTTAAGGGGAAAAAAGTGTGTGTTATACGCCAATAAATACAGTAATTCTCAATGATTTGATGATCTGGATGACAATTGCGTTCACCACTTAAGCATCAAAAACTCATGAACGCAATTTCATTTTTAGTGATCACAAACTTGTGAAAAAGATGTTGTCATTAGCAAAATGTGCCTTTTATCAACCTGACTTGATATTATCTTATTGTTATGCTAAAAATATACACACAACTTTTTTCCCTGCATGCATTGCAATGCAAAATGAAAAGGAGACTAAACCTCCCCACAGTAAAATTTGTATGTTCACTTTGAGCTTTACTATTCCACTATGTTACATTTTACTATTGTGATGGGCGAGCACTTTGGGCCGAGCATCAGTTTGGCTCTGAGCCGTGCCCATTCACCAAGCATCCGAATTTGCGAGGCGCTTGGCAGGTTGTTCACATGCCCACCAAGTGCCCCACAATGCTCTGCGTGCTTCACAGTGTATTATATGCATTATATGCCCTGACTGGCTGAAGCAATGCACCTGACCGCTGGTCAAATTCAAGGATTTGCACAATCAGAGCACAGTGAATAGTCCTTAAAGGATCACTAAAGGAAAAACAATTTTTTGCTGAAATGACTGTTTACAGGGTATAGAGACATAAAAGTTAACATATTCCTTTTAAAAATGATTAAAAATAGATTAAATTTAATCATATAATGTGCCTGTAGTTTCACTTTCGTTTTTAAACTGGTTTCATGTTTATGTGAAGTAAAGATACCCACAGAACAAAAACAAACAAATCCAGGGCAGTGTTTTGTTTTTAAAATGAATCTGATCGGTTCTGTTAAGTTTTAGACACACAGTAATGACAGCTTAGACCATCGTGAAAAGCTCCCAGTATGATGGTTATAAGGAGCCACACAACCAGGAAGTGTGGAGATCAGAGCAGTTTTACAGCAACATCAAAGCAAAAACGAGCAATGAGGACATGAAACCAGTACTGCAGTAAGGTAAAGGAAGCTATTTAGCTAAAAAAAAAATTCCTTTAGTGACCCTTTAACAAAGGATGAGTCACCAGCTGAAAGCTGGCTTCCCTGCTGACAGCTGAATGGAAAAAAAAAACATTGCCAGCAATACAAAAATGTGAAAAAAACAGGGCATGGGAGTCCCACCCCAAACCTCACCAGGTCCTTTGAACCCTACATCAAAATTTTAAAGTAAAATACCATGTCCCCCCCCCCCCATAATCCCTATCAGGCCCTTAGGTTTGGTGTAGATTTTAAGGGGAACCATGCCATTTTTTTAAATGTTGTGGCTTCCCCCCAAAATCCATACCGGACCCTTACCAAAGCATACAGCCCAGCAAGCCAGGAAAGGGGTGGGCAAGCGAGATTTTGGGGGCCTGTGAGCAGAGGGATTATCAGAATCTGGAAGCCCCCTTTAACAAGGGGGCCCCCAGATACAACCATTCCCATGTGAATGACTAGGGGTACATTTTACCCCTACTCATTCATCAAAAAGGTGTAAAAAAATGTTTTAGACAATTCCTTTATTAAAAAAAAACAATGTCCCCTGATGTAGATCCATCGTCAATCCCATGGGGGCGGGATCTGGGAGCCCCCTTGTTAAAGGGGGCTCCAAGGTTTCCATAAGCCCCCTGCCCGCAGACCACCACAACCACTTTCCAGGGTTGTGGCGAAGAGGCTCTTGTCCTCATCAACATGGGAACAAGGTGGTGGGGGGCAGAGTCCCCCTTGCCCCAAAGCACCCCTCCATATTAAGGGCATGTAGCCTGGTATGGCTAAGGAGAGGGGACACTCCCTCACCCCCCCCCCTGCCAGGCTGCAGCTTGGATAAGCATCTGGTATGGATTTTGGGGGAAACCCACAACATTTTTTTTATTTTGGCATGAGGTTTCTCTTACATAAGGGTCTGGTATGGATTTTGGGAGGAACCCCACACATTTTTTTTATTTTGGCATGAGGTTCCTCTTACAATCCATACCAGACGCAAAGGACCTGGTATGGAATGGGGGAGTTCTCATTCCATTTTCCACATATTTCTACTTCTGGCAGCCAGGAAAACCAATTTAATTTTTTTTTCTTTATATATATGTCAGATTTGCTGCAGCAGGTTCTTTGCATGGTACAGATGTGCCACTTTACAGGCAGACTAAGGGAACCCCCAACACATTTTTTTTATTTTTATTGTTTAACTATAAGCATCATCAAAATCACTGCTCCTTTAAAGAAAATATAAAAAAATATTTTTGTTGCATTGATACATGTCCCCCAGGCAGTACCCAGGCCCCCATGCCCTTTTTATGGCCAATAACTTGCATATAAGCCTCCAAAATTGGGACTTTTGATTTTTCAAGTTCAAGTCCCATAGACTTTTATAGGGTTCATGTTTCGGGTCTTAACTTTTTCCATGTTTGGGAGTTCTGGTGTGAACCGAAATGGGGGGGGGGGGAGTGTTTGGACCATTACTAAACATAAAAGTCACACTTGTGTCATTTTAATGAACAGACTTTGTTAATTATATTATATTATGTGGTAAAAACTATTGTTTCCAGTAAAAAACAAGGAAATAAACATATATGTATACCATGTTGCTACCAAAATACCAAATCTCTATCTGTCCCAAAAAAAATGTTTTTTAATATGCTAGGGCAGATTACAACACCTAAAAGACACTAGAGAAGACCCCCGGAGAGCGGAAGAGAACCAGACGGCAGTGAAGAAGAAGGCCCCCCCTTGTAAAAGAGCTAAAGAAGAGAGGGGGGGCCCCCGGAGCTGACTAATAAATTACTTTAAAAACCCTGTGTCGTGTGTTTATTTACTTTTACACTTTGCCTCCAGGTGAATGGGTAGGGGTACGATGTACCCCAAATTCATTCACCTAGGGTGGGGGGCCGGTATCTGGGGCCCCCTTATTAAAGGGGGCTCCCAGATTCTGATAAGCCCCCCGCCTGCAGACCCCGACAACCAACGGCCAGGGTTGTCGGGAAGAGGCCCTGTCCTTATCAACATGGGGACAGGGTGCTCTGGGGTGGGGGGGCCGCAGTGCGCCCCCTGCCCCAGAGCACCCAACCCCCCATGTTGAGGGCATGCGGCCTGGTACGGCTCAGGAGGGGGGCGCTCGCTCGTCCCCACTCCTTTCCTGACCGGTGGGCAGCGTGCTTTGGATACGGGTGTGGTATGGATTGTGGGGGGACCCCCACGCCGGTTTTTCGGAGTAGGGTGGGGTCTCCTTACAACCCATACCAGACCTAAGGGCCTGGTATGCTCCTGGGGGGGAACCCATGCCGGTTTTTTATTTACAATTTGGCATGGAATTCCCTCTCAGGATTCATACCAAACGCCGCAGCTAGAATTGGCGGGAATCCAAGTCGGATCCCCGTCGCTTCTATGACGGCTTTGTCTCCATCGCGGCAAGCCAGCTCGGCGCTGGCTCCCGCGATGGGGCTCGTAGGTGGTCAATCTCGCCGAGAAAGGGAGCGAGATTGACACAATATCGCGGACACCTACTGTATGTGCAAAACCAATAGGAAACGTAAAAAATGCTCAGGCAGTCAAGGGGATTTAGAGAGAAAAAGACTTGGGGACATAAATGGTTAACAGTGCTGGAATTTTAACAAAATAGGTCTATTCTTATTTTGTAAAAAGCAGTCAGAGTTTTTCATACGCCAACTATGAAATACAAAGAAAGCTTATATCGCACAAAACTAACAATATTTATCAACAAGTGCAATGGTTGGCTGAGGCCCTGCAATCCAAAACCCAGTGTTTTTTATTCAGTAAAGAGTCCCTGAAGTTATCTTCCAATGCTCATGTAGGCAGCTCTTTTGTTAAAATATTAAATTGCAGTCATTAAATGACAGGCATCTTTAAAGCACCCAACTACTACTTTAAACTGACATCTAAAACAAAGTGGAAAGTCTTTTTTTACAGCAAATCCAAACTTTTATATAAAAAATCCTAGTTGCTGACAATGCGAAGGATAAATGGCACATTTGCAATTGTTTTGTCTGATGCCTGACCTTTAGGTAAATATAGTCAGTGTCTAAAGACATGCAAACAATTTAGCTTTCTGACAAAATCCGACAAAATGTTTATTTTTGCAAAAGGTCACTTTTCTGCCATACTCACCAATTAATAGAAAAAACACACAAGTAGATTTAGATAAATCATGCAACGTCATTGCGTATTTATATATACTCAAAAAGACTTGAGATTTTTGTCATTTTGCAGTATATATAAATAGGCACTGGACTGGATTCTGCACACTTGGATACCTTTTTGTAATTACTGCTCCACTTCACATACTTATTAGCTTTTGATTAATTTGCAATAGATAAATAAAAATGTAAATGCTGAGTGGTAATTACAATGAGTACAGAGGTCACAGTGAATGATAGCACTTGTATTTGCTGAACCATCCTTTCAGAACCAGTAGTAATATGCCCATTTATTAAATAAGGCCTGCTGCATCTTAACAGGGATTGCTTTATTGCAACCATTTCCTTTGAGTGTTCATTGAATAGATCACAACACAGATCTAAGTCATGGGAGCTCACCCTGTGGTCCTCCAGCTGTTGCAGAACTACAAGTCCCATCATGCCTTTGAAAAACATGCTTGTAATTGTCAGCCTTGCAATGCCTCATGGGACTTGTAGTTTTGCAACAGCTGGAGAGCCGCATTTTGAGCATCCATGATCTAAGTGATCAACCCTGACTGGTTGCTCCATGTTCAATAAAATGTTTCCCCTGACCTTCAATTTTTTCTTGTTTGTAGTATAATGAAAAACTATAACTGCTACTTTGACTGCTGGAGGATTCTTTCACCATTGCAAGCATATACCGTATTTTCCGGCGTATAAGACGACCTTTTGGATGCAAAAAAATGCATCCAAAGTCGGGGGTCGTCTTATACGCTGGTGACAGTCTCCGTCAGGCTGCGGGCATCCATGATTTAAAAGCCGCGCCTCCTCCTCAGACAGTTCCGTGATAGGCGGAACGCAAATTTTCCCAGCAGGGCCTCTGTTCAGTGTTCCGCCTATCACGGATGCCTTCTCATCCTCGGACGAGAGGACATCCGCGATAGGCGGAACACTGAACAGAGGCACTGCTGGGAAAATTTGTGTTCTGCCTATCACGGAACAGTCTGAGGAAAAGGCGCGGCTTTTGAATCATGGATGCCCGCAGCCTGGAAGCCAGAATCTGCAACAAAATAAGGTAGGGAGATCGTCTTGGCCGGCACAGTGGGGGAAAGTGATGGCACAGTGGGGGAAAGTGATGGCACAGTGAAGGCAAGAGATGGCACAGTGGAGGCATGTGATGGCCCAGTGGAAGCAAGTGATGGCACAGTGGTGCCAAGTGATGGCACAGTGAGGGCAAGTGATGGAACAGTGGAGGCATGTGATGGCACAGTGGAGGCATGTAATGTAATGTAATGGCACAGTGGAGACATGTAATGTAATGTAATGGCACAGTGGAGGCATGTAATGTAATGTAATGGCACAGTGAGATTTGAAAAAAGCCTGTTTCTGTCAGCGGTTGTTCCTGTCAGTGGTTGTTCCGGCTACCCCTCAGCTTCCAGAAAGACTAGTAAGAAGGGGGTAGTCTTATATGGCGAGTATATCCCAAAACCAACATTTTTCCTGGAAAAATAGTCTTATACGCCGGCATACGGTACCACCTTTCATGTTTGACCACTTTGAGACGTTTTTTTTGTTTAGAAACTTTTTTATTGGGTACAAAAAGGTGGTACAAAACAAGATATTACATATTAAGAAAAATGCAATATAGGACAATTACAGCTATGTATACTGAAACTGATAGAGGTACATTGCAATGATTGACTAATATACAATCAATGGTGTCATTGAAATAGATAAGCAACTGTTGTACATTAATTACCTTTAATGAAAATGTTTATTTATTAGGGGTTTAAAACTTGTTTAGAGTGTACAAACCAAAAGGGTCCCATTTCTTATATAAATGATTTGTATTATGTAAAATATAAAATATATTTTCCATGTGGTTAATGTTATTTATTCTTACTTTCAGTTGGGCTAGTGGTACTGATGGAGATTTCCAGTGGTAGGCGATTAGCCAGTGTAGGGAAACACATATTGTGCGGATCAGTCTCATGTGGTGGAGGTACGATCCTATAATAGTCTTATAATATTGTCTGAAATTTTCTGATTGTTTCCATATTTGTGATATTGTCTCACATTCCCCAAAAATGTGTGAGAATGAACCTGTAGAGATGCAACCTCAGTACCTCAGACATGTTTTAGAAGGGAAAATGATGTGAAGTTTTGCCTGTGTATAATACCATCGTATAATACCACTTTATTGCTGAGAGTTTTGCACAGCAGATCAGGTCAATAAAAAAAAAAAAAACTGTTCACTCCTCATCCTCAGCAGTTTCCAGTTTCCATTCCATTCCCTACCCAGTGCCAGCATTACTACAGTCTCTCTGCACACCTGTTTGCACCTCTTTCTCCATTGTCTTCATTAGCTTTTATTACAGATCCCCCAAACTATTTGCAGTAGATTCTGTAACAAAGTCTCCCGCTGTCCATACTGTCTTCTCTGGCAGCTCACCCCCTACTGTGCATATTCTGTTTCCTCCTCTTCCATTCATGTTAGATTATCTGGCAGTTGTCACCTTACTGTCCACAGTACCTTCTGTTACAGGTCTTCCCTTACAGTCCGCACTACACTCCGATCATGTCTGCACTTGTTCACACTTTTTAAAACCCTATGTCTTGTACAGTACCTCAAGTCTGATCTCTCTGACTGATGCCTCCTACCTGGTTTTGTGTTTCAATTCTGTTTCAGTTTTCTTGACATCCCATGGTCTCCATTTTCCACATCGCTGTCTTTGCCTTATCTTGTCTCCAAACTTAGTTCCCACTATTGGTTGCCATAGGAAGGGATGAGCTTCGTATTCGAGTCAAACTCATGTTTGACTCGAACATCGTATGTTCGATCGTTTGTTGAATTACGAAAGTTTTGGGGCGTTCGCGCCAAATTTAAGTTGCGTTTCACGGCCCATAATTCACTGCGGCATCGCAGTGCATTGCTGGCTGATGATTGGCCAAGCATGCACTATGACCCGCATGCTTGGCCAATCACAGCTTGCAAAAAACAGAGAGTCATAGTTGTCCAAAGCCAGGGTGGCTTTGGCCAATTATGGCTCAGGGGGTTTAGTACACGCCCCACACTATAAAAGGCCGCCTGCAGGTCGGCCTTGTGTAGTGTGTTGCAGTGGTTAAAAGAGAGAAGACAGAGAGAGAGAGAGAGAGAGAGAGAGAGAGAGTGTCATTTTTAGTAGGTAGATAGAGAAGGCAGGCAGGCTAGTCAGTTAAAGTTACAGTGTGTAGAGGATATATATGCATCCCAGGTGTTGTATATATATTTATACACTGTATAGTTTAGCTAGAACAGCTCTTCCTAATTTACTGGCAGGCAGGTGATTGTGCTAGCTGCAGTATTCTCACGTGGTGTATTGCCCTTGTCCTCTGCAGTGTGCACCATAAAGCTACGTGGTGTGTGTACTGCCTTTGTCCTCTGTAGTTTGCACCTAAAGCTACTTGGTGTGTACTGCCCGTGTCCTCTGAAGTTTGCACCTAAAGCTACGTGGTGTGTACTGCCCATGTCCTCTGCAGTTTGCACCTAAAGCTACGTAGTGTGTGTACTGCCTTTGTCCTCTGCAGTTTGCACCTAAAGCTACTTGGTGTGTACTGCCCGTGTCCTCTGCAGATTGCACCTAAAGCTACGTAGTGTGTACTGCCCGTGTCCTCTGCAGTGTGCACCTAAAGCTACGTGGTGTGTCTACTGTCTGTGTCTGTGCTATTTTTCTCAATGATTTTCATCCATATTGCAGGGACCAGACATTACATTAAAGCCGCAAGCAGTTTTAAATTACTTTTCTCTTATAGTAATCTCATTTTGTGCAGGGACAGTTCTAAACACGTGCCACTTCACAGGCATACTATAGACACCCAGCAGGAACGATATTTAAAGGATTTTTCTAATATATATTTTTTTTATTTAAGCATCATTAAAATCACTGCTCCAGAAAAAACTACAATTTTTAAAACTTTTTTCCATTGATACATGTTCCCTGGGGCAAGACCCGGGTTCTCAAAGACATTTTCACAGGCATACTATAGACACCCAGCAGGTACAATATTTAAAGGAATTTTTCATTTTATTTTTTTAATTTAAGCATCATTAAAATCACTGCTCCAGAAAAAACGACCGTTTTTAAAACTTTTTTTCCATTGATACATGTTCCCTGGGGCAAGACCCGGGTTCTCAAAGACGTTTCACTACAATAACTTGCATATTAGGCTTTAAAATTAGCACTTTTGAATTCGAACGTTCAAGTCCAAATAGACGTCAATAGGGTTCTAAATATTCGCGCGAACGGTCGTTCCGTTCAAAGGTTTTGTTGCGAACCGAACGGGGGGGTGTTCGGCTCATCCATAGCCATAGGGGAGACAAGTTTTCAAACAAATTCTATTTTGATAAAATATGAGTCCTGCCTGTGCTAAGACATTTCCTTTTGCAATTATGCTTTAGCTCCATTTACTAAGCTCATCCCCTTTGCTGTATATATGTCATGGTCCTTTTAAAGGGCTACACCACTACTTCACACTTATGGAGAATGTAATATAAACAAGTTCATACATGACCATTTAAAGCATAACTAGATTCAGATATAATTGTTCATGTTATGTGCATGCAGACTAGGTAATGCATAACATGTAAAGAAATTATAACCTCTAAAAGGAAATACGATACCTTTCCTGACAATTCCTCCATCTACCATACTTCCCAGAATGGCTGGTGGAATATTTGTTTAGCTCTCATTCAGGATCAGTACCTGCTTCATGATCACTTCACCACTCATTGGGCCAGATCCTCAAAAGAGATACTCCGACTTAAGTGCTGTTCAGTCTGTGTGTAACTTTGGAAACGATCCTCAAAAGGCTTTTTCCAAAGTTACACAGAAGATCCGGCATGTGTAATTGATTTACACTGCCTAATTTTAGGATGCAGTACCGCATCCGCCGCTGGGGGCATTTCGAGTCGAAATGCCGTTGCTAGTATGCAAATTAGCACTTAAGGCGATCCACAAAGCTTTCTAGCTTCTTTTTTGCGCCGTAAGTGTTATTTTGCAAGTGTAAAATTAGGGCTCGTTTTACAAAGTGTAAAGTTAGTCACACCTTGTAAAGGCCCATTGCAGCGACGGCATTTGGTATGCTTTCCCGAGGGAGAACTCCACGTCAATTTGTAAAAAACAAAACCGGCATGGGTTCCCCCCCAGGAGCATACCAGGCCCTTAGGTCTGGTATGGGTTGTAAGGGGACCCCCCCTACGCCGAAAAATTGACGTAGGGGGTCCCCCTACAATCCATACCAGACCCGTATCCAAAGCACGCTACCCGGCCGGCCAGGAAGGGAGTGGGGACGAGCGAGCGCCCCCCCCCCCTCCTGAGCCGTGCCAGGCCGCGTGCCCTCAACATGGGGGGGTTGGGTGCTCTGGGGCAGGGGGGCGCACTGCGGGCCCCCCCACCCCAGAGCACCCTGTCCCCATGTTGATGAGGACAGGACCTCTTCCCGACAACCCTTGCCGTTGGTTGTCGGGGTCTGCGGGCGGAGGCTTATCGGAATCTGGGAGTCCCCTTTAATAAGGGGGCCCCCAGATACCGGCCCCCCACCCTAAGTGAATGGATATGGGGTACATCGTACCCCTATCCATTCACCTGGAGGCAAAAAGTAAAAGTTAATAAACACACAACACAAGGCTTTTTAAAATATTTTATTATTCTGCTCCGGACGCCCCCCCTGTCTTCGTTATTAGCTCAATTACCAGGGGGGGCTTCTTCTTCCGCTCTCCGGGGGTCTTCTTCCGCTCTCCGGGGGTCTTCCGCTCTCCGGGGGGGCTTCTCCGGACTCCGGGGGGGCTTCTCCGGACTCCGGGGGGCTTCTTCCATCTTCTCCCCTCTTCCGCTCTTGACTCGGCGAACCCCGGTTCTTCTGCAGCTCTCCGGTGCCTTCTTCTTCAGCGCTGGCTGCCTGCTATGTTTGTGTGTTAGCTCGATTTCAAACAGGCAGCCGGCGCGGTCTTCTGTGGCGTCAGGGTCTTCTGGTCTTCTGTTCTTCCGATGTTGTCTCGTCGCCTGTTGTCGCTGTAATGATGGAAGCGCGCCTTGCATCACATTTATATAGGCATCACCGTCCCATCATGCTCCGGTAGGTACCCACGTGGTGGGTGCACGTGGGTAGGCACCCACCACGTGGGTACCTACCGGAGCATGATGGGACGGTGATGCCTATATAAATGTGATGCAAGGCGCGCTTCCATCATTACAGCGACAACAGGCGACGAGACAACATCGGAAGAACAGAAGACCAGAAGACCCTGACGTCACAGAAGACCGCGCCGGCTGCCTGTTTGAAATCGAGCTAACACACAAACATAGCAGGCAGCCAGCGCTGAAGAAGAAGGCACCGGAGAGCTGCAGAAGAACCGGGGTTCGCCGAGTCAAGAGCGGAAGAGGGGAGAAGATGGAAGAAGCCCCCCGGAGTCCGGAGAAGCCCCCCCGGAGAGCGGAAGACCCCCGGAGAGTGGAAGAAGACCCCCGGAGAGCGGAAGAAGAAGCCCCCCCTGGTAATTGAGCTAATAACGAAGACAGGGGGGGCGTCCGGAGCAGAATAATAAAATATTTTAAAAAGCCTTGTGTTGTGTGTTTATTAACTTTTACTTTTTGCCTCCAGGTGAATGGATAGGGGTACGATGTACCCCATATCCATTCACTTAGGGTGGGGGGCCGGTATCTGGGGGCCCCCTTATTAAAGGGGACTCCCAGATTCCGATAAGCCTCCGCCCGCAGACCCCGACAACCAATGGCAAGGGTTGTCGGGAAGAGGTCCTGTCCTCATCAACATGGGGACAGGGTGCTCTGGGGTGGGGGGGCCCGCAGTGCGCCCCCCTGCCCCAGAGCACCCAACCCCCCCATGTTGAGGGCACGCGGCCTGGCACGGCTCAGGAGGGGGGGGGGGCGCTCGCTCGTCCCCACTCCCTTCCTGGCCGGCCGGGTACCGTGCTTTGGATACGGGTCTGGTATGGATTGTAGGGGGACCCCCTACGTCAATTTTTCGGCGTGGGGGGGTCTCCTTACAACCCATGCCAGACCTAAGGACCTGGTATGCTCCTGGGGGGGGAACCCATGCCGGTTTTTTCTTTGAAAATTGGCATGGAGTTCTCCCTCAGGAATGCATGCCGCTGTCATTTTTTTTTTCCCCGACGCAACTTTAAGCCGTCGCGATCCTCAAAACTCGGCGTAACGTAACTTCGCGCATGCGCAGTACGGCCGACGCGCATGCGCAGTACGGCCGGCGCGGGAGCGCGCCTCATTTAAATGGGACTCGCCCCATTTGAATAGGAACGCCTTGCGCCGGCGGAATTTTAGTTACACAGCCTGAAATTTCTAGATAAGTGCTTTGTGGATCAGGCACTTAGGTAGAAACTTTAAGCCAGTGTAACTTAAATAGGATTTTTTAAGTTACGTCAGGTTTTTGTGGATCTGGCCCATTATGTCTTCCTTCCTTCCCAAGCCACTATCCTCCTCCTTACCTCTTACCCAATACTAGCTAAAGTTGGGTCCTACTCAGCCTTCTTCTAACCACAATCATCTTCTCCTTCCCTCTAACCATGATAAGTTGTTGGTCTGCCTACCTCTCATCTTATCACTCCAGCCATTATTAGATTCCACTCTGCCTCTTGTATACCTTCCTCATTAGAATCTGCATTACATTTTGTCCCAGTACAATATCAGCTTTGCACCATCATTTGTCACACCTGTTTCACCTCAATAACAGTCAACTCCAGCTTTATCTCTTCTTTTGCTTGTCTGTTATCAGGTCCTAACCTAGCCATTAACATCCTCAATTCTGACACCCTCAATCATGCTCAGACTCTTTATTCCTATAGCAGTCCATGATCAGTTTATACCTCACAACGAATATATAATTGTCTATAATCAGGGCTTTTTTCTCAAACAATAGGTGCTGGAACTCAACCACGACCCCCCCAAAACCCCATCCCCCACACGCACCCTCCAAATCACATCAAATAGTGGGTGTGGTCAGATTTCATCAACAGTAGAAGGGTCTTAAAGGGGCAATTAAATACCAGGATTGCATTACATACAGAGTGCAGAGTTCAGGGGGGTTACACACAGAGTGCAGAGCTGTCACCTGTAAACACAGAAACCAGACTACTGTGTTTACAAGTTATTGTATTGAGCAGGCACCAAAGAATATGAACCAGAAGAGGTGGTTCTGAGTTCCACCAAGTTCCATCTGAAAAAAAGCCCTGTCTATAATTATTTCATAATCTTCTTCCCTTTATTCTTGGCTGTTGTGCCTTTCACTCCTCCACACCTTTGTTCTGCCCACCCCCTCCTATGATCAGCTTATTTGTCTATTATATTCCACTTGATCTTCAAGTTTACATGTATCTTGTTCTATGCTCCTCTCCTACTGCTATTCCACCTCCTCTTTCTTCCTTTAGGCCCCGTACACACGAGAGGATCGATCCGCTGGAATTGATCCGTGGACCGGTTTCAGCGGATAGATCCCCTGGTGTGTACGATCCAGCGGATCTTTTTCCGCAGATTTTTGTCCCCGGAGATGGATTTCCAGCGGATCAAAATTTCTTGACATGCTAAGAAATTGATCCGCTGGAATCCAGTCCAACGGATTGATCCGCTGGTCTGTACAGACTCACCGGATCAATCCGTCCGAATCCATCCCCCGCATGCGTCGTAATGATTCGACGCATGCGTGGAAGTCCTTATATCACAGCGTCGTGCACGTCGCCGCGTCATCATCGCGGCGACGGCGCGACACGTCACCGCGGACGGAATTCCGCGGGGATTTTGATCTCATGGTTAGTACAACCATGAGATCAAAATCCGCCAGAGGACTTATCCGTGGAAACGGTCCCCCGGACCGTTTCCGCGGATCGATCCTCTCGTGTGTACTAGGCCTTAGAGTTCATGACCAGATCTTCCTTATCTCTAGCTCTTAAGATCAGTTTATGATCTGTCTACCTCAGTGATCAGTTCAAATTACATTGGACACTTGCCAAATATCACCTGTTCAATTGAAGTATTCCCACTTGCTAATCATTGACTAAAAATTCATATACAATATTAAGTGTCCATTACGTTACAATTACTTATTAAGATACAGAGCGAACCATAATATACAACATGGAATGTTTATCAATAATCTGTTAAGATTGAATTCTACATAAGAACATGTC
This sequence comes from Rana temporaria, assembly GCF_905171775.1. Lineage (NCBI taxonomy): Eukaryota > Metazoa > Chordata > Amphibia > Anura > Ranidae > Rana > Rana temporaria. The sequence goes on from NC_053497.1 coordinate 96,193,249, forward strand.
TATGATAGTTGAAATGAGCTTCTGTAACACTTAGCTGTCACTTAAAATGCAGTGGACTCTTAAAACCACCCAAAAAAGAAAATCACCTTCCCTATTGCCTTTAATGTATTAGCTTAACTCCAGTATGTCCATCTTTTACATTTGTACTGATTTCTCTTCCATACTGAAAATGCTTACTCTGATATTACTGCACACTGTGAGCTTCTCATATTTTGCATAATAATCTGCAGCAATTCTAATAGTGCCCCCCCTCAATTTCTAGTTGGAGGATGTGCAACATCATCTAGTCCTTTCTTTCCAGCCTTACTGTACCTTGCATTCCCCCATCATGTATTTAATTGCAGTGTCAGGTCACCTGTGGCCAGGTAACAAATGCACCCCGATGGAGACAGGGGTGCACCGCAAGGTAGTGAACCCAATAGCAGACTGCTGCGGACGGACAGGAAACGCGAACCCAAGATTCCCCAGGGAGCAGCGCTAAAATTAGTGGCATTTTACTGTCAACGCCCGCCCACTCCAGTCTGTAAGCAGCGTAAAACATACACAGGCACTGTGGGGAACCAGTCAGCACTGAAAGAAGCCAGCTGAAGCAAGGAATTAGGTAAAGTTGGATACACACACACATCAAATTTCAATTTAGCAGGAATCGGCCCAATTTTGATCTCTGTGTAGCCCTCCCTGTTAGAAGCCAATCATTAGACCACCTTAGTATATTCATGCCATCCCACATACTGACTCCTACCACCTTGACCACTTCAAATCACTGAAGTGGTCATGGTGGTTAGAGTGTTACTTTTATATCTCTCAGAAGAAGTAAACCTGTGTATACTGATTCTATTTCATTAAATAATCCTCTAATTATATTAAATTGGTGGGGGTGCTCCCTGTATACACTAGCCTGTCTACATAACCTAGCCTCTCGGTATACCCTAGCCCCTTGGTATAGGGGTGGGGCTGAAGGAGGGATCAGGGGCGGGAACAGGGGTGGGGCTGAAGGAGGGATCAGGGGCGGGAACATGGGTGGGGCTACAGGGGCCCCGTCAGGTAGGCTGTACGGGGCCCCATGATTTCTATCAGCAGCCCTGGTCATACGCATCGCTGGATTGAGAATCAAGCTCAGGTAATTATAAGGGAAGCTGGAGGGGGGGGGGGGGGCTCTGCACTGAGAAAGCGTTTTACCTTAACACACTGAATGCATTAGAGCAAAAAAAGTCAGCCTTTAGATCTATTTTAGAATTCAGCAAGATGTGGGATGAGCCTTATATTAATTAATTAACATTTGGCTTGTATATCTCTGCAAAAATTACATGCAGTTTTGGGATGTGAAATACACTTCTGTGTATTTGAAATCAGCGAGGGCATTAAAAAAGCTAAATTAGTACATGACACATTCATACCTCTGGTCATACCTCTGGTCCACTGTTTTTTTGGGATAGTTGCCCTTTGATGGAGTCTAAAAAAACACTTTCCTCACATTTATTAGCTAGAATCATAGTTTATATCGTTGCTTTCATGTAAATGTTTGCATCAACTTTGTGAGCAGCTAATATACAGCAAAAACATTAATTACATCTTTCTAAATATATCCCACTTAATCAGATTTTTGTGTAGCCAAGCTAATTATCCCACTTCATTCCAACAAAATAAATTAGTAAACTTTGCAAATGACATGCTACAATCATTATTTAAAATATTTGGAATAAAGTAAAAGTGTAATTGCATACTATAGTGGCAAGAGTATTATGACATTAGGTGTATTTAGTAAGAAGAGGTCTTTGATGCCTTATTAATTTGTCTTTGTAAAATAAAATCATTTGTAATATGTCACTAGTTATGCGTTCTTTTTACCATTATTCTTTCTCCAGTGGCAAATAAAATGGTATCACCATTGCAACCCCAAGCAAATGATAAATAATGTATGTCTCTAAAGTTATACACATCTGCACATGGCAAATAGAAGTGAGAATTCTTTTAATGTTAGTATGACAAGCCTACTGCACAGTATGTAAAACATTGATTACTAGTGTTTTCTTCTACATTCCCAAGTTATAAACCCAGTTCTCCCCTGAACCTCATCTGTTATAATTACCACTCCAAAAACTAAAAATAACTACCAACAAACTGAATGAATGTCAAGGACCAAATATGTGTTACAGAACCAATTCCAGACAATCCTGCACCACATCCCAGAAACAAGTAATAAAAAATAGATGACTGTCCCGAGGGGCAGTCATGAAAAGGTGGAGGGACTTTTAGAGTCGGTTCACACTGCAGTGGCACGACTTCGGGGACGACTCTGCAAGTCGTCCTGAGGACGACTTCAGAGGCGATTTGCAAAATGACTTCTGTATAGAAGTCAATGCAGGTCGCCCCGAGCCGCCCCCGAAGTCGAACAAGAACCTTTTTCTAAGTCGGAGCGACTTGCGTCACTCCTATTAGAACGGTTCCATTGCATTCAATGGGACGTGACTCGCCTGTCGTGTCGCCCCAGTGTGAACCGGGTCTTAAGGTGCCTACTCATCCAATAAATTAAACACAAACAATTATAAAGACATTAATGTTTATTCTAGTATATTGACTACCAGCCATGCAACAACCCATAAAAATTCATATGTACACAAATTTAAATTTAAAATCAACATACATCCACAAACAAAATATATACAGCCCCTTTTTGCAGCATAGTTCCCTATCCACAGTAATAATATGACATACAATTATTAAGCATTTGTAGGGATAGATTATTCACACATATACACCTAACCATCTGGTTTTATGAAACATAGATCAGTACAATATTGAACTGTGAAGAACTGCAATCACTCAACGCATTTAACTGGTATGCTTCTTCAGGAGAGGGGGGTTCTAAATGACACACAAAAAATACAAACAGAGAAAAGATTCAATGTATAGTAAACAAGAATCATATACAGTGGAAATGTTGCTCTGCTAGCTAGGCATACTTTATTAACTCTGGATTAGTTGATTGGCAAGTAACCACCCACACCCCAAACAGTATGAAATTAAAACCATCTTTATGGGGAGGCACATTTTCAGGGGGGCACATATGCTGCTGAAGTTCTTTCTTTAAGTGGGTGTTATTTATTTAAGTGGGAGCACTTCAGGCTCTACACTTCAGCGATTGCATGAAGGGAAAGTACACAGGAAAATACTTTGAAAAACACTGAACAGAACGCAGGTGACCTTGTTTACCCCCTCAGCTCTCCATCTACTCTGTAACATGTGCTTTCTACCACTCCTTCTGACAGTTGTGTCCTCGCTCCTTTAACTCTCTTTCCTTCACCCATCTTCTCCACCCCACAGCTTATATATAACTCCCTCACTTCTGTCCTCTTCTTATTACTGCACTCACCTCGTAAAATCTTCAGGACACTGGGGCATGTCTCTTCATATAAATCACACTCCCACATTACCTTTCTCACCCTTCTGCTTTTCCTAACCTCTGGAGATATATCCCCAAACCCTGGGCTTCCATCATTTAACTGTACTCATTGCACCCACCATCCTACATCCTTTGGCAGCAGATGAAAGTCACACAATTTAGTTTCCATTCCTCTTCTTCCCAAGATCAGACTCCTCTTCTTTTGTACCCCTTTAAAAACCTGCTCTGTCTGTAACCAACTCATCTCTTCCACAACCTCTTTATCGCTATCCCATTTAATCGACTCGCCATTGCTGAAACCTGACTTCATGAATTTGACACTGCTTCTCCTATTGCCCTTTCCCATGGTAGCCTTCTCTGGACTCACTCCCCCAGACCCAGTAGATAGAAGTAAGGGGAAGTGGCAATGCTTCTAGCCCTGCATAGCTCTTTTAGGGTATTTTACCCACCTCCCACTCTGTCACTTTGAATTGATCTTTTCTCTCCAGTTTCTCCAAGAATTGCTGTACACTACCGTCCCCCTGGACTGGTATTAGTCTTTCTTAATGACTTCTCTGTTTGGCTACCCTACTTTCTCTTTTTTTCTAATCCTCACGCTCACTTCCCACACTCATTCTTGGTGACTTCAACATCCCTGTTAATACTAACACTCCTGCTACTTCTAAACTTCTCAGTCTAACCTCCTCCTTTGACATGAAGCAATATATACATGCTTCTAATCACTCTGACGGCAACACCCGTGACCTTGTTTACTCCCACTTATGCACTCTTCTCCTGTGCAACCTCTCTAACCATCCTTTCCCTCTCTCTGATCACCAAGTTATTTGTTTCATTCTCACTTCCACCTCCGCTCCCTCCAACCACCTAGCAATTACCCGCAGAAACTTTTGCCACCTCAATCCCTCTCTTCTTTATTTTGCTACTGACCAGCTCATCTATGACAAAATCTCACCCTTGTCCCACCCCAACCTAGCCACTTCTGTCAAAAAAACTTCACTGTCATCCTCCCTGGACACACTGGCCCCACCCACTCCATTCAGAATTAGGCCGCAACCCCCTCTTGGCAAACATATGACTCTAGAAGTCTGAAAAATCTAGCTTCATTCTTGAGCACCTGTGGCGTAAGACTAAGTCTCAGAAAACTTTCAACCAATATCAATCTGTCCTCCAAAAATACAATTCCTGCCTCGTCACTGCCAAACAGACCTAATTTATCACTTTCATTAACAACTTATCATCCCATCCCCATCAACTCTTCTTTACCTTTAACTCTCTACTTCATTCTCCTCTACCTCCACCCACTAACTCACTTACTGCCCAGGAGATCACTAATCACTTCAAAAATAAGATTGATACAATTTGAGAGGAGATCTCCACTGCACAGATACCTTCCTTACTTAACACTCCTTGTTCACAGATACAATCATTACTTCCCTCATTCAACCCCGCCACGATAGACAAGGTTGCTAAACTTTTTTCCAACGTCCACCTAACCACCTGCCCCCTGGATCCTCTTTCTTCGCAAATGCTACAGTCACTCTCTAACTCACATCTTCAAGCTCTTCTGGCATATTCTTCAACTCTCTAAAACATGCACTAGTTACCCCTATATTTAAAAAGCCCTCACTGGATCCCACCAATCTTAACAACCTATGCCCCAACTCCCTGCTCCCCTTTTTATCCAAACTCATTGAATGGCTAGTCTACAAGCAACTGAGTGACCACCTCACTGAGAATAACCTTCTTTGAACCCCTTTAGTCTGCATTTTGCCCTCAATACTCCACAGAAACTTCTCTCCTAAAACTCACAAACGATCTAATCCAATGGACACTATGCTGTACTGCTATTCCTAGACCCCGCTGCTGCCTTTGACATGGTAGACCACCCCTTCCTCTTTAAAAAGCTTCACACCTTTGTTCTCTGTGACTACTTTTTGCTGGTTCTCATCCTACTTATTCAAACACACCTTTAGCGTTACAATTCTTCTTCCTCCTCTCCTCTTACTTTTTCTGTCAGGGTTCCCCAAGGTTCTGTTCTTGGACCTCTCCTATTCTCGATCTAAACCTCCTCTCTGGGTCAGTTAATAGCCTCCTATGGCTTCCAATACCCTCTCTATGCTGAAGACACCCAAATTTATCTCTCTACCCCTCAGCTCACTCCTTCAGTCTTCTCACGCATCACTAATTTTCTAATAGACATATCAACCTGTATGTCACATCTCTTCCTCAAACTCAATCTATCCAAAACAAAGCTAATAATATTTCCTCCCCCACCTGCCTCTTCCCCTGATTTCTCTGTCAAGATCGATGGCATAACTCCCATCCCATCCCCACATGCCAAGGTTCTAGGTGTAATCCTGAACTTTGAACTATGTTTTCGACCCCACATCCAATCTCTGTCCATATCTTGCCGCTTCAACCTACACGACATCTCCAAAATACGTATCTTCCTAACTAATGACACCACAAAGCACCTAGTTCACTCCCTGGTAATCTCTAGCCTTGACTACTGCAACTTCCTCCTCACTGGATTACCTTTACATAGGCTATCCCCCCTTCAGTCCACCATGAAGGCTATTGCCAGGCTTACCAACTGTAAGGTGTCTGCAACTCCTCTCTATCAATCCCTCAACTGGCTTCTGCTCACCCAACAAATTAAATTATAAACACCAACAACAACTTACAAAGCCATCCACAACTCTGCCCCCAGTTTCATCATTAACCTAGACTATAAATACCAACCTAATCATTCTCTTCATTCCTCCCAAGTCCTCCTGTTCTCTAGCACCCTTGTCACATCCTATCATGCTTTCGTCCAGGACTTTTCCTGAGCCTTTCACATCCTATGGAAATCCCTACCCTAATCTGTCCGACTGTCTCCTACTCTGTCAACTTTTTGACCATCCCTGAAAACCCAAATCTGTTCAGCTAAGCCTATTCTGCCCCCACATAACAACTGGACTTTTATTTTCTCAATCAACATACAACCCACAGCTTTTGCATCACTTGTTCCTCCTTCCTAGATTGTAAGCTCTAATGAGCAGGACCCTCTGATTCCTCCTGTATTAAATCGTATTGTAACTGTACTGTCTTCCCTCATGTTGTAAAGCGCTACCTGTATAATAATAATAATAATAATAGTAATAAAGATTCAGCATTAACTAGATATTGCATGTGTACATACAGTATGTATCAATGTAAATACATCAGATAGAATCAGGGTATCCTGCAAAGGATATACAGTATGTTCAAGTAATAAAGTACCCCATAAAGAAGATAATAATAATAATAATATATACCGGTAAGCTTTTTATCATAATGGATGGTGAAGAAGAAGCTACTGGTATAAATAAACAAAAAAGGCGCGCATGTAAGATGCTGCTGAAGAAACAATGGGTGGGGGAGCAAAGGTAGAAATGTGCTCCAAATCCTTAAATCAAAGAAAAAAACAGACCATAGTCAATTGAATCACATATTTAAACAACGTACAATTAAACAGACTCCCAGTATTATGCCATATGAAAAGATAAAACAGATCTCATACCCATTACTGTGCAAAAACGCAGATCCAGGGAGGCCATAAAGATCTCCTGTTCCTAAAAGGGTATCCAAACAAAAATGCTCCACGGTACTCATCCAAGTGGATAAATAGATGGAAAGGGGGGCTAATTTAATATCCACTAAAGATGTAAGTATACCATACATGATCACCATCCAAT